>NC_138346.1:5397500-5820190 GCF_046562875.1 Panthera onca | reverse complement strand
CTCGTTTTAATTTCTTTGTTAAGTTAATTTATTTTGTTTTATTTATTTTTTGTTTATTTATTTTTGAGACAGAGGGAGACAGAGCATGAACAGGGGAGGGTCAGAGAGAGAGGGAGACACAGAATCTGAAACAGGCTCCAGGCTCCGAGCTGTCAGCACAGAGCCCGACGTGGGGCTCGAACTCACGGACTGCGAGATCGTGACCTGAGCTGAAGTCAGACACTTGACCGACTGAGCCACCCAGGTGCCCCTAAAGCTAATTAATTTTAGAGAGACAGAGACAGAGACGGTGAACAGAAGAGGGGCAGAGAGAGAGGGAGGGAGAGAATCCCAAGCAGGCTCCACGCTGCCAGCACGGAGTCCGACGCGGGGCTCAGACTCACGACCAGCGAGATCATGACCTGAGCCGAAACCAAGAGTCGGACCCTTAAGCGACTGAGCCCCCCAGGCGCCCCCTAGTTTTAACTTTCCGAAGCACTGCCATCCTGTTTTCATGACGGCTGTACGTTTTTCCATTCTTCGCACCAGGATGCCAGTGTCCCGGGTTCTCCTGTTTTCTGTTTCTGTATGTTTGATCAGAGCCACGCTCACGCAAGTCAAGTGATACCGGGGGTTTATGATTTGCCCTCAGTGATTATTGACATGGAGTATCTTTTCATGTGCTTGTTGGAGGGTCTGCGGTTTCCAAGTGGCATTTATTTACTTAGATTTTCCATAAAGTGCTTTTGACAAGCCCTTTTATAGGTACACTTTATGGGTACACACGGCTTGTGGTAAAGACGAAAACTCTAGTGAATCGTCCTGTGTGTCCTCCCATCACACAGTAGATTGGGGGGGCTCTTTCCTTCCTTTCTTTCTTTCTTTCTTTCTTTCTTTCCCCCTTTCTTTCTTTCTTTCTTTCTTTGTTTTGTTCTTCCTTTCTTTCTTTCTTTCTCCTTTCTTTCTTTCTCCCTTTCTTTCTTTCTCTCTTTCTTTCTTTCTTTCTCTCTTTCTTTCTCTTTCTCTCTTTCTTTCTCTTTCTTTCTTTCTCTCTTTCTTTCTTTCTCTCTTTCTTTCTTTCTTTCTTTCTTTCCTTCTCTCGTAAGAGAGAGCGCGAGCTTGAGCGGGGGAGGGGTAGAGAGAAAGGGAGAGAGACTCCCAAGCAGGCTCTACATGCCAGCGCAGAGCCTGATGTGGGGCTCGAACCCCCACGAACCATGAGATCATGACTGGAGCTGAAATCAAGAGTCGGAAGCTCAACCCGCTGAGCCAGCCAGGCACCCCGGAACCTTATTTCTGAGTAGACCACTTAGAAGAGGAGTTTCTTCGTGAAACGAGGGAACAAGCCTTCCCCTGGCATCGCTCCCAGAGAGCCACCTTCCTTCCCCCTTGCAGATTATTTAAAGAACCTATGTAACGAAAGGCCACTGCAATGAGTAACCTCTAAAACACCCATGTGTCCCCGGGGACCTGGAATCTGAGACTAAAGGCCACCCAGTGACTGCAAAGCTTGGCCCTTCATTGTCTGTTCTGTTTAGGAGCGATCCATGCTAATCACAGATTTAGAAAACGCAGCCTGCGGAAGAAATGAAAACTCCTCTGACTCCCGGTGGCTCCCTCCCTGCGAGATAAATCACTAGGACGTTCTCAGAAGTAGGGCCCATCGTGCTCAGTCCTGCAAACCTGCCTTTTCACTCCGCGGCCATGGGAACGGTGTTTGCTGGCCGCACCGCGTGCCATTCGGCGATATTGCCGCCCTGGTGTCGGGTGGAATGCTCTCTTCCGGGCGGTGTTACTGGTGGAACCCTTGACGACCCCTGAGTTGACCGCCCCCTCCTGTGCGTGCCCGGCCAGTCTTGCCCGCTGGATGGGTGCCCTCCCTTGGCATAAGTCCTTCAGCACTCTCTCCATCCTGAAGTCAAGCCAGCGAGGCATTGGTGACCACCCCTTACGTGGCAGGCACCGGCCTGGGAGCCATTCCGGCTTTGGGAGAAGAAATACACAGTTTGAGCCTTCTGGAACGGACAGGAAATGCTTTCTCGCACTTCCCTCAGCCCTCCTGCCCTTTCTACAGCCTCGATTTGGGGGGACTGCAGGGGGCGCTGCCCCCGTGGACTGCGAGTCCTTTGCCACGTGTTTTTCCGGGTCTAGGTTGACAGGTGCGGTTGGGAGACTTCTCCCGAGCCTCTGACAAGGAATGTTTTCCATTATCGTGGGTCAGCGCCTCGCCAACCCCGGGAACACTCATTCAGAGATCCCCGAGAATGGTGACCTTGGCCCCCGGTGCTCCCCATGAGATACTTCATTGGGCAGAGCAGGTGGGGTGGCTCAGCCTGTGGACACATGGCTCTAAGCTACTAGTGATCTTGACTCACAACTTGGAGGTGGGCATCTCTGGGATCTTCGGCCTGTCTGGGCCCCGAGGCTCCTGCCTTGGTGATGGGCTGGCCCTGTATGTCAGCGTGGCCCTTGGGTGCTCGGGGAGACTGGGGGCTCCTTCCCTCACTGGCATGGGATTTCCTGGCTCAGAAAAAACTCAGGGATTCGTGGCTGGGCACAGCTTCTCCAGCTTCTCTCTACCTCCTCCCTCCCCGTGGCGCCCCGTGTGTTCACTGGGTGGTGTTGGGGTGCTTTTTGGCTGATGAGTGGGAGGCGGGAGGGAGTTAGGTGGGTCCTAGCCAGTCAGTGCGCCCACACTGGAGGGGATACAGTTCATCTTCAGCCACGGCAGGCCTGCCCGTCCGGGACACGTGGCGATTTGTAACGGGGATAATCATAAAGCTCACCCTGATTGTAGGCGTGTGTGGCATCCTCCGGGCACACATCTTGGCCTTGCTCCTGGGGATAGGCCACACATGGCCCAGCCAGCAGCTGCTTGGCACTTTGCGGAGTTTGGGGCCTGGAAAGGGGAAGGCCGGGGGGTAGGGTGCAGGAGCTGAACTGTCACCACCCCGAGGAGCCTCGGGCCACAAGACTAAATGTCATGTGGTGTCCTGGACGGGCTCCTGGAACAGAAGAAAGACACCGGGGAGAAACCCAGGGAATCTGGGTAAAGAACGGACTTGGTTAATTATAATGTATCTGCGTCAGGTACGTTGGACAAATGCGCCCTCCTCACGCGAGAGGTCAGTCACCGGGGAACCCGGGTGTTGGGCAGTAGAGGACAACTCCCTGCGTTTTCTCCCCAGCTTTTCTGTAAACCTAAATCTAGTCTGAAAAGAAAGTTCATCTTTAAGAATAGACAAGAAGAGCGGCAGAGAAGCGAGTGGGCAATGGCGGGGTGGCCGGGCTGGCCCTCTGTCCCCGTGTCTGCGATGCCTGGCTCCACCACGGTCGGTGTCAGCATGAGGGTGTCCGGCCGATGCCGGCCAGTGGTACCGGGTGCCCCCTGCCAGGAGGAGCCCGGGGCCCCCCGCACCCCGGCCAGAAACGGCCCTTCTCTACAAAGCCAAGTGCAGGGGGCCCGGACCGCTCCAGGTCAGGCCGTGGCCTGTCTCTCTCCGCCAGCACATTCTTTGTTCTCTCCCGGACCAGACGTTTAGAGGTGAGCTGCTCTCCTGGCCAGTGAGGCAGCTGGCTTCTAAACACAAACACGGATCATCTTTTTGCCAGGTGAACTTGAGAAAGGTAGCAGAGCGGCAGAGACAATGGGCCCGTTTATAAGCTGCTCTGAAAATCGGAGTCGAGAACATTGGGCTTCGTAGCGAGCACAGGTGTTGGGGGCCAGAGCCCCGCTGGTCCTGTTAGCATCTCGGGGTCGATGCCCGGAAAACAGGGGAGATTGTCTCCTGTCTGTATGCACAGAGTACACACGGCTGCTCTGAAGTGTGTGCTCCTTGAGATGTTTTTGGTTTATGCGGTGAGTCCGGGTTCAGGGAGCAAGCAATGTTACAGTCCAGCTGCACACGCGTGCGCACACACACACACACACACACACACGCACAGACTTGTGGTGCACAGGCTCACAGGCACAGAGTTTGGAGTCTTAGGCAGGAAGGCTTTCTTCCAGGACCCACCTCGAGGAGGCCGGGTGGACAGAATGCTAGTCTCTGGCTGGACCCGACGTCTCCCAGCCCAGCGCTTCTCAGATGTCAGGTGCTCCGGAATCACCCCGGGATCTTGTTAAAATGCAGATTCCGGCACAGAGGGCCTGGGGTAGGTGCATTTCTGACCAGAGACTGCACTTGGAGTGGCCGGGGCCTCCGCGATCAGCAGAGTCTGTCTGGGCCCTGGGCTGGCGGTGGTGTGGCATTCGGGAGAAGTGGGCTCGTGCTTCACGCTTCGGGGCCGGGGCTGAAATTTTGCCAGAAGCGTGAACCGGGAGATAAGCCTGACCGTGCGTAGAGGGACAAGATTCGGCGAGAAGGAGACGAGGAGGTGGCAGGGGGGTAGGAGCAGTAGGCTTGAGAGCGTCCCAGGGGGCCTGTGTGTGTGCACCTGGGGTGCCGTCATCAGAGAATGACAGCTGTGAACACTTCTGTGGCGCTGACCGTGGCCTTGGTGCTGTTCCAAGAGCTTCGCACATGCTCTTCATTCCCCACGGCAGCCCCGTGAGGCGGGCCCCGTTTGTGCCTGTTTTTTGAGATATGAGCGTTTCTGCTGCCCGCTGAAGCCCTGCAGGTAAGAGAGGGTGGGAGCTGGGCCCCTGAATGCTGGGGGGGTCCAACGTCTGCTCGGAGGTGCTCAGGTGGGACAGGTGGCCTTTCCCGGCCGATGAGTCGGCACTCACGTGCATCAAAGCTCTCGGGCCCTGCACTGGGTCAGCGCCAGCCACCTGGGAGCTTCTGGACTCCACTCTGCTCAGGGGCGAGCACTGGGGCCCCGAGGGCTCCCGGGAGGCGACCTAGAGCCGAGAGGGCGCCTTTAGGGTCCTGACTGCACCGGGGACCCCTTCACGGCTGGCCGGGCTTTCCAGAAGGTCCTTCCCCTGGCCTCCCTTTGCTTCTCAAACCCGGGTGTGTGTCTGTCCATCCCCGACCGAGACTGGCGGCACTTTGCGGTTCAAAACCACAACCTTCCCCATCCAGTCCTGGAAGAAGCTCGTCCAGATTCCTTACATGCTTAAGGTATGTGAGGGAAAACACATTTTCTGGTCCCTTCTCTGGTAGAAACAGGCAGTGCGGTTTCTCCCGGAGAAGGCCTGGTGTTTAGGGGGCTGGACTTCCAGAAATCTTTCCTCCCTTGGGTCCCTTCCTCCCTCTCAAGATGCCGTTGGGCCGCGGGACCGGCGTCCGGAGAACGAGGTGGCCGCCACCGCCATGGGCCTGGCAGGGGGTTCGCTCTGCTGCCCGCAGCAGTTTTGTCTCCCTCAGACGATCCATTTATGGTTGGCATTTCTTCACGCCATCTGGAGAGGCGCTTCCTTCACCCATTCACTCAACAACCGCTTGAGAGCCGGCTCTGACCAGGGTGCGGAGGGCTGACCCAAATGCACGGTCCCAGGCGCCGTCTCTCCTCTCAGCCCAGACGCTCTGGCCCGCAAACCCCGGAGGTCAGGCTGGCACACGCTCAGGCCACTTGTGCCCGCCGACCAGTGCCGACCCGTGCGGGAACTCTGGCTGGGCTGGTTCCCTTGCTGCAGACGGCACGTCTCTCTTCTGTAAGCCTGCGTAGAAAGTTCTTTTGTTCGGCAATATTGGCATGACTGAATCGATGCTGCAGCCAAACAGGATGTGGTCTGGGTGGCTCCCAGCTTCCAGCCATCGGTGGTTCTTGTTTGCAGTTGCCTCAGGAGGTAACACCCACCGCCACCGCCCGCCATGGCGGAGCACAGGGCACTTCAAGGCCCTGGAGGGGAGCCTCCGGTCTGATGCAGGGAGACTGAGTTCTGCAGCGCCTCTGACCCCGCCTTTAACTGCAGGGAAGGGAGTGGGGGGAAGAGGCGGGGCCAGTTCTGAGTCATAATCCAGCCTTGGAGGAGAAGGCTTCCAGGTAGAGCTTGGAGGCCTTTGGACTTAGTTTGCTGGGAGGGGAGACGAGGACTTCCAGGTGGACCCCGCTTCTAGGTCGAAGCTGGTCTGTTTCTTTGCAGGGCGGGGAGAACAGGAGGCGGCTGTAGCGTGCGGGGCACCTGTCCTCCCTCTTCCATGAGGTGCCAGAAGGCCGGCGCCGTGGTCCCTAAATCTTGAGAAGATACAAAGAACGCTTTGGGGGATGAACAGGAACTCACAAACGCAATGAGCGCCTGTATAGACGTGTAGCCACTACCCAGGCCAAGACATAGAACTTTACCTTTGAGGTCCCGGGCCCCTCCCCCCGTGCCAGTGTGTTTTATCCAAGATAGCGTAAGCGTTCAAGTAGCCCCTAACCTGAACTTTGTGGTTTCCCCCTGCTATTTATAGTCTTTCCACATTAGCCAGTAAACGTTGGGTCCTTAAGCGCTGCCCTCTGGTTTTCACATCCGTAACGTTTGTACTGATGGAAGCATGCACGTTCTGTTTGAGGCTGGCTGACCCTAATAGGGTCCCCAGTCATCCCCACCTGGGATCCACGCCCTTGGCTCATCCCTCCCCCTGGTGTGGCTGGCCCGGTAACCTGCTTCAGATAGGACTCTTCCGGTGATGGGTGCCATTTAATGATTAGGTTACCTAGATTCTAACTGCTGGATAACAGCCTTTATCTCTTGCTTGCTTTGATAAAGTAGGATGCCATACAGAGAAGCCCACTTGGCGAAGACCCGAGGCCTTCAGTTCAGTAGCCAGCAAGGGGTTGAATGGCGCCAGTAAGTACGTGAGCATGGACGGGGGGCCTCCAGATGAGCCCCTAGCCCTGGCTGAAGTCCTGAGTGTAGCCTGACGTCACAGCTGAGCCACATCTGGATCCCCGACCGCAGAAGCCCCGAAATAATAAACATGTGTAGTGTGGGGTCATTTGTTACGCAGCGCTGGCTAACTGATGTGTGTTCTTCTGAGAGTTCCTTTCTGGCTGCACACCATGTCCCTGAGGTTCACCTGTGCTGTGATAACATATAGCTGTAGTTTATTGACTTTTACTGCACTGTGGTTTTCCACTGTATGTTAATAACCTAGTTTACTTACTCGCGGGCCCCAGAGCGCGTTCACAGCCCTTGCTGTTACAGCCTGCATGCAGATGCCCATCTCTGGGAGCCGTCTAGCAAGGGGCTGGCGTCACTTCCCGCAAGCACTGTTCCGGGTCGTTCGGTTTGCTCCACACCGCCACCATTGTCCCATGTTGTGTGACTTTTCATTTTGGGAGGAGGTCTGATGGAAGGAAGAGGGCATCTGATTTGCTTTAACTTATGCTTTCATGACTATAGCTATATATTAATGTTTATTGGCTTTTCTGGTTTCTTCCGAGGTGAAGGTCCCTTTCAGGGTTTTTAACCCATTTTCCTTATTGGATTGCAGGATATCTTTGAATTTTGCTGGAGAATGAAACTTTCTTGGCTTTGAGTGTTGCAAGCGTTGCTTCCCAGTTTGTTACTGGGCCACAGGGGCATTAGCAGTCCCAATAACGTACATTCTGAAACCTCTCCCGAGGGGATAATCTGCAGCATTGCTTTGGAGGGTTCCACTTCTGGCCTGTGGTCCAGTCTCAGGGCCATGGCTGTGCCTGTGAAATTAGGCTCCTGGTCTGGGAGTACTTTCCTGTCCAAGGAGCTCCTGTCAGTCTCTGTCATTCTAGAGAAATCCGTGAGTCAGTGCTGGGACCTGGGTTCCATGTGCGCCGCCCCCCCCCCTCCCCCCGGCAGGTCTAAATCCGCATTTTTCTCTGCGGTCCAGATTGCTCCGCATGTGGGTCTGGGGAGAATGTGCCCCGCGTGTTTAGAACAAGTGCATTCCTAGAGAAAGTTAAAATTAGAAAAAACGGCTACATTTCCTGCCATTCAGTGGCAGTTGGCTTGTGTTTGTTTGCACAAGGATTTTTCTGGTAACAATCTGTAGTCTGTTTCTGGTGGAATGGGAGGCGAAGTCATGATTTTGGGGATGGAGGTGATCTGTTTCCATGGCGATCTTTGTTGCCGGAGAGTGGCTGTATGTTTGTGAGCTCTGCAGATGATGCAGGAATGGAAAAATATTAATGGAAACAACCCTTTTCTCTAGCCGGCAAGAATTATTTTATTTTTTAACAAAGTTCTTTAGTGGGAAGTTACTATCTGGGAGCGCACGCACCTCTTTGTTGGCGAAGTCTGGCAGGAGTGGCCCTGGCGGGCTTGGCCGCTGATTGCCCTCCTCCTCCCACCACCCCTTGAAGCGAGCCTTCTTGGGAAGTCCCACCTGGCACAGCCTGGAGTGGCCACCCCGTCACCCCCCACCCCTGTAGGGCTGCTGGGTTTAGCAAGTGAAAATGCACGACATCCAGCTATATTTGACTGTTTGGGACATACTTACGCTAACAAAATTATTCGCTGCGGATTCGAAATTCACATTTAATGGGATGTCTCTGGAGAGCCAGCGTGTGTTCTCTGCCGATCCCATGCCCCCTGAGCCCCGGCTGTGCTTGGCAATCCTGGATCTTGGTCTCTCGTGGTGCCTGGGCCTCTCCCAGGTATGGAGAGGGCATCACCTGCTCGTGGCCGACTGGCTTGTGGCACCTGGGGACACACCTTTGGCTTCCCCGGCTTTGCTCCGTCCTCCTGCCGGCCGCTGTGGGCACCGAGCTGAGGCTGGGAGTCACAGAGATGCCTTAGGGCTCACGGCCTGTCCAGGGGCGGCCGGTAGCTCGTAAACGCAGAGTCGGGTCTGCCTGCTGGAAGGCGCAGGAGCGAGAGAGCCTGGAGACATGTAGCACCTTCTGGAGAGCCGGAGTGCTCATCAGACTCACCCCCAGGGAACAGGGAGGAGCCCACGTGTGCGGGAGGCCCCGGAAGTGCCACCCTCTAAGTGGGGGGTAGGGGGTGTTGCCAAGAGCTGAAGTGACAGGCTTTGTGGGGGGGGATGGGTAGGGGCTGGACCCTGGGTTTATTATTTCTTTTGCACCAGCAGGGCAGGGCCTGGGGAGGCCTTCCCTACTGGAGCAGGCAGGATGTGTGTGTAGGAGTTTAGGGTCAGGCAGTGGAGCTGGTCAGTGACAGGAATTGGCAGTGGGCGCTAAGGAGGCTGGGGGTGACACGGGGCCAAAGCGGGGAAGAGCCTTGGGATGGGTCCGGAAGGCGGGGCTCCATGCGGGGCAGGTGGCCGGCAAGCAGGGCACCTTGTGTTCAGGAGCCGGGGAAGCGGGCGAGGCGGCGGGCAGGTAGGTGTGCGGAGGACGGGGCGGCTGGGACCCCTTGGGAGGCGGGTGATGAGCTGCTCCAACATCAAACTGCAGATCGCAGCCACCTGGGGGACTTTCTTTTACTATCAGGCGACAGACAGGTCCCGGTGATGGAGCGTCGTCCCCGGGGGCCAGGCGCAGGCCTGGGGCCGGCGACACGGCAGTGAGCGGACAGGCGGCTCCCGCCCCCAGGGGCCCAGCCGGTTAGCTGCCTACAGAGACGGCTGCTGGCTCCTCCAGGGCCTCCCGGAGTGTCCACCACGTGCCAGCTGTGTTCCAGGGCGTTCCGGCTGAACAGGATGAAGTCCCTGCCTTCTCGGAGCATTTTCCTCCGGTGGAAGAGAAAGGAAATAAACAAAACAACAGCACAGAATGTCTAGAGTGATCCGCGAAGCCAGCCGAGGGGGCGGGGGGGTGGAAGCGTGCTGGTTTGGATGGATATGTGGGAGGCTGAACGACGGCCCCCCGAGATTTTCCCATCCTCATCCTAGGACCTGTGAGGGGTGCTTTATATGGTAGAAAAGGACTTGGCAGATGTGATTAATGGAGAGAGACATCGCCCTGGATTCTCCTAAATATAATGTAGTGACAAGTGTCATTTTAAGAGACAGGCAAAGGGGATCTGACCTTAAAGAAGGCCTCGTGATGACCGAGACCAAGATCGGGGTGGTGGGCTTTGAGGATGGAGGAGGGGCCACAAGCCAGGAACGCAGGTGGCCCCTAGAAGCCGAAAAAGGCCAGGAGACAGATTCTCTCCTTAGAGCCTCCAGAAGGAACGGAACCTGCCATTACCCTGACTTTAGGACTGGTTTCAGATTTCTGGCTTCCAGACTGAAAGCGAATGAGGTGGTGTTTCAGGCCACCAAGTTCTTGGGGGGGTCGAGGAGGCGACATTTGAGCAGAGCCCTGAATGCGGCTGACTGAAAGTCACAGCTCATGGCGCTTCCAGGAGGCTGGGGTGGGCGTCCCTGCCGGTGTGGGCTGGGGCTGCGGGGCCTGAACCGGGATCCAGGCCCAACTTAGCGTCAGGAACTCCTTGGGAGCCATGGGCTCCGATGGCCTTGGCCTCCAGCCTGCACGTGAGCCACAGCGAATTTATTTTGATGTGAAAGGTCAGTCGGGGTATGAGGACCCTTTGCGTTTCTCCAGTTTAGCTGAATATAAATGTATCTCATTAGTGGGATGGTGGTGGAGAGGGAAAGGTTTCTGTTTCACACTTGCCCTGTGTTCTGGTTTGGGACCCCTGAGTGCAGAGCCTGAGGTGAGGACTTGGGGACCGGTAGCAGGGAGCCAGGAGTGTGAGTTGGGAGTGGGGATAAGCAGGTACAAGGTGAGTGAGTTTCTGAGCTCATGGTCACCGTGATGCTAGGGCTCCTTCATGCGGGGGGTCGTCCTAGGAACCATGTGACTGTGCCATAGAACCGTTCCTTGGAGGACAGGAGGCGGGGCACTGACCCAGGGCCGCCCCAAGGAGCGTGTCCCTCCAGGCTGAGTGACGGCTGAGGCCTGGGGTGTTGGGATTGCACCTGTCCGTTTGGAGAGCATCTTTTCAGCACAGCGAGGGGGCAACAGATCCAATACTGTGTGGCCTTCGTGTAGTCTAGACTTGGTGACGGTTCCCTGGGGACGTGAGAAAGGTTGATAGTTCGGCTCCCTCCAGCAAGAGCCGAGACAGCCAGCAAGGTCTGGCTTAATGACTGTCGGCCATCAGTGTGACAGGAGGTGTTCCAAGGATCATCAGAGAACGTTCAGATGTGTGTGGGAATGAGGGCGCACGGGGATCACGGGCCGCGCACCTGCAGAAGGACTTCTGTGCCGTGTGCCTGGCATCCTCCCTTGAGACCTGCTGGGTGGCGCCTTCTCTGTGCCCCAGCAGCCCCTTCCCCTCCGAGGAGTCCCTGCTCCTCGTTCTGCGCTCGGACGAGGACTTTGTCTCTCCGTGTCTTCCGTTTCCAGCCTCGAATGTCCCTGCCTGCTTTCTCTTCCTTCCAGCTCCAGGATGCAAAACCCCAGTTTCTTACTTACCGCGCTGTCCCGCTGTGCTTCACGAGGAGCAGAGGCCCAGTGGGGATCTGTGAGACGACAGAGTGGCCGGTTGGCCCTCGAAGCTCGTGTCCCCCAAACCCGAATGAGCAGCAGCCCCCGAAGCTCGAGCCGCCTTTATAGTGGTGTTAACTTCTCCTGTTTAATCGGTGGTTGCTGATCAGGAAGGCAAGCGGAAGCAGGTGTCCAGAGCAGTCACTGGGCGGAGACACCGATCACACGGGTGCAGGTGGCTTTCTTGGGAAGTGCGAGATGGCAGTGAGAACCCACCTTTCACGCCCCCCGATAACCACCTGGACTGCTGCGTTCTGACCAGGACCCGGTTCCACACGTTCACCCTGTAGCTGGGAGCTGGGGGGGACCAAGAGGGAGCTGATGTTCCACACAGCTATGCCCTTTGCCAGCCTTGCCGATGGGCAGGGGGGCACGGTGGTCGCCCAACCCCGTGCCCCCAAGGGCGACCTTTCCCCGGGCGCACACCGCTCCGATGGCTTTTCCAAGTTTGCAAGGTTTTCTTAACTCTTTCTTTTTTTCTTGTTTGAAGATTGCGGTTTTTTTGTTTTGTTTTTTTTTTAAAGTTTAATAAGTAGGATATTCCCCGAGGATGGGGACTGCTTTGCATTTCGGGATAACAATGTGCTTATCTCAACAAGGAGATCTAGAAACTGCAGATTCATTTCGGGTAAATATTTAAAACTACAGAATGGTCCTCTTGTCACATTCGGGTCTCGGGCTTCAGAAAATGTTTATTCCAGTCAGTGATTCTGTCACTGACCCAGTTTCTATCTATGCTTCGCGGGTATGGCTTGTTATCTGCGGAGGGGAGCGGTCTGTGATGTGTAGTCAAATTTAACGAATTATGAATCATTGAATGCCCCTAGTCAGTATCCTGCCCTTTGCTCCACCGCTCTGGCTGGGCTTTCTAAACCGTGGGTGTTTCCACGGTCCCCGCGGCGAGGCTGGCGGAGGCCCCCCGGGCCCCTTTACGAGGCTGAATAGCAGAGGGGGCTCTCGAGGGCCTTAGTCTGGGATGAGTCAGGCGTGGAAGGGAACTGGAATCGGTTGGAAAAGCCGACCCCGGGGGGCTCCAGCTGCATTTCTCCCTCTTGTCTCTTTCACTGTTGCTGAGGTGACAGGTTGCCAGGGTGAAGGTTGGACCCCAGGAGGGAGAATCCGAGAGGTCAGGCGGCTGGCGGCCCTGGGCTCTCCCTGCCGTCGGGGAGGGGCGAGCAAACACGGAGGGCGCCCCGGGGGAGGAGGTAGCCGTGGGGTTCTGGAACAAAGCCCGAGTCAGGTGATTCCCCGCCCTGCCCACCGCTGAGGCAAAGGGGTGAGACTTCCCACGGTCACAGCATCCGGACAGAGCCAGGACTCGAGTCCCTGTTCTGTATCTGACAGCGCCCGGGTGTTCAGCACACCAGACTTCGACTTGCGCCCTCGCCCAGGACTCGCTCCTGAACTCCCTTCGCCTCGTTCAAGCGGCCCATTTGACTTCCTCCTGCTTGAAAAGCCCTGAGAGGTGTTTTTAATCTCCCTGCCTTGGAGACGTCAGTCTTACCGCAGCCTGCTCTGTCCTCCTCTGTTGGCTTTGCATTTGACCTTTCTTCTGTGGCTCGGTCACGGGTAGCTGGCCTGGCACCGTGCCTCGTGACCCCCGCTCTCCGCCACCGGACCTCGGCTCGGCCATCCAAAGCGTCCAGTCTTCATTCTCCCATCTCGGAAATGGGCTCAACAGTTCCTGCCTTGCCCCCACCTCACGGTGTCACTGTGGGAAACAGCCAAGAGGCTGAGCGGGAAGGTGTGTGTGCAGCCATCATGCGTTGGTCCAGTGGTTCTCGAAGTCTGTTCCAGGCACCGGTCGCGTCACCGTCACGTGGTGAAGCCTCCAGCGGGTCTGAGCCGGGCTAGTCGGAGAACCGTCGCCTGATGCAAATGTTAAACGTTAGGTTCTCACCCGTCTATTTATTCCCCAGGCGTTTTGGGGGGTCTCTGCTCTTTAGTCGGCACCAAGTATCTGGTCTTGCGCGTTCCAGAGAGAAAAAAAAGAAAAGCCTAATTGGACGGACTCTAGCATGGCTCGGAGAGCCCTGTTTTACCCTTGAGGAAACCGAGGCGCAGACTCAAGTTAGGCCGTTTACCCGAGGCCGTCGAGCTGGTGAAGGGCCGAGCTGCCCCGTGGGCCCACGGACGACCTGCATCCACGCGGCTGCCTTCCGCCACCCGGGCCGCTCCCAGACGCCACTCCCTCCCTGACTGGAGCTCGTCTGCCTCCCACTTACTCGGGGGAGAAGTTACGGGGGCCAGACTCAAAAGCCCCGGATGCTGCCCTGGGGAAGCTGTCTCCTTCATTGTCACTTGGCCAGACGCTGGACTTACACTTCTGGTCCCCCACGGGAAGCCCAGGATCACAAGCGGGTCAGATCACCCGCGTCCTTACGTAACCACCCAGCAAGGTGGAAAAGTTAGTCAAAGCCTGGAAGAACAACTTTTCCTTTTTTTGTTTTTCTTTCTTTCTTTCTTTCTTTCTTTTTTTTTTTTAATGCGAAAGCCCAGGCCCACGCATCTTCCATTGGGTGAAGGTCTTCTCCAAGCGAGTCTGAGAGCAGGGTCCGGCACGAACCACAGCAAACCCCCCTGTTTTCCGGCTTCAAGTCACATAACAGCACAAAGACGCCAGGGAAGCAGCCTGGGTCCAGTCGTCTTATTTTTTCCTCAGGTGTTCAGTGCCGTCTCATTTGGCCACCTGCTCTTAAGCGATTCACCTTCATGGAGCCTTTGCGGAATATTCCAGCTGATTTTCGTGGAAGCTGCCCTTGTGCACACTTGGCCATTTGTTTCATGTGATCGTTAAATACAGAAAGATTTCCGTAACAGCCCCCCCCCCCCCCCCCCCCCACCAGCTGCAACCAGAGGGGACAGAAACCCAGAGGACGAGAGGCAGCGTCTGGCCACAGGAGTGCGAATCCACGTGTCTGAGACAGAGAGGGGACAGAGAGTGCCTCTGTCACACACACAAACGGAAGCCTCCCCCTGGGGAGGAGGGACAGCCAGAAACGCCGGCCATCGCACACAGTGACCAACCACGGACTTGTTCCCGCGTCAGGTGCCCCGGAGGAACCCACAAGTCGTGGAGAGTGAACGGGTGGACCCGTAAAGAAACCACCGTGGGTGGCTGGCGGTCTGTCTCAATAAACCCCTGTCCCCTTGTGCTTAATTTTCCGGTTTTTTTTTAATTTAATTTTTTTGTGTTTATTTATTTTTGAGAGCGAGAGACCCAGAGCATGAGTGGAGGGAGAAAGAGAGAGGGAGACACGGAATCCGAAGCGGGCTCCAGGCTCCGAGCCGTCGGCACGGAGCCCGACGCGGGGCCCGAACCCACGAACCACGAGGTCATGACCCGAGCCGAAGTCGGACGCTCTGCCGACTGAGCCCCCCAGGCGCCCCATTTGTGCTTAACTTTCAATACAGGTTTAATACAGGAGAGAGGAAAGGCTGTTGCTTCTCACATACCCTGTAAGACTTGAAATGTTGTGTAATTCTGGGAAAAGTCCGTGAGCCGGGTCCCCATTCTGTGTGAGGAAAGTTCAGCACATGTGTCAGGTGAGATTTCAGACACTTTCACTTGGCTCTGTAATCCACCACCTGGCTAAATACGCTGTCCGTTAACAGTGTCGAGTTTCAATTTTGATAACATTAGATACAAAGGTCGTTGCCCGTTACCAAAGTGCCACGTTTTCAGTTTTATTAATTGGTTATCTTGGAGTGGGATGGTTTTCTTCCGTGATGAAAAGCCTGGGGTGAAGTCCACGGTCAGGCCAGGAGATCCCGCTTTGTCTTGAGGGTCACTTGCATAAAAACTACTGGTGTTGCCCTTGGGGGTCGGGGTCGGGGGTGGGGGTCACCGCTGCCCTTGGGAGGTCAGGGATGCCTCCATTACCGAGGTCAGAGGTAGGTCTAGATAACCATTTTGAATTGATGAAGTTTGCCTTTGGGGCCAGTTCTCTCTTCTGTTTCTGGCCACAACCCCTATTGTTTTCTTTCCCTCCTTGTTCGCCATGTCTCCTCCTACCTGACATCTTGGCCAGCACGTCTGGCGTTTAGCCAGGCACCTGTGGATATATGCCCACTTCCCCTTGGCCTGAGCCAATCGCGGCCTGGCCCTCTGCCCCATTGCGCAAGTAGGGCCGGGAGGGAAATGGGGTCGGCCGACTTTCCCCGTAGAAGGTCAGACAGTGAGTCTTTCCGGCTTCGTGTCCCGTCTCCGGCCCGGCTGCTGAGTCCTGGACATACAAAAGAACTAAGGACAGAACGTACACACACGGGTGTGGCTTGTTCAATACAACTTGACTTATGGCCACTGCAACTTGCATTTCATAGAACGCTCACGTCGCGAAACATTCTTGTGTTTGTTCCCCCCAAACTATTTACAAATGTAAAAACATTCTTCGTTCGTGGGCCACGCGAAGACAGATGCGGCACCGGATTTGGTTCTTGGGCCAAAGTTTGCCGCTGATAGAGGACGGGAATTTGTCTGGTTCTGCTTTCTCCTCTGGTTCTGCTACTGTGGTCCCTTTTAGGACAGCTGTGTGATGAGGGGGAGCCAGTTCCTGCCGTGGAGACACTCCAGAGTCCGGCAGGCTCGGGGTGCGAAGGTTCCTTCAGCACATGGATCCATACATGTCCCTCCTGGTGGCTTGGAAACCTCAGCAAGTCTGCCATTCCCACAGCAGCCCCTGAGGTGGGCGAGAAGGATCATGGGAATTTCTTTTCCCGTCTCGCAGAGACGGTGTTACGGATTCCTAGGGCTGCTGTAGCCAAGTACGCCGTGGGTGGCTTAAGCACCAGAAATGTACCGTCTCACGGGTCTGGAGGTTAGACGTCTAAGATCGAGCATCGACAGCACTGGAGCTTTCTGAGGGGGTGAGGGCGCGTCTGTCCCACGTTTTCCCCGTTTCTGGTGATTCGCTGGCCATCCTTGACGTTCCTTGGCTTGTGGACACATCCCCTGATCTCTGCCTCTACCTTCACATGGCGTTATCCGTGTGCGTGTGTGTGTGTGAGTGTGCATGTGTGTGCATGCATGCGCGCCTCCAGATCTCCCCCTCTGTAAAGTCAGATAGGATCAGGGCCCACCCTAAGGACCTCGTTTTCCTTCCATTCCCTCCGTAAAGACCCTATTTCCAAATAAGGTCCCATTCTGAGGTCTTGGGGGTTAGGGCAAGACTCCAACATAGGAACGTGTGGGGCAGGGGGGCACAATTCCCCTGTTACAACAGAGGAAATGGAAGGCCTGGCTGAGCGTCTTGTTGGTGACCGTCCTGGGGTGAGAATGTAGGGCCAAGCTGTCACCTCTGTGTTGGTATGAATATAGTTTCCCGTCTAAATGTCACCAGCCTCTTAGTATTCATGCACCCAGCCTTCCAGACCTTTTTCAAATAGGGTAAACCCTCTGTACTTGTGTCTTCAGCCGAGACCGTAAGCTGCTAAAACAGCTACTGACAGGTGCACAGGGACATTGGACTGTGGGCAAAGACACTTGTGTTTGGAGACTCCCCAGATCAACAGAATCTTGCATATCCTCCGCATTGCTTTTTGACAGCTCGGTGGTTCTTGGAGATTTCCCTTAATTTTGTCCAATGACAGCGTTGACGTTTCTTGAAATAAAACCAGGGAGTGAGGCGTCTTCCCAACTTCAGGACTTGATGCCCACTTGACGAACATGCATTAAGTCCTGTGGTTTCTTCTGGGGGGCCGTGGGGACTGGGGGGCCCACACAGGCATATGGCCACTCCCTGGGGAGAGCAGCGCCTCCCCGAAATATCACACCAGCTCTCCTCCAGGAAAGCTGGTCTCTGTGCAGAAACCTGGGGCTTTTGGAGGGGTGGAGGATGGAGCTAGGGAGTTGGAGAGGGGCCAGCAGGTCCTGTCCACTCAGTCCATCCCCCCTGGACCTCCCGGGCAGGACCATTCACAGCCAGACCCCCTCCCTTCCTGCACTCTCAACACCGAATTGCCAGAGGGTTCCGTGTGCGTGTGTGTGCACGCGCACCAAGTACCTGCCCAGCGTCCAACACAGACAGCTCTGAGCCAGCTTGTTGGGCAACACGGGGTATTAGGTATAAGGTAGGAGCTGACCCAGTCACCCCCCCCCCCCCCCCCCCCCCCCCGTCTGCCAGAGACTCGTGTGATGCAATACAACTCAGCTTCAGGGCCACGGGTCTGTAAGCGAAAGTTCTCTCCCTAAATAATCCTCTGGAAGGAGCGAATGGAGAGCCCAGAGAGCTTGCAAGGTCCTTACCCCAAATGCCGAGTGACTCAGCCCTTCATTCAGCAGTGAGTAAGCGTGTTGTGGTAATCTCTTCACGAAGAAAAATCCTGGCAACGTTCTCGAGTTAAGACGAGGTAGCAGCCTGCAGTTTCCCAGCAGACGTTTATTTTGTGCCTGGGAGATGGGCTCTGGGTAGCCCGGGGCGGGGTGAGCCGCAGCAGGGGTGAGGGAGGCCAAGGCAGGGACCACGTGGAGGTGCTCCTCCAGAACTCCGGCCTCGCCGGCCTCCCAACTACCCAGCCCGCACAGGGACCAGAGCAGGGGAACGAGGCCCCCCCAGAGCTGGCACTCGGTCAGAACGAGGCTCGAGATTCCCAAGACCCCAGCCAAGATTGGAGGGGTTTGGGGAACAGGAAAGGAGGCACCCCGAGTTCTGGCGTAGGCTGGTATCGTGACTTGGGAGGAGTGACTTTTCGCAATGGGAAACGCGGGCTATCCTGTCCTCACCGTCGAACAAATTGGGATCAGAGAAGTCTGAAGACGCAGAAGCCCCCGTGAGCCCCCTTGTGTTAACATTGTCACCACCTCCTGTCCTTTCTTGGCACCTTGAGCACATTATCCCCTTTTAACGTGATGAGGTCTCCGTTCTGTCTTGCCATCAGTCTTCCAAGGGCCGTGAGCACTTTGCTGAATATTCGGGGAGTCCCTTGAGTCTCCTTGAGTCTTGGTGAATATTCGGGGAGTTCCTTGGCCCCGTAGGTAGCAAGGTGGACGCATCCCAAACCAACGTGCCGGGTGGACAGCGGCCTCTGGTTTCCTGTGCCTTGAACATCCTGTCCCCACCCCCCGCCTTTTTCTGACTCTTTTAGGATCTAAATCTTCTGTCGTGTTTGAATATATTTTCTCACATTGTTGCCTTTTTCAGCGCTCGTTGACTTTGATCGAGCTGTCTGCCTTGCCTCTGTGATTTCATTCATTGCTTGCGAAGTTTAGAAGTTCCGTCTACCTCGAGATTAACTGTGTACGTGCCACATTTTCTCTTCGCTTCGGGTTGGTTTCTTCCTCTGTCCCCACGCCCTTCTGTACATCTGGAAATTGTTTACGTTTGAAGCCCCCGGGCGGGGGGGTGGGGTGGGAGGGCAGACAACATACTCCCTGCCCCCGCCCCATCTCAGATCACAGGGAATGATTCCTAATGATGCCCCTTTTCATCGCGTGTGAAATATTTACACGGAAGAGGGTCTGTTCCGGGGAAGGGGCAGGGGGCCAGGGGGCCTTGATTTAAGGAGGGCCTCCAGAATGAGATTTCAGCCTCACATTCCACGATGTGATGGGGCCGGGAGGCAGTGGCTGAGAGTCACGCGTTGGTGACCTTCAGTCCCGCTGCTCTGTCCTGCCATCCCCGCTTCAGGAGTCCTTCGCGGCCGTGGGCTCTGTAGCGTCGCGTAAGTTAGGTGGGATTCGAACCACCTCCTCCTGAGCGGCCCTGCGTGGTGTGCGTGAGGAGGCAAACCCCACTGCCGACAAGGCAACTGGGCTGTGTCTCTGGGGTTCAGCTCCTGAGATTGTCGTGTGGAGCTAAGACTGCCGGTCTCTGCGGCAGATGTAAGAGCAGGTGAGGGAAAACACAGCACTGGGGAAAAAAACAGCCAAGGAAAAAAAAAGCCCTTGTCGCAGGCCGGGCTGCCCGGGAGGCCAACTCTGACACAGGTCTTTGTGTGGGAGGTTGACTGGGGGGATGCATGCTTGGGGTCCGCCCTGCCGGGGCAGGGCTTGCAGAGGGAAAGCGGGGCTGCAGTGGGTCTCAGGGACTCCTGGGGAGTAGGGTGGGGGCGGCTGTCCGGGGAGGGTCCCCAGCATCCCCACCTTGCCGTGCAAACGTGGCTCGGAGCACAGGGACTCTAGACCTGGAAGGGGTTCCGGCCGACCGACGCCCTGAATCCTAGGCCCCCCCTTGTGTCTTGCAGCCCCCCCTTCTCTGGAAGGAAGGCCGGTTCCCGGGGCTTCTGCTCTGACGTCTGGAAGCCCGTGGCAGGTAAGCCGCGCAGGCAGGGTGTTGGGGTGGGTGGCCGCCCCGGACCTGCTTCGTGGAGACTGTGTGTGGTGTCGTGGCCAAGGTGCACAGACCCGGATGGGGAGATGGGCCCGTACACCTGCAGAGCAACTCCCAAGGGAGGAGTCACTTCTGGAAGCTTCCTGGCCGTTTATCGCACGGCACACATCTCCCTCGGGGCTCTCTTGTCTTCTAATCCTCCTCCGCTCTCAGGGTCCCCAACACGGGAAGGTCAGGTGGCACCGGTGACTTCCCTTTCTGGTGCCAGGAACATTCTCGCTCTACCCAGAAACCAGATGGGCAGCTTGCTCTGCCCTGACAGCCATGGGGCAGAGCCCAGGTTGGCTGTCCTGTGTATGCACAAAGGAGTTATTCTTACAACGGGAGAGGTTATGAGCTCCCAAACAATGACCACCGGCGACGGGGTGCGGGTTGAGAGAGTGCCATGTGGCCGTGGTTACGGGTCGCCCACCCCGGAGCTCTGGGAGGGCATTTGTCCCAGAAACGCGTTGGCAGGACGTTAGGAGGAAGCATTACCAGCCGTCACCAGGAGCAGGCGTGCCGCAGCAGCGAGAAAGAGAGAATGGTGTCCTCGTAGAACGTTCCCGGGTATTTTCTTGGCTTTTCCTTTTTTTTTTTTTTTAACTTTTATTATTGAAGGTGCAGTTGACATACAGTGTTACTTCGTGAGTTCCAGGCGCACCATGTCGTGACCGGATAAGTCCGGATGTAACTCCCTGCTCCTCGGGGAAGTGGAGTCCGCATGGGATTCCACTCCAAAGTGGGATCCTAGCAGCTCGTGATTCTTACTCGCTTGGCCAGCCATGGGACAGTCACCTCGGTGGGGTCGTCTACACAGCGTGGTGCAGGCTTCCTGTGTTTAAAAACCACACACGTGTCCTCCCCCGGGTGAAAGGATCAGATAGAATTACGTGGAGCCTCTGGGTAGGAGAGGGGAGCTCGTAAGGAGTGGCTTAGAGGCTGCTGCCTTCCAGATCGTGTCTGAGTGATAAAAGCCCTTCCAAATGAAGTGGACAGCTGCTTGACTTCTTCCAGGTTTTTCCTTAAGCCTTATGTATCCTCTGTTCAACTGGGGAGGGGGCTAGATGGCTGGATTCTGTTCCAACATTCTTATCCCCCCACCTTGTGGATCAGGTCTCCTTGTTCCCCAGTATCTGCAAGTGCTTTAGGACGGAAAGAATGTTTGGGATGTCTGCAGGTTACGCCCTGGGGGCTTTTAATAGTGATGTAAGGAATTTAGGAGCCTTCTGACCCCAGGGTCAGTGCGGGGGGGGGGGGGGGGGGGCCGCCCCGGGGGGCCGCCCCGCCCTGCCCCGCCCCCAACACTGAGGTCTCAGGATTTAAAATACTTCTGCCCTTGCCTTATAAGTACAGCCCCTTGCCCTGGAGGCTGTGGTCTGTTTGGATTGCAGCAAAACCCAGTGAAAGGCATCCAAATTCCTAGCATTCTTCTGGCCTGGCATTGGCCAGAATGCCAGGGGTTCTGAAATCAGCGAGCAAACACGAAGCTTGGTTCTTTTCTCTAGATAAACGTGATAGACACCAGTGGGTTGTACAACACGACTCCCTGTCCGACCCCCACGTGGTCTCATCCCCGGGGTTGGATGCGGGGTGCAGCTTGGCAAGTGCAGGCCACCCCCTCCTGAGTAAACAGCAGGAAGTTAGTGGGAGCCCCTGCCTGGGACCCCTCTCCTACCCCAGCAGCAACCTGAGTGGTATTCACGTGGCTTGCTTTTCCTGGCATTGAACCAGACAGGGTTCCCGGGGCGGCAGGTTGTCTGTGAAGAGGAAGCAGGCTGGTGGGACAGCGCCTTCCTTCTAGACAGGAGCCAGAGTGGTGCCCCTTGTCTCTGTCTTGGCATAAAGGGCTCCCAGGAGCCTGGAGAGCTTGTTTTGGGGGCTGAAATTTAGGGGAGTGGATGTGTGTCCTACAGCATTTAAAGAGATCATCTGTTGGCTGTGGCCAAAAAAAAAAAAGAGGGGGGAGGTTCTTAACATATGTGGTCAGTGTTTGTGGCTTTCCCCCCACGGGAACATAAATGCAGTTTTTTCTTTGTGCATTTTAATATTCAAGACCTGATTTGTGTCAAGTTCATTGTGCGGTGGGGCTTCCCGGGGTTTCAATGGGGATGTGCAGAGCTTTGCTGGTGCCCGATTCTGTGATTTGCCTGTCATCCCAGCAACTCCGAATTAGAGTCTTAACCTGTTAGCAAGCGCCTTGTTACCACCGCCAGACATGGTTTGTTAAAGCACCTGCTTTAATGTTGGCTGCTCAAGATGATGGACCAAGGCAGGGAGCAGAAATGAGCCCCGACTCTGTTTCTCATCACTTTAAGACCAGTGTGATGGGGCGCCTGGGTGGCGCAGTCGGTTAAGCGTCCGACTTCAGCCAGGTCACGATCTCGCGGTCCGTGAGTTCGAGCCCCGCGTCGGGCTCTGGGCTGATGGCTCAGAGCCTGGAGCCTGTTTCCGATTCTGTGTCTCCCTCTCTCTCTGCCCCTCCCCCATTCATGCTCTGTCTCTCTCTGTCCCAAAAATAAATAAAAAACGTTGAAAAAAAAAAAAAAAAAAAAAAAAAAAAGACCAGTGTGAGTGGCCGTGTTGCTGTGTCTCCAGCAAGTACCAGAACTTGGCCCTACATCTCCTAGGGAAGTGTGCCAGCCGAGGGCAGAGCGCCGTTCCTCCTCCGCAGGGGAGACCGAGGCTCCTTCCCACGGTTCTGCCAGTGCCTGGGAAGGCTTCCAGTCACCACCCTCCGCACGTTGTATCTGCTCAAGCCCTGCGACACTCTTGTTGTCCTGCCCATTTTACAGATCAGAGATGTGGCTCAAGGGAGTACCTCATTCAAGTTCAAGTTCAGAGAGTCACTAGTAAGTAGAGAATCCCAATCCTGGAGCCCACCTCGTGTGCCCTAAGGCACTCCTTCCTTGCCCGCCCCCCTTTACCTTGGTCCTGGGAGGGCGCTTCATGGCTCACGTGGGCTAGGGTCTCTGGGTCCAGTGCTGGCCAGTGGAAACAAATTGCAAGCCACAAATGTGAGCCACAGAGCTAATTCTTAGGGTAAACAGCTGATCACGTTTCTTTTAGAACTCTAAATTTACCTGAAAGTCAAGGATACGATTCAGGAATGAGTTGCTCTTAAAGGAAGCTACCTTTCAGCTACCCGGATTCCTCTTCTGGAGGAGGGCCGGCCCTGGCCAGGCGCCCTCTGTCTAGACCACGTCAGAATCACCTGCTAATTCTTTTCAGGGGCTACTTTTCAGACCGGGGATCTCCAGACCTTTCTGATTGTGTGGGGTTTGGGAGTGTTTTGTGTTGTTTTGCAGTGAAATTCATGTAACATCCAATTCGCCATTGTACTTTATTATTGATTGATTATTTAAAAAAATTTTTTTAATGTTTATTTATCTTTGAGAGAGAGTCAGAGTGTGATCAGTGGAGGGGCAGAGAGAGGGAGGCTCAAAGACATAGAATCCGAAGCAGGCTCCAGGCTCTGGCACACAGCCAGACGCAGGGCTCGAACCCACAATCTGTGAGACCACAGCCTGAGCTGAAGTCGCATGCTTAACCAACTGAGCCACCCAGATGCCTCTATTTTTTTTTTTTTTTTTTTAATTTTAGAGAGTGAGAATGCACACACACGTGCACATGGCAGCAAGCAGGGGAGGGACAGAGAGAGAGAGAGAGAGAGGGAGGGAGAATTTTAAGCAGGCTCCACACTCAGCGCGAGCGTGACGCGGGTCTCGATCCCACGGCCCTGGGATCATGACCTGAGCCGCCCAGGTGCCCCTCAGTTAACCGTTTTAAAGTGTACCATTTCCTGGCATCTAGTGCCTTCCCCGTGTTGTGTAGCCACCGCCTCTCTCTGGTTTGCAACGTTTTCATCACCCTGGGAGAAGAGCCTGCACCCGATAAGCAGTTACTCCCATCGTCCCCCTGCCCCCCCGCCCCCACCCCCTGGCTACCACTAAGCGGTTATTTTTTGCAGTTTGGGTCCGGCCCCAGTGTGTACGGTCGTTGAGAGCCTCTTTCATATGCCCTTGAGACAGAGCAGGCTAAGGCCCGCATTGTCCACGGGGTGACTCCCAGGCCTGCTTGGACTGCCCCTGGCCAGATGACCTAGAGGCACCCGTTCTGCACCTGCCGAGCGTGGACACCCCCTGGGGCAGAGGCTGACCTCACAGGGTCAGAGGGGGTGACCCAGGAGCAGGCAGAGGGCAGCCCCTCAGCCATGCGTCCAACCTGAGACGGCGCTCAGCCTCTTTCAAAACCTCTGCGTGAAAATGCCTCACATCGGTGCCGCCTCATTAAGTCAAGGGTGCAGTTGAATCTGAGTGAGGTCGCGGGCCAGCAAAGTACAATCTGGGGAATGTGGACAGATGAGAAACCCGAGCCACTCCCGGTGAGGGGTTACGCTCAGAATGGCACCTGCCTTCTTAAAAGCCTCCTGTGTTAGTTGTGTTAACCCTCCTACCCGGCCTGCCTGAGGACAGATGAGAAATTTTTAACATACTTGAGGGTTTGGAGATAAAAGGTGTGAGTGAAGGAAGAGTCCACCATTGTTTATTTCAAGAGCCTCCCAATCTCTGGCTAAACCCCCGCTCAGACGACAAAGAACCGATCTAATCAGAAACTCCCACATTTTCCTATCTCTCTGGCTTGAGTTTACCCCTTTGTTAGTTCATTGTTTAAAGCTGCCGGGCCGGCTGCACTTGGGAAGGGCAGAGTGAGTGTATTTTATTCTCTGGTCAGAAAGCGTCCACGCAAAGAGCTTAGCGCTTTCATCTGTCCTGAGTATAGACGAGTTTCAGTTATGAGCCCGTGAGCATTTTGCCTACGTTAATTTCCTTGGCCTTCACTTTACTTGTCTGTAAAAATAGAGCCAGTGTCTAGAAAGTTCCTTCAGATCAAATCCAATTAAATATGCACTCCAACTTGCTCAAGAGTGGGGCGCCCGGGTGGCTCAGCAGGTTGAGCAGCTGACTTCGGCTCAGGTCACGAGCTCACGGTGCGTGGGTTCAAGCCCCGTGTCGGGCTCTGTGCTGACAGCTCGGAGCCTGGAGCCTGCTTCAGATTCTGGGTCTCCCTCTCTGTCTCTGTGCCTCTCCCACTTGTGCTCTGTCTCTTTCTCTCTCTCTCTGAAAAATAAGTAAACATTAAAAAACTTTTTTTTAAATAAAAACTTGCTCAAGAGGAAGAAAAAGGATTATTAGAAGGATCGAGACCAAGCATAGTGGGTTACGGAGGACCCGAGAACCAGGATTTGAGAAATGAAGCTGCTTTCCAAGAATTGGATGCCCGCCCCCGCCCCCCTTCTCCTCACCCCTTCATGCTTCTGCCCTGTCACCTGGCCTCTGCTGCTCACCCAGCGTGCACCTGGCCCAGGAATGGCCTCCAGCCATTCTCAGCGGGACCTGCCCCTGGGCCATGTTGGCTTCCGGCACTCGGGAGTCACTTGGGCCAGCTCATCTTTTTGGGCCAGTCCTCGCTGAGTCGTTGGGTCAGCAGGCAGGTCGTGGACTGGCTCTCCGGTAGGGGGTGTCCCTCGCGGATCCATCAGGGGGATGGGCGCGGGGCCACGGGCGTGTCCCTGGGCCAGGCAGTGACGGCTGATGGTCCTCCCGGGCAGGTGAGGAGATCTGCATTCACCCTCACCTGGACTTACATGCAGTTTCCTTTCCCTCCTTCCCTCTCGCCTCCCCCCTCCCTCCTCTTCCTTCCTTCGGGACCTGGCCCCACCCCATCATTTTGGACTAGCCATTTAGCCCCTCTGGGCCTTGCTTTTCTCGTGTCTTTATTGAGGGACCGAGCATCCGCCATGTGGCTCCTCCGAACATGCAGTTAATGTGGTCAAGGGGGCAGCCCTCCCCTGACATTTCGGTCCACGCTGCCCGTCAGGCGCGTCGCCCTCCCCACCTCGGGCTGTCCCGAGGGTCCCAAAGGTCACAAGAGGGATTAACATGCCCCACTGGCCAGAGTGAATGACTTGGGGCCCCTCTTTCCAAGAAGTGAGCAGCTGGCCTGCGGGACGGCCGGGCAGAGGCGCCAGCCTGGACCTTCCTGGCACACTCTGGCGGTGTTTTGTAGGCTGTCGTCGGGCAGACGCATGTCCTGGAGCTCTACCTGTGATGCGCCTGGGACCTGCTTTCCGCTCTGTCGAGAGCAGGAAGGGACTTAGAAGACCCTGGGGCCAAGCCTTGCATTTGACAGGAGAGGAAGCAGAAACTTAAAAAAAGCCGGTGTCTGTCCAAGCTCAGCATTTTCCCAAGGTCACGGTGTCTTCCCAAGGTCACGGTGTCTTCCCTTGACCACCTGGCCGTCTGCTATCCCAACAGGTCAGGGGTCCGCCCTGGTGAGGGTCTGTCGTGTTCTACACCGTGTGGTGTGCCTGTCGCCTTGGGTCCTTGTGAACACGGACCCCCGTCCCCCATGCCCCCCATCCACCCCCCAGGCCTCCCTGGACTCTGTGCTCAGTAAACACAACTTGATCCTTTTTCCTTCCTTTTCTGTCGTCACTGGAAATCCTGTTTACACTCTGTTCCCTGTAGGAGCTGGAATGTGCAGCCTCCTTCAGTTGTCCTTGAAATTGTGTCACCGAGTGATGCTTTAGGTTGGCCTAGGCTGGCCTCTGACAGTGTCCACCACCCTCTGGGCTGCTCCTTGTTCTCTCGAACATCATGTTTATCAGAAGCGAGCAGATGTGTTTCACCTGGGGCCCACGGCCTCCTAGCGTGGTCCTTCTAGAGAGTCTGTGGCAGAACTTTACAGGTACAGGTGGTTTTCTGAAGAGAAAGCCTCTAAGCCCTCACCAGGTTTCTCAAAGGATTTGCACCCTCAAAAAGGCAACAGTTCTGGACTTGGAAGAAAGCCCAAGACAGGCTTGGAGATCAGATACATTGGAGATAAATTAAGCTGGGGTCGGGTCCGACGGAGGCACTGAATCTCTCTCCTTGGCTGGAGTACTGAGCGGAAACCGATGTGGAACTGGACAGAAACCGGTTAAATCTCTTCTTTCTTTACCTTCCCTTTATTTCTTTTGCTTTTTGTTCAATGCAGCTATTATTTGCTCAGTTACACAATGGGGAAGACTTGGCTTATGAAAATGCTTTGGATTTTCAAAAAAACAACACATGAAGAAGAGCAAAGGCGCCGTGCAGGTGGCTAATGGAAACCCAGCATCCAGATCAAGGGGCAGCATCCACATTACCAGCAGGCCATCCGTGGGTCCTCCCAAATTGTTTAGGTTCCACGGCGCTGAGGTCTTGAAGCAGCATTAGAAGACGAATTAATGAATTGTGGCTTTCAAAGGAGGCTGTTTCTTTTTAATGAATGGTACAGGAAGTCCTGGGGCCAAAGTCAGATCTGGCAAAGAGGAAGCTTCAGGAAGAGAAATGTTACTTGTATAGTGTTTGAAGACCTCTTCTGTAGCTTTGTTTCGTATTTAAATTTCGCGCGGCACTTTACAGTTTGCAAAGCTGTCTTAGATTTGTTCTTGATCTCTGCAGGGAGAGGTAGAGCGAGCCACATATTAATTACTAGCCTCATCATACAGATGAGGGAGATTTGTGCCTCGTAGAAACTGAACGGGGATTAGAGTGAGGTCAGACAGAACCTTCCAACCTCAGCACCATCACCCAGGGTCCCCGTAATAAGAGATCTGGGGTCCCGCGGTGGAAGGCTAAAAGCAGGGTTCTGGAATTGTCCATCTGGAGAAGTCGCCCGACTCTAGCGGAGTCCAGGGGCTCCTGGATGGGCCTGACGGGAACAGTGCTCACCAGATTCCTATCTGGCTTGGATTTCTTGATTTCAGAGGGATTTAATGAGAACCAGGCCCCCATCGGCCAGGGCGTGAAGATTGATCAGGGGGCAGATTTGCATATAAGTCACCAGAAAATAGTTTGCCCACCTTGGGATGCCAAGTGTCTGTGGAAATTTCAGGGCACCACACGGGAGTCGGCGTCAGAGTGAATCTGAATGAGGCTGCGTGAGGCCCATCGAGGGGCCCTGTGGACGGGGGCGTGGCCGGGAGGCAGAAGGCAGCACCCCCACTTTGCAGTCCTCCGGCAAGGCTGGACCAGCACGACCCAGAGAGTCTCTGCTGGCCCCAGAGTCCAGACTCAGGGGGGGACTTACATCCTACAGACCCAGGCCACGGAGGCCAGGCTCCCGGTTCATGGATTTGGTGTGAGGGGAGCAGACGCTTTGGTGAGCACATCCTGGCTCCGGTGGGGGGGGGGGTGCAGCCACTGTGTGTTGCTTTACCGGTTGGGAGAAGAAGAACCCTCTTGACCAGTGTGGTTCTGCAGGGCTGCGGTCCAGACCCCGGAGAGAACCTGTCTGGGTGACTAACAGCTGTGTGGCCCCAATGACTGACCTGCCGTTGTGCCTTAATTTGCTCATCTGTAAAATGGGAATGAGGAGCTGCAGTTAGGCGAGCGTGGTGCCTTCACGACTGCGCTCCCACCTCGCACAGAAGCGCGTCTGTGGATAGAGCTGGCCCCGCAGGGACGGTGACAGGGGCTGGAGGCTGGGGGACGTTGCGTGTCCGCGTCCGAGTGGCTCCAGGGCCCAGCCCTGGCCTCCCTCAGCTGGACCATGGGCACCCCCGTGTGTTCCCGCTTTTGCTTAGTGAGCTGGAGTTGGGTCTTGAGAGCCCCAAAAAACACCCGAGCTGGCCCCACACCTGTCTCTGTTCGGGGTGTGCGGCCGCAGCGGGACCCCAGTGCTCCCCGGTTCTCTGTCAGCACCTCTGGCCACTACCGCCTCCATCCCGCCTGTTCGCGGCTTCTTCCTGCACCTGCTTTTCCCCCCGAGTTTTCCTTTCCTTTCTCCTGACTGCACGTAAGTTCCTTTTGTCCTGTAGTGGTTTCTTCCCGGTTGTAACTGACAGAAGCCTCCGTGTGTACACGCTTCTCAGCGAAGGCGTCTTTTCGGACCGTTGGCCCAGCACAGACACAACATTTTAGTCCCTTAATGGGTTCCTGACGGGCGCATTTTAAAAGCGTCCCAATTGAGCAATATTCGGCATAGTCACGAAGTGGTGCAACCACCACCTCTGTCTAGTTCCAAAACATTTTACCCAGAAAGAGACCTGTGGGCAGCCACTCAACCTCCCTCCGTGGCCCCAGCGCTGGAAACCGCGAACCTGCTCTCCGTCTCTGTGGATATGTGCCTGCCTGGAGCCCCACGATGTGTGACTTTTTGTGACCGTCTTCTTCACACCCCCCAGAGTGTTCTCAGGGGGTCATCCGTGTTGGGGCATGTGTCAGAATTTCCTCTCTTTCGTGAAGAGTAACGACCATTGTGTGGCTGGACCGTGTCTTGTCGGCTTCTTCCGTCCGTGGACACTTGGGCTGTTTCTTCCTCTTGGTGATTGCATGTAACGCTGAGGCTCGTTTCTATTTTGATGTTCTAACTAAATTCTACGAGCTCTCTTCTCTGCTCCCAGCTCTTGGAGAGAGACCGCTTGCTTTGGGCTCCAGCTCCCCCAACCTGCCCCCGTGCCAGTCCCAAGAACCAGGGCTTGACCCAATTGCTTCTTTGTGAAAGTCCTTTCGAAGGATGCTGATCTGAGCACACCGTCCCCTTCCTGTCGGGACTCTCGAGTGACAGCTCAGCCTGTCCCCACCCAGTGAAACGCCAGGGCAGGGCCCGGGAACCTGCACTTCTCAGACCCCGACTGACCTGGTTGGTCGCTGCCAGTCTTGGCTGCCGGGCGCCCCCTGGTTCGGTTGGGTGAGGAAGTGACTCTTGATCTCAGCGTCGTGAATTCGAGCCCCACGTTGGGTGTAGAGATGATTTAAATAAATAAAAGTTTTTAAAAGGTTTAAAAAATAAGAAGAGGCAGATGTTTACTGAGCCCTTCCCGACAACCGGATGTTAAGCGACCGCACTGGGCATCCCGAGGTCGTGTCCCCGCGCCGCTGACGGTGGGGGTGCCCCTGCAGCTGTCCAGCTCTGGCCCCCCGGCTCCAGCTACTAACTAATCCTGTCCTGGGCTGGTTGTGGTGGAGGACGCCCGAGGATGCTGCCCTCTCCCTACCGGGGCGTGGGCTGGGCACCGACCCTTCCCGCCCACAGAGCAGGTGCAGACAGAAGCCGGACAGCAAGTGGGCGGTGGGGCCTTGGACTTTGCCTCCTTTGTCTCTTCCTGCTTCGAGCCAACCCCAACCAGGCTTTTTCCTCCTCCTCCTTTCTGTCTCCCTTCCTTCCCCTCCCTTCCTTTCCCCTCCCCTCCCGCCCCCTCCCTTTGGAGATGGGTGCCGCCGAGGAAATCTCTGAAGGGCTACTTGCTGCTTTGGGCGGTATCCTACCTAATATTCCCGGGTCTTAGTAAAGAATAGATCAGTCGGAAATCCGCGGAATAGCACTGCTATGGGAAACAGAGCATATTCCCTTTTATTTCTAATGCATTTTTAAGGGTGATACAAAAACTTTCCAGAAAGGAGCCCGTGGGGTGGAGGCAGCCAGTCCTCTAGGATTCTCAGCACCGGCGGTCCCTGCACGCCGAGCTCGCCTCACTTGCCCCCTGGGGCCACCAGCCGGGGAGATTCCTGCTCCACCAGCGTCCAGACCACTGAGAGGAGGGCTGCCACAGGCCTCCAGGGCCACCCCTCCATCCTGTGGCTGTGCCCGGGGACCCAGAGGAGGGCAGAGGCCAGGAGGTAATAGGGGAGGGCTTGCGTAGCATCACGGTGAAGGTGAAGGTTGGGGGCATCACACAGCACCTGTGTGTCCTGGGGCGCGTTGCTTCTCCAGATCTGTTTCATCATGTCTACTAATCGAACCTGCCTTGGAGACGTTTATTGGAAGCCAGCCTCGCCCACCCGTTCGTCGTCTGTGCTGTCTTGGCCCTTCGGAGGCGGAGCCGAGGGGTCATAGTAGAGGCCCACAGAGGCTGCGAAACTCCCCGCCTGGCCCTTTGTGTCAATGCTGTCCCGGGGACGTTGGGCAGTGTCTGGGGACACGGCCGGTGGCCGCAGCTGGGGCTGGGAGTGCTACTGGCATCCGGTGGGTAGAGGCTGGGATGCCACCCGCCTCTCCACGATGCACGGAACAGCCCCACGGCAAGTAACGACCAGGCCCCAGATGGCAGTCGCCCCGAGGTTGAGAAATCCTGTTTTCCAGAAGCGGTTTTCTGTGCTAACTGGTTGGGGAAGGAGGCTAGCTAGGACGGGTGATTCTGAGTGGTGCCCTTTGCCGGGATGGGGATGCAGGGGTGCAGGGGGGGAGGTGAGGCCAGCGTGTCGCCGTCCTGAGTGGGTGTGGGAGGCAGATGGCTGCCATAGAGACATGAGTTTGGGGATCAGCAGAGACGAGGCGGCCCCGTTGCTCGGGGTGGTCTGGCTGTGGCGAGGCTCACCCCAGCCTCTGGGGGAGGGCAGGCAGGTCTGCTGGAGGTCCTGGAGCCCCTCGCCCTGACGCTTGGGAGCGGGGAGGCCTTGGGCCAGTTCTGTCACTTCTCCGAATCTCAGTTTCTCGACTGTACGTATGGTGGAGGCAGTGATCGTCTGTCTCGGGAACAGGTGCGCGGAAGGCGCCTAGAACAGAGCCTGCCAGTCACTCAGTGTCCAACAGGCGCTGTGCGTGCTCGCGTCCACAGACCACGTGGCTCAAAACCACGGGAACGAGTTCTCACAGCCAGGAGGCTGCAGGTGTGAAATCCTGCAGGACACCTGCAGGACCACGTTTCTTCTGGAAGAGCCCACCCTTGCCTCTTCCCGGCGTCTGGGAAGTCTCGACGGGTGACCCGCCGTCTTGACGGTCATCGGCTGGTGGCCGCATCTCTCGGATCTGTCTCTGTCTCCACGTGGCCTTCGTCCCTCTGTGTGTGTCTGGGCGTCTCTGTCCCGATCTTCCTCCTCTCAGAGGGACACCTGTGATTGCGTTTAGGGCCCACCCTAATCCGGTCTAACCTTACTTCAACCTGATCGCATCTGCGCGCACCCTGTTTCCAAATACCAAGTTCACAGACGCTGGGGGTCAAGATCTAATGGATCTTTTCGCGGCAGGGTCGGGGGAGGGGGTGCATTTAGCTGACAGCGGTGGCTGTGGTTGTCTGGATTGCCTGTGTTACGGTTTCTGTTGGAGTTCGTGTGCCTTCGGCCTTTCTGCGGGCCGGCTCAGCAGGAACAGGCTTACTTCTCTCTGTTCTTGTAGCAGCTGACGTGGCATGTGGCCGATGCATCTCTGTAGTTGACTGAAATTAAGGAAGACTCCCCCTTCTGACGACCCTCGTCGTTTTCAGAACAGCAGCCTGCGCTAGGCAGGCCTCAGGAAGGCCGCGAACCTAGGAAGTCTGGCTTCGGAGAAGCAGCCACATCCCTAACAGTGAGGTTGGGACAACCCACGGGCCGTTCACTGGTTCAGGTCTTTGCTGAGCGGCTGTCACTCTCTGCGGGGCGCTATGGGGCTGCCTGCTGGAGGACACGGTCCTCGCCGACCCGGAGTTTGCAGCCCGGCTGGAGAGGCACTCATTTAAAATCATCGTAGTCAAGTGATTAGGTCCCATGGTGCCTGGGGCGCCGGGGCTGGTGACTGCAGATGTTGGCGTTGGCGCCCAGAGAAGCTTGCTGGTGTAAGGGGTCTGGAGCCTCCCGGCAGCTTCCTTTCTGCCCTGCACGGGCTCGCGGAGCACCCCGAGGGACAGCGGGCCGGAGGAGACAGCAAGGACAGGAACTGGGGATGGAGCACCAGCTCCCACGGCGCCCCCTCTGTATCACAGCACAGTTCAGGGCTTGAGGACCAGAGCCGGCGACCCGGTTTGTTGGGCAGGTCACCAGAACGGGCCCTGCGTGCGCCGGTTGAGAAAGGTGCCGGTTAGGGGCTCCGTGAAATTCTTCTCGGGCCTGAGGGAGAAACCAGAATTAGCCTGTCAAGTGCACCTTGTGTTGTCTTCTCGAACCTGTGTGTCCTCCAGTGTCTCCCAGATGACTTTGCGCCTCTCGTATCTGAGTGGGGCGGGTGGCCCACGTCACCAGGAAAGTGGGCTCTTGATTTTACCGGTGACCCCTGTGCCCGCGAGGCCTGGCCTCATCCCAAGCCACGCACCGTTTTCCTCTGTTACCTGCCCGGCCCGCCGGGCCCAGGTGCGCACCAGGCTGCCCTGGCAGGAGGCAGCCCCAGGCCCTCTCTCTCACCGTGTCCGTTGATGTGCCAGGCGCGGTGGCCTCGCTCAAAAGCTGTGTCCACCCGGAGCCACGAAAGGTGAACGTAGTTGGAAACAGGGTCTTTGTAGATGTAATCGGTTCTGTTAAGATGAGGTCGTGTCTGGGGTGCCTGGGTGGCTCGGTCGGTTAACCACCTGACTCTTGATTTTGGCCCAGATCCCCATCTCGTGGTTCATGAGGTCAAGCCCCACAGTGGGCTCCACGCTGATGGGCGAGGAGCCTGCTTGGGATTCTCTCTCTCCCTCTCTCTGCCCCTTCCCTACTCACAAGTGCACGCGCTCCCTCTCGCTCGCTCTCAAAATAAATAAATAAACTTAAAAAACAAACTGGACGTCACGCCGCAATCGAGTGGGCCCCGATCCCGTGACTTGTGTCCTTAGAAGGCAGCTGTGTGAAGACTGTGGTGTGGAAGCCGAGAGCAGAGCGCCCGGAGTCGAGGAGAGACCAGGATCGACAGAGGGGACAGAGCAGTTCCTTTGATTGAAGCTGCCCAGTTCGTGGCGACTGATTCCAGCGGCCGTGGGAAACAGACCCATCCACCGTGCCCCAGCCTCGCCAGCGGGGAGGCGCTGGACGGTGCGGGCCGTGGGGCTCAGGGAGTGTGTCCTGTGGGTGAGGGGGCCGGTAACAGTGCCGGCCACGTAAGCCCTTGCCCGGGGCTCTGAAGCCTTCACCCCTCAACCTTGACTAGGAGGAAAGCCCCGTCCCCCGTTCCCCTTGGCGAAGGTGGGCAAGTGGAGGCCAGGTTGGGGCATCGGCTGCAGATGATTCTAGCTGATACCAGAGGGTTCTGTCTACTGCAGGGAAGCCCTCCCGTCATTGGAGGTGCCACGGTGGGTGTTCTGTCCCTCTGAGAGCCCCCCAGGCTGGGACCCGGAGCCCTGGGTTCTCAGCTCTGCGGGACTGATGAGCTCTCTGACTTGGGGCCAGCGGCTCCGCGTTTCTCTTCTGGTTGCTTCATTATACGCCGAGCGAGGCGTGCTGTCGAGGCGTGCTGTTACTGTATCTGCACACGTGCACTGGTCCCGAGCGCGTGAGCTTTCACGCACCCTTCCACCCGCGTGGCCACCCTCCCGTTGCCGGAGAACCTTCTCCGGGCCCTTCTTCCCTGCCGATCCCGCCGTCTCCCCTCGACCAGTATTCGGGTTCCCAGAGTCCATTTCCACCGTGCTCGTGGGTCACGTGGTGTGCGCTCTCTTGTGTTGGGCTTTTTCTGGGCCATAATTCCCGTGGGCTTCCTCTGTGTTGTCACATGTGAGCGTTTCCAGTTGGTGGACACAGGGCTGTTTCCAGCGTGGGGCCGTTAGGGATAAAACCCCCGCAGACATCGTCAGGCGGGCCCCCTCCGTGGACAGACGCTTCTTTTCTCCCGGGCACGTGGGCCCAGGGGTACGATTGCCGTGTCTGGCACACGGGAAGCGTCCCAAAGCGGTGGATGTGACTGACACTTCCGGCCGGACGGATCTCGAGGGATTCGGCCGCCTGGAGCGGGCGGGGGGCAGCCGGTGGGCAGATGGGTGGGACCCGGCTCCTCCTGTAGACGCCTGCCCGGCCCCCCTTTCCACCTACAAACAGAGCTACTGCGTAGTCCCCTCGCCCTTGCCTTGGGCTTCTGCCAAGACCCGAAGGATGGGCTCTGCTTCTGAAGATGGAACGCTGTGCCCTCCGGGCCTCACGATGCACAGCGACTGTTCCCAAGCGCTCGACTGTGCGTTTATGTGGTTGGTTCGGTTCAGACCCCGGCCCCCCACAGCGGAGCTGGGCTCGATCGGACCGCAGGTTTATCTGCACGGTAACCACACCAGGAGACCGTCCCGGGGGTCCCTGCTCTGCAGGGACTCACCGTGTCACTTTTCTCTTAGGACACACGCGGATCTTCTCAAGGTCAAAGTGTTCTCTCTCTCTTTTTTTTAATGTTTATTTATTTTTGAGAGAGAGAGAGAGAGAGGGACAGAGCATGAGCAGGGGAGGGGCAGAGAAAGGGGGAGACACAGAATCCAAAGCAGGCTCCAGGCTCCGAGCCGTCAGCACAGAGCCCGATGCGGGGCTCGAACCCGCGAACTGTGAGATCATGACCTGAGCCACCCAGGTGCTCCTCGAAGCGTTCTTTAAGACAGAGTTGCCCATCCATTGGCAGAGCTCCCATCACCTGGGCATTCGGAGTCTGCACCCGATGGGGGACCAGTGACCCCAAGAGCCCTGTTGTGTGTGCCTTGTGCACATCTGCAAACGAACTTTGCCTCCAAGAGTTTAGTGTGGGGGGGCGTGTTGACTCGGGACCTGTGTGTGACACCCAGAAAGGGCTGCTGTTTCGGGGCGCCTTTGTGCTGGGAGTTGGAGCAGGGGACTCGGTGATGGCAGAGCGGTTTCGGGAGCATCGGTTGAAGGGTTTGGCCAGCAGCAGGCGGGGAGAACCTTCCAGGGAAGGGAAACAGCCTTGGCTGAGCGGGCCGCGTTGGGTTTTCAACAGGGGGGATACTTTTAGCCTGTCAGAGGGTAGGCTGACCCAGCATCACACATGAGGGCTGTCACAGGGGAGAGGCTGGGCGGGAGATAGCGGGGGTGGGTGAGCAGATGTTATCTTGGGGGCAGAACAAATGAGGATTTTTTTCCCAAATAATGAGGCCACAGAGACGGGGGCAGGGATTTCAAGGGTGTCGGGGAACGGCCACGTCCTTACCCGGTAGAGTTTGTTTGGGTCTCGAGGAGGCCAGGTGGGGGGCACCTCAGCCGATCATTTGCACTTGAGGCTGGTCCTGTGTCGGGGCGCGACCCCTCGGTGGGTGGGCGCGTGGGTGCAGGCTGCTCGGCGATTCTCTGTCCTGTCTGTGCGTCGCGGTTACGTGAGAGCCTTGGCAGATCTCTGGATTGGAAAGTATTTGAAGGCCTGCACGGGTGCTTGTCAGCGGCATATCCAGGGTCGAGCAGCGGTGACGGGGACCGCTTTGGGGCTCAGGCACGTGAGGACCGTACCAGCTGGAGGCTGTGGACAGAAGAGAAAGGAGACAGAGAGGGGATCAAGCTGGCCAGTGGCTCCGATCGAAAGGAAAAATAACATTAATCATAGCCCTCGCGGAGGATAGCGGTTCTCAAAACGGGTGCTCTCGCCACCGGGGACATTTGGCAGTGGCCGGAAACATTTTGGGCGGTCTGGAGTGGGGACGCTCCTGGCTGCTAGTGGGGAGACGCCAGGGGTACAGCTGAACGTCCTCCGGGGTGCCTGACAAAGCACGATCCCGTCCAGGATGTTCACGTCCCGAGGCTGGGGACCCCGACCTGGGGAGCCGGCACTTACGTATCAGCACGTTTCATCCCCACGCTTTGCGGAGGTGGATGGTGTTATCCCTGTTTCATAGAAAGGAAGCGAAGGCACCATGCAGCTGAGAGTTTCAAGCTTGGAGCAGTGACATCACTGAGAAAGTGGGGGCGGGAGGAGGTCCTCAAAGGTGAGAAAGTGGGGACCTTGGTTTTGAATAGACGATGATGTTGCCAAGAGGAAATGCAGAGGATTTGTGGCTTGTGGGACACCACGAAGTCGAGTCGCTGGTCCGGAGCTGTGTGGGGACACCAGGGCCGTTCCCATTTGTGTCCGTTCCCCAGGGAACACGGCGGGGAACGATAGACCTCGAGTGCCCGCTGTGGGCCCACCCGGCAGGGCAGGTTTTGCTGTCCTCCTGCAGGTGCCGGAGGCTCAGAGAGGTTCAGTACCTCGGCCAAGAGCACACAGCTCGAGCTGGTGCTCACGCTCAGATCGACCCTGGAGCCCCGTGTCTTCTGTGCCACCTCCCCTAAGTTCAGTCCCCACTGCAGTCTGAGGGTTGGAGGAACAAGACGCGGGCGATAATTTAATGGTTTACTGAGCATCAGGTGAGGAGACCGAGGCCCACGGCTGAGGACAGAGCGGGGACTCAGAGCGGGGCCGGCTGTGGGGCTGGAGGCCCGGGCCAAGCGTACGAATGGGGGGCGCAGTGGGTTAAGCGTCCGACTTGGGCTTAACCGACTCACAGTCAGGATCTCACGGTTCGTGAGTTCGAGCCCCATGTCGGGCTCTGTGCTGACAGCTCCGAGCCTGGAGCCTGCTTCGGGTTCTCTCTCTCTCTCTCTCTCTCTCTCTCTCTCTCTCTGTCTCAGAGGTAAATAAACATTAAAAAAAAAATGCCTTCGAAAGGCCGCTGAGGTGACTTGGCCAGACTTTTCCAATAACACTTAGGAGGTACAAGTCCACAGTTGCCCTTTGCCTGCCGACCCCCGACTCCTCCTTCAGGAGCCTGAGGTGAGCACTCATCTGCGGTGCCCTGGTCGCTGGGGACCCGGGGATGGAATGTTCTGGAAGTGTGGAGGCAAGGTCACATGTTTCAGTTGAGTCCGTGACTCTCTGTTTTAGGACCTTGACTCTTGTTTGCTTCCTGGCGTTCCGGTCGTATTAGATGTGACGGAGAGGGAGACACGGGGGGAGTACGCTGGGACAGGCGTGCATTTTCCTGGGGCCGCCGTAATAAATTACCGCAGACTGGGCGGCTGAAAGCGACAAGTTCACACTCGGGGCTCCAGAGGCCAGACGGCCGAGATCACGGGGTCCGCAGCGTTGTCTCCCTCTGAGACCATGAGGCCGACGCCGTGAGAGGCCTCTCCCCCTGGTGTGTGGCCAGCCAGCTTCTTCGCGTGTCCTCCCACTGCCTCGCCTCTGTGCCCAAAATTCCCCTTTATAAGGACCCCAGTCATCGTGCACGAGGGGCCGTCCCAGTCACTTCGTCTGCACCGGATCATCCACCAAGATCTCATTTGCAGTGAAGTCCTATCTGCAGGTATCAGAGGTCGTTTGATGAGGCACCCGTGAACCCACCTTGGTGTGATTCTTCGCCACAGCAAACGGTAGGGCTCTAGACCACGGTGGTACAGTTGGACAGTAGCAAAGAAAAAAAAGGATATTTCGCGGGGACTCTGAGCACTTGTCGATGGAAAGTACAGGGCTTGTATGGGCGCTGGGTCCCGATAACAGCCTCACCTCTGACGTCTGCAGACTGTTTCCTGTGCCTCAGGCCCTGTGCACCGCGTAAGGGCATCACCTGTCGTGGGAGCTCTCAATACCGCTTTGCCTTCCTCGGGCAGGCGAGGACAATCGGGCACAGAGAGGTCGGGGTGAGTGTGGCTGAGGTGCTGAGTGGTTACATGGGGACCTTCTGAAGCAGTGAGCAAGACCTGAGTGACAACAGCTGTGAGCAAAGTGAAGTTCGGGGGGACGGAGATTGCCCGCCAAAGGGAACTGTCGGTGCCAAGGTCCTGGGGCAGAGATGATTTGCATTCGGAACAGGAAAAGTACCAAGAAGGAAAGAAGGTCATGGAAGGCTGGGTGGGGCCAGATCATGGAGCCCTGATAAGTCTGTTAGATTTAATCTAAGTGCAGGGAAATGCCACTGGAGACACTTAATTTGTTGAGAGACCTCCAGCTGTTCTAAGGAAAGTGTGTGTTTAGGGGTCAGGGGAGAAGGGAATGAGACGTGGGAGACCAGGTGGGGGGCTGCTGCAGCGAGAGAAGGGTCAGATCAACACACTTTGGAGGCAGAATTGCCTGGATTTGTGACAAAGAATGTGTGGTCCCCAAAGTTTAATTTATTCTTTGTCCTTTACAGAAAGAGTTTGCCAGTCTTTGCTCTGTGCCATCCTGGGACTCATTTAAAAAAATTTGTTTTTGGTTTATGTTCATTTTTAAGAGCGGGAGAGACAGAGTGTGAGCAGGGGAGGGGCAAAGAGAGGGAAGAGACACAGAATCGGAAGCAGGCTCCAAGCTCCGAGCTGTCAGCACAGAGCCCAAGGCGGGGCTTGAACTCACGAAACGGGGAGATCCTGACCTGAGCCGAAGTCGGACGCCCAACCGACTGAGCCACCCAGGCGTCCCCTGGGACTCATTTTTAAATAAATGAGACCCACCATGTTTCTAGAAGAAAATAAAGTATATAAAGATGCCACTTCTTACCGATGCCATGCCAACAAAATCCCAGAGGGGTTACTTTTGTGAGGGAACGAGGAGGTGGGGAGACATTTTATTAGATTTTTTTAACGTGCATTGGGAAGAAACAATAGATAAAAATTGCTGATAAGAGACTTTGAACTACAAAGTTGCTGGACCTTCCAGGTAGGCAAATGTGGCCCAACTTCTACTGTACGAAACACAGGCTGATGTTGTTATAAACATTTGCAGACCGACGGCACAGAATAGATGGGATTCAAACCCTGGTGTCCGCCCACACTGAGTGCACTGAGATGACATCACATCCATCAGCAGGGGATGAATTGATCGGGAACTGACATAGGAGTGATTGCTTAGCCGTCCGGTAATGAATCTTGTAAAGTTCCTCACCGAGCAGCACAATAAATTTCTTGTACGTTAATGTCACTGTACAAATCATTTTTTTAAATAAAGGAGAATAGATGTGAATGTTTATCAGGTTTTTCATTAAGGTAGGCCTTTCTGTGTTTCCAGGCAAAATCACAAAGGAAAGATTGATACGTGGCTGCATAATTGAGACTTTATCAAGTTAGCAAATGGGTTTGTGCATGTACAAAGCAGCCGAGCGGGGAAGACATTTGCAATGGCTAGGATGAAATTTTAGGCTGTAATTGAGCAAAGGATACGAAATAATAGTCATAAAGCAGGAAATAAGGGGGGCCTCTGGGGGGCTCCGTCGGTTAAGCGCCTGGCTCTTGATTTCGGCCCAGGTCATGATCTCACCGTTCATGGGATCGAGCCCCGAATAGGGCTCTGCACCAACAGCTTGAAGCCTGCTTGGGATTCTCTCTCCCTTTCTTGACCCCTCCCCTCCCAAAATAAGCAAATAAGCTTAAATAAAATAAAAAAGCAAGTGCCTATGATTTTTTTAAAACAGAAAGCAGGAAGTAGTAGATATTCGAAAATTTCTGACCGTAGTGGCCAAAGGAATGTGAATTTAAACTTTAGTGTTTGTTTCCAGGAAAGTGTTTGGCAACGCTTCATACTCTTGCTAGAAAGTCGTCCTAAGAGGATAATCCAGAATGCTGAGGAAGATTAGTTATAAAGACGGTCACCACCACCGGGCCATTTATAGCAGCAAAAATCTGGCTCCCGCCAGGAGGAGCGGGGTCAGGGTGTTCTCCGATTGCGGAACCACGGAGAAGGCCCAGCTGGCCGGGTCAGAGCTAGCCAGCCCATTCATGAAACTTTCTGTGTTGACTTTCCCTTCTCACGATCAGCTCCCATCAGGCAGCCCGCGTTGCAAGGTTCGTTGAATCGGAAAGGCCAGGAGGGAGGCTATGGGTCAGTATGTCTGGCATCCGCTCGCCTTTGTGGCTGGTTTTCAGCTGTGCCGTGTAGCGGGCTCAGCCCTGCTCTCTGCCTGCGGAGTTTTGCACACACGGTCACTCATCTGCGTGGCCCTTTTGGCTTCTGCGGCTCCTGCCATGTCTTGAGGATGTTAAACGCCTGCCTTGAACTTGAGCCTCAGACATGGCCTGCGCGTGTCACGAACGAGAGCGGTCCGTGGGGTCGGGGCAGCGTGGAACCGAGGAAGCCGCCTCCCGTCTCTTCCTTGTCTGAATCTGGCACTTTAATCGGGGTCTCGGAAACAAACCTCAGGGGCAGTCTCTCTCCGTGAAAACCAGATAAGCCTCCGCTTCCTTGTCTGCACAGAGAGTGGCACCGGCCAGGTGTTCGTTTCCCAGAGTGGTATCGAAGACGAACCTTGAAAACGCTGTTTCCGAGTTAATGTATTCTGGAAAAGTTATCCGTGTATCTAAGGAATATTTTTTGAAAGGATCGACTAGCTTCCTCTTCAAAGCAACAGAAAGCTGCTTTTAAAATAACTTCCTTAGGGGCGCCTGGGTGGCCAGTCGGTTGAGTGTCTGACTTCGGCTCAGGTCATGTTCTCACGGTCCGTGAGTTCGAGCCCCACGTCAGGCTCTGTGCTGACAGCTCGGAGCCTGCTTTTGGATTTTGTGTCTCCCTTTCTCTCTGCCCCTCCTCTGCTCACTCTCTTTCTCTCTCTCTCTCTCTCTTTCTCAAAAATAAACATTAAACAAAATTAAAAAAAAAGAAAAATGATTGTTCTTACAGAGCTTCTGCGTAAGAATTTTGTTGGGGGGCACCTGGGTGGCTCAGTCGGTTAAGCGTACAACTTCAGCTCAGAGCACGATCTCATGGCTTATGGGTTGGAGCCCCGTGTCGGGCTCTGTGCTGATGGCTCGGAGCCTGGAGCTGGCTTCGGATTCTGTGTCTCCGTCTCTCTCTGCCCCTCCCCCCGTTCATGCTCTGTCTCTCTCTGTCTCAAAAAATAAATAAACATTAAAAAAATTAAAAAAATAAAATAACTTCCTTAAATACACTTGTTATAAAAAGTGGGTTGATCTAAAGACAACTGTTAATTTAGTTGTTTTGTTTTTTTTTTTAAGGAAGACCGTTAATCAATGACCCACATTTAGAAATCACAACCCCTTTTAGTGCTGCTGTTTTGCCTTTTGATGACCGTGTCAGACGGGCGTCCGTCCCCTGACCAGCAGCCCCCAGGCCAGTGAGCGGACCTCTCTTCTCGTCGCTATGACTGCATTTCAGAGATGGCCACACTCGTTCTTCCTGGCCACTGGCTGGGGACCAGGGGTGGTGAGTATTTCTCATCTGGGCTGGTCACAAGACCCTCCCTCACAGCCCGTCTGCCGCCAGGCCCGTCACAAGGTGGCCCGGCCTTCCCATGTGACCCAGCGTGGCAGATCGCAGACCACCAGACCTCCCGAACCCCGTGCTGGACGAACGCCACATGAGGGTTATTCTTTGAACTCCTAGCCATTTTCTGCAGCAGGCTAATGAGACACCATTCGTGGCCAGCCCCATAGCGTGCTCGGGATGACGGGCGAACCGAGAGGTCTGTGGGCCTCCGGTCCCGTGTGTGCCGGGAAGACGCGGTAGAACCCACCTCGTTCTCCTCCTGATGTGTCACGCGTGTTGCTGTCCCAGCCACATGATAAGCGGTGGAGGGAAGGGACGAGGGACTCCACCCGCCTGTGCCTTTTGGCGGCCCTCGGTGCCCCGTGGTGCTGAAGAACTGGTCGCGTGAGACATCCGTCCATTCAGCAGGTGACACGACGCACAGCTTGGGCCAAGCCCCGTGTTCAGTGCCGGGGAATCCGAGGAACCGTGTCCCCCGCTTGCAAGGAAACGAGCGTGGTCGTCAGGGGACCAAGTCACGAGCATGATAACAGCTGTGATGTTCGGGATCAAAGCGGCCGGTACCCAGAGGGGACACTGAGAGCTCGGAACGGAGATGGGATTCCGTTGGCAAAGGCCCTGTTGGCCGAGGGTCCCTCTCAGATGGGCAGGTTTTAATGGGGGAGAAAGTAGGCCCCCCGGTGAGTTCAGGGGTGCCTCGGAGGCAAACGAGAGGAGCAGCTCCTGTGTTTGGCGAGAGTCCGGGAAATGGGAAGGAGCACGCGGGAAGACTGGGGAGAAGAGCCTGGGACTGCGGTTTTCCCCCAGGACCCTGGGCAGCAGGGCGCTGGCCGAAGGAGGCTGGGCAGGGGGAAGCTGGGCCGCGGAGGCCCAGCCCTGGGACGCTCCAGATCCGGGGTGTCCTCCTTTGTCACTGGCCAGAGAAGCACGCCGGCTTGCCCGGCCCTCACTCCTTGGACAACAGAAGCATCGAGTGAGAGGTGGGGACGCGGGTGGGCACCCCGCCACCTGAGGGACCCCTGCCACCCGTGGGGCCCTGGGAGGTGCTTCTTGAGCTTTGGAGGAACAGATAAGGGCTTCCGCGCGTGCCCCTTCCCAGCCCGGCATCTGGCACACGGAACCTCCCCTCCTCCAAGCTCTAGGCTCCCAGTGGTGCCTCGGGCGTGGGTGCCTTGAACACGTCTGCTCTCACGTTTCCTTCTGCTGAGCACAGAGCCCTGTTCTAGAAGCCGGCGCTCGGTGGGTTTTCACGGAGGTGCTGGGGGCCCCGAGTGGCCCCTGCTGCCACTGCCCTGAACTAAAACCCGGGCGTCCAGCCTCAGTGAGGCCCACTCCCGACACGGGTCAGGGAAGCTAATTCCCCGGGGCCCCCGCCAGTGGACCCACGCTCTTGGCACCCCCAGAACGAGGCGCCGTCTCGCGCTGAAGGTGCACACGGCGGCAGAGCCCCGGAGAGGAGACTCCTGAAGCCGCCTGTGCGAGGTGGCGTGGAAGGTTCGGGTTTCTCTGGGCCGGCCGCTCCCCTCTCGTAACTGGAGCCCGTGCCGTCCCTGCCAACCGAGAGCGAGCCTGGAAAGGGGACACGGGTCACGTGCTGGTTTTCCACTTGGGTCGTTGCCCAGCCCGGACGGGTCGGGGGTCAGGACGCAGCAGAGAGCTGGGAAGCTGGGAGGAGTGGGCCTCCTGCAGGGCTGTTTGCCTCAGAGGGAAGAGGTGACCGAGATATTGGCAGGCACACAGGCTTGCCCTGGCCTCGCCGGTTCACCGCCGGGCTCCAACCTTCCGGTGTCCTCAGTGTGACCCCCGTGGGAATCAGGTGTCCCCAACGGCCCCCGCAGGCCCCACAGGCGTGCTGGGACGCGTGGCGGCTTCTCCGCAGCTGGCCCGTGGGGTCAGGGCCCCGGGGCGTCGGGCTCCGGGCTGTTGCTTACGGGGACACAGGTCAGCTGGGGAGGGGGGTCTCCGAATTACCTTGCTTCTCCGGAGGCCGCTGTTGCGTGGGGAGTGAGCCAGGTGGGCACACGGGATGCAGTTTGTGCTGACGGTCCGGGGACCGAAATCACCGAGGGCGGGTTGAAACTCATGCCTGCTTTTTAACCCGGAGGAAATCTGATGCAATCAACACGACACTCTTACTCCAGAAATCAAAATCAAATGTGGAGATGAGTCATCTCCAAGAAGGCACGAACAGAAGTCACCGGGGAGGAACCCAGAGCGGTCTGGGTGCCCCGGTTCCCCCGCAGGCCAGGGCCGGGCCCACAGCTTGCCCTCTGCACCTTCAGGTCGGGGCCACCGGGGGAGCCCCGCGTGTCACACACACACCCTGGGGTCCTGAGTCAGGGACCCTACAGACGCTCGCGTTCTTTGGGTTTTCTCGGTTGCTTTGCTTTTGCGATGTTCCTGGGGTGGGGCCTTGGCAGAGAGGCCCCCACATGAACATTCTGTGAATCTGGAGCCCGAGGAGTGAGGCGGGTCTGCATGGGTGGCCGGTGGGCCGGGCCTAGGTTCCCAAGTTTGCCTCGAGAATCTGGAAGTAATTCTGTGCATGTACAACGATGTCGTCTGTTCCGAGGCCAGCCTCCTCGTTCCCGGGGAAGGCGCTAGGAGCAGGCTCTTGTCTCCGCAGATGAATCAGCCTTTGCGCTAAAGAAAAGAAAAACTCATTAGTTATGAGTCAGACACAAGGAAGCTTTAATGCCCCTTCCCGTCTTCCCAGACTTGACTACTACCAAGGGGGCGGGGGGGTTCCCGAGTCCAGGCGTGGCCTGGGGAGGTTGGGGGGGATGGCGTGGCCACACACCTCCCCCCCACTTCTGAGAGGTCCTGAGGTCCCGTGCCAGCCGCCCCGGGCAAGGGTGTGCGCAGCCACAGGCCGTCCTGGAGAATTGACTGACTGTAGCGGAGGGAGGGTGGCCAGACTTGTAGGTCGTGCCATCCAGGCGCATCTGACTGAGGTGTCCCCCCCCCCCCCCCCCCCCCGCTCCCCCGGGGAACCCATCAGTGATTAAGAATGCGCACGTAGATTTCCAGAATAGGCTAGGATTCTCAGATTCATCCTGCTTTGTATAATCAAGTCACGTGGCCATCTGGGGGACACTAGACATTCACGGGGGATTTTGACTCTTGCAAGATTATCCCAGGGACGCCTTTCAAAATGGTGTCCGAAGCCTTTGTCTTTATTCAAATAGAATTCATTCATTCGTGCTTCATGCGGGTCTCACACAGCAGAGGGGACGCAGAAGCAGGGTGAGTGCTGTGGCCTCCCAGAGCTAACGTTCTCTTGGAGAAATCAGGCTGGAGGCAGGAGAGCATGTGATTTGTTGGGTCCATAAGGAAAGTAGGGAGAGAGGGTGGGGTTAGGGATGTTACCGTAGCAGGCAGGCACCTGTCCCTGCCGATTTGGTGACATTCGAGCAGGGAGCCGAACGAAGTGAGGGATCAAGCCTGGTGAGCATCTAGGTTTGGGCCTCCCAGGTGATGGGGACAGCAGGTGCAAAGGCCCTGAGGTCGGGAAGAGGGAAAGAACTTCCGGAAAAGGGTCCACAGAGCTAGCGAGGACCCGTCGTATGAGGCCTTGAGGGCATTGTGAGCACACGAAGAGCTAAGAGGCTTTTGCAGGGCGTTGAAGAGAGTCCTGACTTCTAAAATCATTCTGAGGGCTAACTGAGGGGTAGGCTCCCCGAGGGCAGAGTTGGACACAGGGGACCTGGTGGAACGATGCCGATTACCGTAAATGTGGAAGCGCTGAGAAGGTCAGGCCGAGGTGTGTGTGTTCTGAACGGGGCGTGCGTGGCGTTGGGTGTACCCACACTTGCGGGCCCACCGGCCTCCACGGGGTAGTGGGGTGGCTGCTGCGGCACAAGGGAGGAGGGAGGGAGCTGCTGGGGAGGGAGACCGAGCTCTGTGGCTGGTTGAACGTGCCATTCAGCCACGACCGCGGTGGTGAAGCCTGGAGGGGGCCTGAGGCCGCCCCCCGAGCTGGGTTTGGACCTGGGAGGTTCCGTTCTGAGGGGGCCCTCGGTGAGCTGGGTTTGGGGTTTCTTGTCCAGCTGAGCAGGAACCCGGCCGTGTCTCCTTGTGCTGTGAGGGGGCTCAGCGCCTTGGCCATGTGACCCCGTGGCTCCTTAGAGTTTTTCCCCCGGGGCAAAGGGAGACACGTACATCATTCCCCGCCTCTCTCTGGCAAGGCAGGTGATGCATGGTTCCTCACATCACCTTCCTCGTGTTTTTGGTTTGTGTGTTTGATTGCGGGCCCGTTAAAAGACGTACGTACATAGGAAAATAGTAATAAAATCGCGAATAATTTAAAAACAGTAAGATGGGGAGATGTAGACAATAAATGGGGCAGATGGCATCGCGTCTAGCGGATACGATAACACGTGACAACAGTGTCATGTGCAGGAAGGAACCTTCACGAACTCGAACTCGTTACAAAGCGGATCAGAGCACTGAGCCGTTCACCCCAACACGACTTTTCTGACCCAAGCAGGGACTGATTCCGGGGGCGTGCTCCTTGAGCTCCGGCAACTTGAATGTGGAGCTCGGGGACGATGACTGCAGATCTGAGGCAGCGCATGAGTCACTGGAGAAGCTTGCAGGCCTGTGGGGAGGAGGGTGGAGCGAGAAGGGTGGAGAGGACCGTTTTCCTGGAGGCGCAGGTGAGGGGAGGGTGCTCAGGGAGCAGGAGCCACAGAGCGCCGGGCGCACCCCAGAGGCAGCAGGTCCGCGTGTGGTCACTGACTCACGTTGGGGTGCAGGTGAGTGACAGGCCCGGAATGGCAGGTGGAAACCGGGTTGTGGGGGGGCTCTGAATGCCGGGCCAGGGAGGTCAAACTTCGTGGATTTAAAAGCAGGAAGCAACACCAGGGAGTTTTGAGCTGGGCAGTGACCTGATGTCGATGGGACAGCCTTGAGACAAAAGGGCGCTTCTGTAAGGGACAGCAGGAGGAATCGGGCATCCCACAGCCGCCGGCAGCACGGGCCCGGTGCACTCTGGGCCTGGAGAGAGGTGGTTAGCAAGGCTAGGGAGAACTCGAGGCATTTTGTCCATGCTGCCTCCTGGAGTTTTACCCGCCCTCTAGAGCATCACTCGCCCTCTAGAGCATCACCCGCCCCCTAGAGCATCACCCGCTTCCTGGAGCTTCACCCGCCTCCTAGAACATCACCCGCCTTCTGGAGCATCACCCGCTTCCTGGAGCTTCACCTGCCTCCTGGGCAGGTTACTCCAGCAATCTCTCCATGCCTGGCTCTGGAATGAGTGGAGATGCAGAGCTTCTCTGGGAACCCTCACCCTGATGGTATCTGGTCAGGGAAGGTTCCAGGTTCCAGGAAGAGAGAGTCTGCCAGGCTTGTCCAGCGAGGGCCGGCTGCCCTCTTTGCTGTCAGGACATGTCCAAGGATGGTCTCCCATTGTCTCTGAAGAAAACTTGCCATTCTGGGCTTTACACAGGGCATTGAGCGCCACGGGACAAGCGTCCCTCTTCCCGGGAAGGGGTAGCATGAACGACTGCGTTGATGGTGAGCACGCGATGCTTCTGGCTGCCCGGGAACCTCGCTCTGGTGCCTCGACTGAATTCACTCTGGCTGATGAGTGCTGGGCTTGTCAGGATGTACAGTCAGTGGCTTATCTCTTCCTTGAATGGCACCCTCTCCGGGGGTATCTTTGTTTTTAAAAAGGACTGCAGATCTCTTTATGTAACTGCTAACATGCCTTTGTGTCTCTGCTGGTTCAGGGTAAAAAACTAGGTCCCCCATCAACAGTAAACAAAAACAATGATCCATCTCCAGAAATTCCAGTGACGTCCTGAACTGCTTTCTCCTCTGCTCACCCCTAAGCCCGGATTCACCCCTCCTCCCTCCCTCCCCCCCCCCCCCCGCCGCTGCCTTCTCCGTGGTGATAGCGAATGCAGGAATCTGACCACTCGTAAACCGTTTATCTCCAGTTCCATCCATCTGCCAGCCCGCAGATTCTCCCGAGCGCTCGCTGGGAAGCCGTGCCCTGTCCTGCAGGCACCTCAGGGGAGCTGCTGGCTCTCCCTCTCCCTGCCCTGCATGAAATCAGCCCCTCCGACGAGCACACCAAGTCGCCCTGCAGGACTTTGTGGGGGTGTTGGGGCAGGTGCCCCCTGCCAATCGCCACGTGCACCTGCTCCCCCCGCCCCCACCCCGAGCCCTCTGCAGCCTGTCCATAACCACACTGTCAGTAACGGCATCGCTGCTTCCGTTTTGCTCATCTGCGGCCAGGTGTCCTCCATCAGAAAGCTTCTGTGACTTCCCGTGGTCTCCAGGGCCAAGGTCGTGGTCTCCAAGGTCAACCCCATTGCCACCTGGGCTGCCTTCTCTCTCCTCACTTCGCCGGTCCCCAGCGCTCAGGTAGCCCCCGGGCCCCGCTCTGTCTGCCGACCCTTCCTCAGCCTCCAGAACCGTCCGGCATGTCCCCTACTCTGGCTAGCTTTCCGGGCCTCCCCCAGGCAGCTAATCGGGCTGGACTCTCAGTGTTATAGCGCGGGGGCCCCCCCCCCCCCAGCCCGCCTCGGGGTCCTCGGGCACAGGGCCACGCCAGCGTGAGAGCGAAGACCTCGCCCTCCCCCTCCCCACCCCGTTCACCCAGTGCCCTGGGCAGCTCTGCAGTGGGGGGGAGGGGGGGCCCTCATGGGACGAGCCGGGTGCCAGTCAGATTTCACCGCCAGCTGGCTTTGGCCGTGTCTGTCTGTCTGGCTGGCTGCTGTATCTCCAGGAGACACTGTCAGACCTAGAATCTTGGGTGGTTAATTTGCAGGTCTACCCGGCAAGCACAGGTCATGGTCTCAGAACTGTCCTGAAGCTCCCCCCGCACCCCCCCCCCCCCCCGCTGCCTGTCCTCTCCGATCCCCTCCCCCCGCCCCCATACACGAGTCCCATTTTCTCTGTTCCTGCCAGTAGGTGAGACCCGTCTTTTGGACCCAAAGGATTCTCACATCCTCTCGTCTCAGTGATGGATCTTATCATCACGCTTCTTTTCTGAAGCCAGGCTGCTCCAGGGGTGGACTCTGCTTGTATCCCGGGGCCCGCGGGCTCCCCCATGCACGTGGCCACGTCTTGCCTGGTGAGCACAGAGCCGCCTCTGGCCTGGTGACCGGCCTCCGCGGCCAGCTCCACTCCCCCTTCTCTCCAAGAGCATTCCGATGAGGAGCGTGGCGCCACGTTCGGTGGTTGAGAAGGAAAGAAGGAAAGAAATCCTCCCCGGGGCCGCGGTGAACCCCTGTTCCCCGTTCCAAGCGCCTTACACGGATTCTCATATTCAGTCTCCCCACACACCGGTGAGGGCAGTGCTGTCTTGGCCCCGCGTCACAGGTGCATCAACTGAGGCCACCGACTTAAACGCTGAACACAAGACGTCCCCGCGGACGGCAGAGCTTGGACGCAAACCTGCGTGTGTTCGCTGCGCGGTTGGCTCTGAGCCCCCGGGAGGCTGCGTGCGGAGCCTGGGGGAAGGGTAGAGGCAGACGGGCTAGGTCACCCCACCCCCCTGCCGCTGCAGGAGGCGGTGTTGGGGCCATGCGGGTCCCTCTCATTGGTGAAGGCCACTCATCTGGGCCAGAAGCCGTATTCCCAGCTGTCCTTGAAGGGCGCAGCCAGGGAGCCAGGGACCGGAGACCCTTCACACGAGCCGTGTTGAAACAGAGTGCAGTTCTCCTGCCCTCGGGTCCCTCCGTGCCCTGACAGGTGCGGCCAGCTATGGCGTGTCCTGTCCGCCCGTTTCCGGGGAAGAGCATGGGGTATTTGCCGCTTTGAGGTTGGCTCCTGGCTGTTCCTTTCCCCTCCGTGGGCTGGCAAGGGTCATCCCACAGCTGATCACGTCACCATCTCCTGAGAGAGCCCCCCAGATGCCTTTGTGCCCCTTCCGGAAAGAAACAGGCCCGAGAGTGGCTCTGGAGGCTCGGTGACACCGTCTGGGTACATATACCAGCTTCAGGGGCACACGTTCCGCAAAGGCCTCATGCGCAGAAGTGGCGACGTGTGTATCTTACTTAGGACTGTCGGTTGTTGGGGATCCAGGGAGGATTTTAGGGGAGCGTGGGCAGGCAGGGAGCAGCCCCCCCAGCCCCCCCCGAGGCGGGGCCACAAGAGGTGCTGTGCTGAGTGCCGCTTTCCGGAGTATCCAGCATCGCGGCCGGGGCTGTGCCTCTAACGGGACCAGCCATTGTCTGGGCACACGGACTTATTTCTTCTGCCCTGAACCCCGGAACCGGCCACGTGGAGTCTACACATCCCGTTTGTCCCCCTTTTCGTGATGAACAGGCCGGCCAGGTGCTAGAACAAACTTCACAAGCCCCTTTGTACCCCAGGAAGAGAACAGCAGGCCAGGATGTGCTGCCCGGCTCTGTGCGCCCGCACAGCGGGTGAGATGGGCACAGGGTGCTCACAGGATCCGGGGAGTGGGCCCCCCCTCGCTCTCTCGGGCCAGGAAGAATGTCCTGGGTCTGTCTTGACTGGAATGGCCCTGGAAGAAAGAGGACTCCCACTTCCCACAAAATTCCTGTCCAACCTATGTCGCGCTTGCTCAAGGGAAATTCCTTTTTTTTTTTTTTTCCCTTTTCCCCCACTTTCAGGAAGAAGCACATCGCCCAGTTGACCCGTGTGCGGCATGGTTGCCTGAGGAGAGCTTCAGCGAGCGCTGGGATACCTGGAGGAGGCGATATGACACGTTAGCGGTCCCCCCAGGAAGAAAGTTCGAGATGGCAGCTCAGCGGATCCGAGCGGCCAACTCCGGCGGCCTCCCTCGGTGCAAGTCCGAGGGGACCCTGATTGACCTGACCGAAGGGTTTTCAGAAGCGAGCTTTAATGATGTCAAAGGTGAGCTCCCAGGAGACACAACTGTGGCTGAGGGGGCAGATTTGCAAGTGCTCTGAGACCCAAGGACTTCTCTGCCTTCAAGGCTCCCAAGGCCCCATTCAGATGTTAAGGTTTAGCTCTCTAAACTTCCTGACGACACATTCAGCCCTGGGACAATAACCATTTGTTTTGTTTTGTTGGTGGGCTGGGAGGTTATGAATCCCCCGTTGGTTATGAAACTTCTTCATACAGAATATGTTTGTCTTTTCTCCTCTCGTTGAGTTTGGGTGACCTTAAGGTAGGGACCTGGGTCACACAGGGAGTATGTTAATCCTTGTGGGCCCTCCGGGTTCCGTCACACTGTGCCGCGGCAGCTCGAGAGCAGTCACAGGAGAGAGTAAGCCATGGATGTGGCTGTGTTCCAATAAAACTTTATTTACAAAAACAGCAAAGGGGCCGTTGTTCGCTGACCCCTGGTTTAGAGGTGGCCCCAGGGTCAATCACCCTGAGCCTCTGGGTTCCTCTCACAGACACTTACAGCTGGGTCAGTGAGATGGATGGGTCATTTTCTTCCTAGAAGTCCACCTTGACCTTACTAGGTGCTTACTGGTGTCATGGGTTACATCCTCATCATCCATCGTTAGGCGCCTTCCCTACAGCGTTTACCACAACGTGTTGAGGTTACCCACTGGGCCGTCCAGAATACAAGCTGAGCAGTGGGAGAGGACCTTTACCCTTGTATCTTTAACTTGGCACAAAGTCAGTGCTAAGTGAATAGTTCTTGAACCAAACTGCTGTCTCCTGGGTCACACTGTGGCCCTCTTCCCTGATGTCCTAACAACCGTATGTCCCCCATTTGTCTCTTCCTAATCCCTTCTCCCTTCACTGTATCCTCAGTTGCTTCCTGTCTCTGCTTTATGCTGGGAGCCTTGAGCACTGCTTTAAATGTTCCTCCAACAAACATACTGGCGAAAGGAGTCATGAGATTTTATTAATAACAGTAACAGAGTTACCAGGTAGTTTTATAAATAATGGAACCATTTATTTTTCATAGCCCAGTAATGGGCATTGTTTTCTTACTTTATAGCCTAGCTGATCATGGTTAAAGTTGGAAAACGTGAGCATAAATTGGGTTCGGGCCGGGTTCTCGAAATGAGAGAGCTGAATTTTTAAAAATTATAATGATCTGAGAGGCGTCAGGGTCCTAAACCCCCCGATTGTGGGAAAAAGATAAAGGAGACATCCTGGGATGTGACCTGGGGCTGGTCCGCTGGGGGGGAGCCCCAAACCCATTTCCCAAGGGCAGCGGGTGGCCTCCCCTGCGTCCCCACGGTAGACAGGTGGGAATGTATTCCAGCCAAAGTGTTCTCTGTGAAGTCCTCTGCTCCCTGATAAATGTTCTGCCCGTATAAGAACCGAGGCGGAGGGGTAAGAAATGTATTATTCAGTGCACTGAACTTCCCGACACGCAGGGATTTTTTTTTTTTTTTGTATGGAAATCAAGGATAGCTGTGAATCTGAGCAGCGCTCCCCAGAATTCATTAAGATGGGATTCGATAGGGATTCTCCTGCGTTTGATTGGATAGACGCCCCACCAGGTGTCCCCGGGTGCTCTGTGACAGTTGACTGATGGAGGGACCCGTCTGGCAGGAGCTCATACCACAGTCCATTTCCACGGAAGGATCTCCATTTCCCATTGGATGAGCCTGATCCTTGAGTGAAATATGTTACTGCTTCTCTGCTAAGGGGAGTGCTTGGAATTTTAAGTGAAACCATTTTTATTCTTCAGTCTGCTGAAACCAAAGTGATAATTTGCATTGATACGTTCTCTTAGGCTATATACAAAGCCTGCTTAATAGCTTTGGTTTTTAATTTTAAAAATATCACTCTAAGGGAATTGTTCTGGGGAACATAATAGGGATATAACTTCTGAGGGACTCTAACAAGATTTTAATAGCTGGCACGCGCTCTAATTTTCATTTGGTTTTAATTTTTATGTGACATTTGCATTAGACGTGTCAAGGAAACACACAGTGGTTTCTACTGCAGGAGACGGTGGCTGGAAAACAAAGCAAGAGAGGTCTGCTGTTGTCCCCCGACCCCAGCCTGACCCGTGCCCTGTCTCCCCACCTCTCCCTCGGGGTCCTTCTCTTTTACTTGAATGTGTTTATTCACTCCCCTCCCTTCACTGTGAAGTGATTTCTCCTTGGGGTGATTTTATAGCAGGGCACAGCCACGGAGAACTCTGGCTTTGCCTTTGGCCGACACCTTGACCCCAGAACATGACTATGGCCTCTCTGGTGTGTGCATACCGGAGGAGCATTCATTCCACGAATATTTGCCGAACACCTGCTATGTGGCAGGCTGCCTTCCAGGGAATACCACTGTGAGCAAGACACCCTAAGAGGGCTCCCACCCCAATAGGGCGATGCAGCACCCCCCCCCCCCCACTAAAATATTCGTAGTATATTGGTTAATGATAAGTGCTACGGAGAAAATAAAATTAGGAGGGGTGGCGGCGATGTCTCCTTTAACATAACAGTCTGTGTGTCCTTAGGCATCATTATGCTAAGCACATCATCAGAACGTTATCTCCACCAGAGCCCGTTGAGAGAGTATCTCGGGCTCCTGAGGTCTGGACGGAAGCCCGTGCCCAGTGAACCCAGAGCCAGATTCTCCCCACCGCCCCACATGGAGGGCGGGAGGCGACGGCCTTCACCGCCCAGATGAGCTTTCTACCAAGCTTCTCTCTCTAACTTGGTTCGTGGAAACAAACAGAAACTTCCGGCTTTATTTCCCCAGACTTTGCTAAGGAAATACAATTCCAGTTCCATTATTTCTTTTCAAAGGGAAGGGAAACTGGCAGACGCTGTTTTTTTGGAGGGCCAGTTTGGTAGAATAGAATGCATCTTGACTCAATCGTATATTAGAGAAGATGTGGGTGTAGGTTCCACTAAAAATACGGTCCTTAACGTTTTTTACAGGAAGCCAGAATATCCCTAAACCCTGTGAAACAAGGCACAGCTGGGGTGGGGGCTGTCTTTTCTTTCACAAGGCGCTGTCCTCCTCCTCTGGATGTGCTTTGTCACGTATGGGTGGGAGAGAAGACAGGTATTTCATCGTCCGATATTTTTCAAAACACACACCCCTTGTTGAGCTGACTTTCGTGGTTCCCACTGCTGCCTCCATCGGGAGCACACATAGTTGAATGCCGTGAACCCGAAATTAGCTCGAGTCGCTGTTGAACGAGTTGGGGGTTTTTCAGACTTAAACACTTGCTCGGGAGATGACATGAATGACAGTGGACATAAACCTTTCATTTTCAAGACATGCGGGAGAGCCCCTTTCCAAGCTGTCATTTTGAATGATCATTTAAAGGAGGCTGGAAGGCACCGGCCTCAAAAGTTTTACTTTATTTTTTTAAGTGTATTTATCTTAAGAGAGAGAGAGAGAGCGAGAGAGAGCATGAGCAGGGAGGAGGCAGAGAGACAGAATCCCAAGCAGGCTCCATGCTGTCAGCCCAGAGCCCGACACGGGGCTCGAACCCACGAAGCATGAGATCATGACCCGAGCCGAAGTCAGACGCTTAACCAACTGAGCCACCCAGGCGCCCTTCCAAAGTCTTATTTTGATGAAGAGTGGGTTCAGCTTGGAAACGTAAGAGACGGGTCTGCTTGTCAGGGAACCTTCCCCCCATTCCCGTGTTCTGCGTTCAAGGCAGAGCGTGGGACCAGCTCACGAACTCAGATCCTATTCCAGGCTCTTCGTGTCCCGTCCCTGGCTACAGGCCGTGGGTCACCCCACTCAGAATGTGACAGGTTTTAAGCCAGTCACTTTCAGCTTCTCTCTCGACCCAGTGGCAGCTCCGGGTAAGTCAGTTACATAAGGAAAACTCTGGCCAAAATCCGATGGCATCGGGGGCGCCCGGCTGGCCCAGTCGGTGGAGCCTGCGACTCTTGATCTTGGGGTTGTGAGTTCGAGCCCCACGTTGGGTGCAGAGGTGACTTAAAAATAAAATCTTTAGAGCTTAAAAAAGGTTTAAAAATAACATGGCGTTTCAAAAGCGATCCCGGGGAAACGGGGGAATATGAGCCCTCCTGCCCAGTGGGCTGGGACAGCAGTGCCGGCCCTCGGGAGCACAGCGGAGTTCCCTGGGACTTCCTTCTGGCACAGCCGCCTGTCACCCAGAGCGCTCTCCCTCCTCCCTGGTTCCGGCCAGTGCTCCGCGGCGCCCGTGGGCCTCGCCCTCACCCCCTGTTTCTTTGTGTTTTATGCAGTGCCTTCCCCCAGTGCCTTGCTCGTAGACAATCCCACACCGTTCGGGAATGCAAAGGAAGTGATCGCAATCAAGGACTACCACCCAGCCAACTTCACCACCCTCAAGTTCTCCAAGGGCGACCACCTCTACGTCCTGGATGCGTCCGGCGGGGAGTGGTGGTACGCCCACAGCACCACGGAGATGGGCTACATCCCGTCCTCCTACGTGCAGCCCTTGAACTACCGGGACTCCACCCTGAGCGACAGCGGGGTGATCGACCATCTTCCAGACAGCCCAGACGAGGTGGCCAAGGAGCTAGACCTGCTCGGGGAATGGACAGAGGACAAGGGACCGAGCAAGACCTACAGCAATAACCCCTTCTGGAACGGGGCCCAGACAAACCCGTTTCTGAACGGGAACGCGCCGGCGATGCCCAGCTTGGACGAGCTGACCCCCAGAAGCACCGTGGATTTGCTCCTTTTTGATACGGGCACGTCTTCGTTCACCGAATCCAGCTCCGCGACCACCAACAGCGTCGGCAACATCTTTGACGAGCTGCCGGCCGCAGGCCGCCTCCAGGCCGAGGCGCCGGGCAAGCGGGACAACCCCTTCTTCAGAAGCAAGCGCTCCTACAGCCTGTCGGAGCTCTCCGTCCTCCAGGCCAAGTCCGACGCCCCCGACTCCTCGGGCTTCTTCACGGGCCTGAAATCCCCGGCCCCGGAGCAGTTCCAGAGCCGGGAGGACTTCCGCGCCGCCTGGCTGAGCCACCGGAAGCTGGCCCGGTCTTGCCACGATCTGGACCTGCTGGGCCAGAGCCCCGGGTGGGGCCAGACCCAGGCGGTGGAGACGAGCATCGCGTGCAAGCTGGACAGCTCCGGGGGCGCCGTGCAGCTGCCCGACAGCGGCATCAGCATCCACGTGCCCGAGGGCCACGTGGCCCCAGGGGAGACACAGCAGATCTCCATGAAAGCCCTGCTGGACCCCCCGTTGGAGCTCAACAGCGACAGGTGCAGCAGCGTCAGCCCGGTGCTGGAGGTGAAGGTGAGCACCCTGGAGGTGAAAACCTTCATCATCGTGGAGATGAAAGTGTCGGCCGAGGTGAAAAACGACATCTTTAGCAAAAGCACGGTGGGTCTCCAGTGCCTGAGGAGCGACTTGAAGGAGGGGCCCTATGTCCCCATCCCACTCACCTACAGCTATGGGGACACGGTCCAGGTGCAGCTGGACAACCTGGAGCCCTGTATGTACCTGGCCGTTGTGGCCCACGGCCCCAACATTCTCTACCCTTCCACGGTGTGGGACTTCATCCACAAAAAGATCACCGTGGGCCTCTACGGGCCCAAACACATTCACCCATCCTTCAAGACCGTGGTGACCATTTTTGGGCACGACTGTGCCCCGAAGACGCTGCTGGTCAGCGAGGTCACCCGCCAGGCCCCCAGCCCTGCCCCCGTGGCCCTGCAGCTCTGGGGTAAGCACCAGTTCGTCTTGTCCAGGCCCCAGGATCTCCACGTCTGCATGTTTTCCAACATGACCAACTACGAGGTCAAGGCCAGCGAGCAGGCCAAGGTGGTGAGGGGGTTCCAGATGAAGCTGGGCAAGGTGAGCCGCCTCATCTTCCCCATCACCTGCCAGAACCCCGGCGAGCTGTCCGACTTCACCCTGCGGGTTCAGGTGAAGGGCGACCAGGAGGCCATCCTGACGCAGTTTTGCGTGCAGACTCCCCAGCCACCCCCCAAAAGTGCCATCAAGCCCTCCGGGCAAAGGCGGTTTCTCAAGAAGAACGAGGTCGGGAAGATCATCCTGTCCCCGTTTGCTGCCACCGCCAAATACCCGACCTTTCAGGACCGCCCGGTGTCCAGCCTCAAGTTCGGCAAGTTGCTCAAGACCGTGGTGCGGCAAAGCAAGAACCACTACCTGCTGGAGTACAAGAAGGGGGACAGCGTCGCGCTGCTCAGCGAGGAGAAGATCCGGCTGAAGGGGCAGCTGTGGACCAAGGAGTGGTACATCGGCTACCACCAGGGCAAGGTCGGCCTCGTGCACGCCAAGAACGTGCTGGTGGTGGGCAGGGCCCGGCCGAGCCTCCTCTCGGGGCCCGAGCTGAGCACCTCGGTGCTGCTAGAGCAGATCCTGCGACCCTGTAAGTTCCTCACCTACATCTACGCCTCGGTCAGGACCTTGCTCATGGAGAACGTCAGCAGCTGGCGCTCCTTCGCCGATGCCCTGGGCTACGGCAACCTGCCGCTCACCTTCTTCTGCCGGGCCGAGCTGGACAGTGAGCCCGAGCGGGTGGCGTCCGTTCTGGAAAAGCTCAAGGAGGATTGTAACAACACGGAGAACAAAGAGCGAAAGTCCTTCCAGAAGGAGCTCGTGATGGTAAGTGCCCGGCAGGGGCTGGAGGGGGGGCCAAGTCCAGTCTTGCCGCCTTTCCCCCCCGCCCCCGCCCCGCACACTCGGGCGTGGGTTCGGTGAATCGCTGGACCGGCATCTGGGCTCACCTCCGCTCCCCGAAATACACCACGCGCACCTGGAGATGGGCGTTTGGGTAGGGACCCCCAGACGGCTCAGGGTCCAGCGTGGAGAGCCCCGTTCAGGCGGCTTCCCGCTGGGCTTGCGAGCCCCTTGGAGGCCTCAGGCGGGTCTCCCGGGTGCCCGGTGGGCGTGGGGGCGCAGGGAGGCTCGCGCTCCAGCCCCCTCTGCTCCGATCTCTTGGGAGAAGGTGCAGGTTTCATCAGGTTCCCCGCAGGATCTGTGCCGCCCCGAAGTCTAACTTGATCGAAGCGTCTTCCTCTGCCTCCTGTGTGTGTGTGTGTGTGTGTGTGTGTGTGTGTGTGTGTGAGAGTAGGGATTGAGGAGGGCCTCTGGGAACTGCGATCTGAGAAGCGGGGGGCGGGGGTTGGTGTCACACTATAGGATACACCCTGGCCGCCGGGTGAGGGAGAAAGCATTCGCTGGACTGCTGAGCGAACACGGCCTCCCCGGCCCGGGTTCCCCACCCGCTCTCAACAGTTCATCTGCTCCCGGTGGCCTGTCTTGGAGAAGCTGACTTGGAGGAACTCGATAACGCCCTCCTCTTGGCGTCCGCCTCGTTTCCGTGGGGGACGTCCTCTCGATGGGGAGAGCCTGCTTCGTTCACCTCCCCCCCCGCCACCCCATCTTCCCAGTAGGACACATCCCCGGGGCTGTTCCTCTGGAAACCCTTGTGATTTTCCACTGGAAGCCCCTTGGTGTTCCTTCCTTGCTCCGTCAGGCTCCACACAGCCTTCTCGCCTCCCGACTTGTGTACGAAGTGAGTCTCGGCGGCCCTAGGATTTCTGCCGCCCGACCCGGCACCTGCCATGCTGTGTGAGCGCCTCTGGGAACGGCCGAGCCGGGTGTGTGTGCCGAGGTCCGTCCGCGGCGCTCACGGCTCTCGGGAGCCCGAGATACCCAGTCCGCGGGGCACAGCCACCGCGGCGGGGAGCGGGCGTTGCAGCCTGACGACGCCCCCAGGAATGTAAAATGCCAGGCGCGTGCCACACAGTGAGAGCCAAACCTCGTCCAGAAGAAGGGACGGGAACCGAAGGTGTCGATCTTGGCAGCCCGGAGGCTGGGGGCGCTGGTGGTGGCAGCTTCCGCGGGGAGGACGAGGGATGGTCGTGGCTGGGGAGGGCCCGAGGCAGCAGGGGGACGGCACGTGGGCCCTGGGCATGGCCGTCACAGCAGTGGGACACCTCTCCCTTCAGGGCATCTGCCCCCTCGCTGGCCCGGCCTGGAATCCTCCCCGGAGCTGCGTCGAGCCCTCGAGGCCCTCTCCCCTCCACGGACCTCGAGCACCGGGCAGGGGCGCGTGTCCCTCTCTCGCGGGGCCTCAAGCTGGGATTCGCCGCGGGTTCTAGAATCGGGCGCTCTCATGGCACATGAACAGAGTTGATTGTTCCTTCATGGCCGCCTAAGAAAACACTCCCCCCGAGTGGGCGGAGGTGGAGAGCGGCCCTTCCCAGCTGTGGAAAAATAAAGACCGAGGAGGCGGCTTGTTCATCCCGGTCCTTCATGTCAGGCCTTTTCAGACTTAAGCGAAGCTCTTTCTGCCCCGCTTGGGGGACTTCTCTGACAGCACAGGTTTTCGGGGGGACGTCCCTGGGCTCGTTTGTGGGAGCCATGGGGGGGTCTCTTGCGCCCCTGGGTGGGAAGGCTGGCACAGCAAGGTCTGCTCGGAGGCTTGCGGGGTTTCCCTCGCCCGGGCCCTGGGCTGAATCCGTCACCATCTTGGGAGTGGGCAGATCTGAACGTGGGCGAAACCTCCAGAAACCCCAGGCTGCTTTGTCCCAGCACGCAGAGGAGTCCTGAAAACCGGGATTCCTTTCTCCCGCCGCTCGCACCACTGAGCAGTGGTATTCTGCAGTCTCGGCCTCGGGTGAGCCGGCCCTCCGGCCGGCTCCGGCACGGCCACCACAACCCACCCCGGCCACCGAGTCGTGTCCCACCCCCTTGCATTCTGAAGATGGTTTTCTGTTCGGTTATGCGTCCGTGGTCTGGAAACTGAGTAAACGAATTGGAAAGAGGGGAGGTTTGAGACGGTAGGTTTGCGGGGAGATGGGAAGGAGCCCGGAACGAAATGAGAACCGGGCGGTTCCGTCCTGCCCACCGTCGAGTGGGGTCCGGGCCCTGCCTCAGGCCTGGAGCTCTGCCCTCAACGTCAGGTGGAAGGCTGTCACGTCCCTGGGGAACCAGCCCGGAGGCCATGCTGGCAGACCTTTCCCACGAAGCGACCCGGGGCCCGGGGTCACTGTACTTCGTCGCCCCAGACCCTGGGCTTCACTGGGCTTTCTCCCACCCACAGTGGCCTCGTTTACTCGTGTTCCGGTTTCTTCTGATTGTCCGCATCGGATATAAACGCCACGAGAGAAAGGACCCTGGCCCCCGGGACACAGTCCGCTACTTGAGGAGATGCACGAGTGAATGAGAGCAGACCTCGGCCCGGGCTGAGGACCTGAAGGGGTGCCGCCCACGCGGCCAGCCCGCGCCCCGGCCCCGCTTCTTTGATTCCGTGTCCTTGCTGTTGCTTCGGTGCGGGTTTTCGATATCAGCTCCTCCGAGGGCCGTCTTGCACAACCACGTGGGCTCCTTGGTGCGCCTGCCTCCGTCTGCCCTTTCTCACCCACACGGTGCGTGACCACCGTCAGAGAATGCCCCGTCTGTCCCCGGCTCACCGAGCTCTGCAGGAGAAGCCGGGACGGCCCGTGACAGAGGATGGCCAGCCCGTCGACGGCCCACCCCGGACCTTATTGAACGTGGTGGTGAGGGGCACTGCCGGGCTGCTGTCGGGAAGGGGCGTGACTGGCACTGACCGAGGAGGGTAGGCCGGGTGGACAGAGCCCCCGGGGCCCAGAATGAAAGGGCCGCCACAGAGCGTTGGTACTCGATATTCACGAAGCGTGTCTTTGCCGCCTCCTGTGGGCTTAGGGGCGATGCTGGGTGCTGGGCTGCCCAAGAACACGGGTCTTTGACTTGAAGAAGGCACGGAGTGAAGAGTCACAGCGCAGGACTTACTTGTCTCGAGCCCCGAAGAGAAGGGCCCCCCGGCGGGGCAGGGTGGATCCTGATACGGGCAGGAAGCACGGAAGCCCACCTGATGAGGGAGGGGCTGTCAGGTTGGGGGTACCGCGCGGGCAAGGACCGGGGTGCGCGAGGGCATACGTAGATGGGGTCCGATCAGAGGCTGGGGTGATAGAGGATGGCGGTATGTGGGGTGTGGAGCCCCCTGTACCAGATAATGCTTGTGCTTTATTCTGTAGGCATTGGGGGGGGGGGGGTTACGTGTTTTAGGGGAGGAGAAGGGGAGTCAGGCTGGATCCAGATGTGTCCCTGGACTTTGGATTCCAGGTGGGTCCCTGCTCCTCGCCACGTCTCCCAGTCTCCGAGCCACCCAGAGGCAGCGGTCAGTGGAGAGCCCCAACCCTGAGTGTCCTTCCTTCCGATGATCAGGACGCCTGGGGGTGGGGGACCTAATTTTCGTACTCCTCTCCGGGTAGATTTGTGTGAAGGAAACAAATGAGTAATTCTGACACGGATTCCCCGGGCCACGCCCCCTCTGTCTGGTTTTCACACCTGGCTGTCCACAGCCCCAGGGTGCGCCCCGCAGCCGGGCCTGTGGTTGCTGGTCTGCCGCGCTCTCCCTCCTCCTCTGGCGGGTAGGCGTCGTGTGGCTGGTGGGTCCCAGGGCCTGCGGTCACTCTCTCACTGCATCGTTGGTGACAGGCTCTGTCTTCCTGCACATCAGTGTCAACCTTCAGAGCGCGGGGGGTGTTGTTTTTTTCCTGAATGAAAATAGTCCTCACTGATTTTTGTTTGTCTGTAAACACAGCCTGTGTTTCTTTTCTGCACCGAAATTTTACATGCGTGAAGGACAGAAGCAGAAGGCGGAGGGGTCCCCGGCCCCATTGCCCGTCGTCAACCTCTTTGAGCGGTTTGGGGCGTAGACGCTGCGGCTGTTTATAAATTCCGTGGGGTTGGCCGAGGGGCTGTCCCCTCCTCTGCGATGCCCCGTGGAGAGCGTGCGGGCAGCCCTGGGCGCATGCCTGCTGCTTCCCGGGTCTGTGGAAGGGCCGGGTGCTGGTGCCTCCTTGTCCGTGTGGCTCTGCACGCCTGTCCACACTGAGATGTCCCAGGGGCTCTGCACGCCTGTCCACACTGCGATGTCCCAGGGGCTCTGCACACCTATCCACAGATGTTCCAGGACACTAAGCCGTGGGCCCTTCCTGAGCTCGAGGAGCCATCCGTCGGCGATGTCGCGAGCGTCACTGGGGGGGGGGGGGGGGGCAGGGCACAGCTGTGAGTGGCAGGTGCTGTTACCGTGGTGGCTGACCGCACGGTGCGTACCCCTCCTCACTTTCATCGACCTTGGGCTCCGTGTCGGGATTCTTGCCCTCTGGGGGGACAAACCACGGCCGGCTCTTTGCCGTCGGCACGTTGAGGTTCTCTACCGCTGCTTCTGGTCCACTTTGTGCAAAACACGTATCTGAGTGTGTTTGTACCAGGAACTGTGACGACACTGAAGGAGAGGGCTTGGCTCACGCGGTGGCCCTGAGTAGATCTGGGGGGCCGAGTGTGTGCTTGGAGGGTGGCACACGGAACCCCGAGGTTTTCGTTCCGCGACATGCTTCCGATAGGAGAAGTCACGTCTCGTGTCCGGGAATCCCTCGCAAACAAGACACAGGGTCTGTCCTCATGGCGGGGAGGGAAGGGCCGTCGGGGACAGGGGCAGGCCTCCCTGGAGGGACCGAGGCCAGCGCTCAGAGCTCGTTGCTGGAGCCGTCAGGGTGGCCGGGGGTCACTGGTGGCAGCTATGGCTGGGGTCGTTTGAGTCCGGGTGCGGGCTCTTTGGAGAAGGTTCTCTGAGAAGAGAAACTTACTCTAGGACACAAATCGAGGGAGGGGCGGCTGTTTCCAGGAGTGAGGTGGGGTGGGATAAACCCCCCAGAGCCTTGGACGCTGATGGAAGTCACGGGGAAAATCGCGAGGTGGGGGCAGACGGGGGCTGGATGGGATGGCGATTCTCTGCGACTCGGCAGAAAAGCCTCCTTATCGCCCCAGACAGGAGGCAGGTAGCGAACCAGTGTGCATTTAGGCAGGTTCCCGGGGCTCCAGCGCCCCCAAAGCAGGGGCTCCCCTGCCCGCCACTCATGGGGGAGCGCGGCCCTTCTGGTGTTTGCACATCTCGGGAAGAGAAGCACGCGCGGGATTCACGTACAGCAAAACCAAAATGCCACCTCATTATGTGTTCCTAAGAGTGTCTCCCCAAACAGCGCTTGGCAGACCGGCTCCTGTGAAGGAAGTCGCGCTGGACCGAGCTGTGCCCGGCGGTTCCCACACGTTTCTGCTGCTTTCCCTCCACGCCGGTGGATTCGGGTGGCTGTGGCAGAGACCGCGTGGCCCGCGGAGCCACGTGTGGCCCTCTGTCCACCAGGTTTGGCCACCTGGCTGAAATTCGAGTTCGCTCTGAGATTGCAGCCGGAATCAGCATCGTTTTGAATGGGGTTTTCTGGGATGACGTGTGTGTGTGTGTGTGTGTGTGCATGTGTGTGTGTGTGTGTGTGTGTGAAAATTGAGGAGGAAGCTACAGGGAAAGGTGTCAGAGCCTCCTATGGTGAAGCTCTCTACTACCCAGCTCTGGTGGCACCCAAAATGTGCCCTTAAAAAAGTGTCTAAACTGCCCCTTGGTGGTGGTGTGGCAGTTTTGTGACGCTTGAAGCCGGTGTGGCTCGATCAAAGTTGTGTCACCGGAGCTGAAGTTGAGAAAGGAAGGCACCTCCGTCCCTGTGCTCCCCGCACTCCACGGGATGGAGCCCCCGCCCTTGCCCAGCGCCCCTGGGGACAGAGGCGCGACTCTGACACGTTCTGTTACCTGGAAAATGAGGTCGCCTCCAGAGCCGGGCGGCTGAGTGAGTGCACAGACACACGCTTGCTTTGTGTGAGTGGAAGCTGAGTGGGGACACTGGGGGGCCGACCGTACAGCTCTGTGAATAGCCCATTTGCTGAAATACATAAGTAGTTGAAATGAAGCGCAATCCAGACCCGTGTTTTATCGGGTTCCGTTCCTGACGTCGAGTAGCAAGTGTCCGCAGAACCGCGGAGGCCGTTCGTTGGCCTGAGCGCCACGAAATGTGACCCTGCCTCCATCTCTGTCACCCCGAGCGGTGGGACCCCGGACAAGCCGCCTGGCGTCTCCGGGTGTCTGGATCGGAGCAGAGGACAGAAAGGCGGGTCTGGCTCTGACGCTCAGTCGGTGTGGCGGCCTCTCCGTCACTCTCTCGGCTTCATCTGCAAAATGGGGTGAGCTCAGCCCCTGCTTCACGGGGGTTCTGAGGAGCGGATGAGCCCATGCCTGGCTCACAGTAAGTCTCAGTAGTAGTGGCCTACTGCGAAACAAAACAAACTGGAAAAGGACCACGGGATCCTCAAGCTGCCTTCTGGCTAACCACAGGTGCAGCTAGTTGCCAGCCTTGGGACCCAGGACAGCACCAGATTGACCCGTCACCCCTGTTTTCAGTTGCAGAGCTTGGGGCGCCTGGGTGACTCAGTCAGCTGACTGTCCGACTCTCGGTTTTGGTTCAGGTCATGCTCTCGCAGTCTGTGAGTTCGAGCCCCACGTCAGTGCGGAGCCTGATTATGATTCTGTCTCTCCCTCTCTCTCTGCCCCTCCAACGCTCACGTTCTCTCTCTCTCTCTCTCAAAATAAATAAATAAACTTTAAAAAAAAAATTGCAGAGCTTGACCTGCTGGGGCATCCAGCTAAAGCATTCAGGAAATTGCCAAAAAAAAAGTCACTAATCGTCCGTACTGTTAAACTCCCCCAACACAAATGTGAAATGTAGATGAGGGTTCTCTGTCTCGATTAGCTGCGCCCTTTATTTTTTTGTTGTTTATTTTTAAAATTTTTTTAATGTTTACTTATTTTGGGGAGACAGAGAGAGAGAGAGAGAGAGAGAGACAGAGTGTGAGCAGGGAAAGGGCAGAGAGAGAGGGAGACACAGAATCCGAAGCAGGCTTCAGGCTCCGAGCCGTCAGCACAGAGCCCGACGCGGGGCTCGAACTCACCGGCCGCGAGATCATGACCTGAGCTGAAGTCGGACGCTCAACCGACTGAGCCCCCCAGGCGCCCCTAGCTGCGCCCTTTAAAGTTAGCGACCCGGCAGACCGTAGCCGCACTCATCCAAGGCCACCCGCCATCCTCACAAAATACGGACAGAGTTCTCGAACGAGCCACGTGTTCGGCTCAGTCGGGAAGGGGCTGCTTCCTTTGTTGTTCTTAACGTGCTCTTCGGAGTCTGGAATTGTCAACCGCAGGGGCTGGCATGGAGCATGGAGGGACAAGACAAACACCAGGTGACTTTCTGCCTCTAGCTTCCCCACCCCCATGCTCGCCTGAGGAACCATCTCCAGGGTGCTCCCACTTTTCCCACTGTCGGGGTGTAGTCCGAGAGGGTGCTGGGCGGCAGAGGCCGCGTGGATGGTGCCAGGCCCGCGTGCACCCAGCAGCCGTCACGAAACGTGGGTGGCAGGACTTCTGCATCTCCCCGTGTGCAGACGCGCGGGCCTGCTGGTTTGCGCCGGCTGATGTGATTTTCTTTAAGACCCCAGCCCGGGGTCGCACAGAACACACCGTGTTGGAAGCCGGCCTGATCCCGCCCCTTTCCTAGATGGGGAAGCAAGTCCCGGGTGGCCACCAGCTGGTCCAGGGCCCGCCTCTGTCGCATTGCCTCCTTCCCGCCCAGGGTGGCGGGCATTCCTTGCCCTCCTGAGTCCCTCCGGACTCCTGTCCTGAAAACACACTAGGAAGTTCCTGCAGCTTAGGCAAGGGAGCAGTCCTGTCGGTTCCAGAAAGTATTCTGATGGTGCTTCCTTGGGTTCAGCCTCCGGCCTCCCCGTTCTCCTTTTCCTCCACACGAGGCCTTCACTTTGCCCCCCAAACCCGAGAGCCCAGATGTCCGGGTGAGCTGCGGGCCCCAATCTGAGCCCTTTGCCTGCGGAGCTCTGCATCCGGCCGAGGCCCGCGGCACCTAACGTCAGCCCGGCTCTAGGTCCGGTCCCCTAAGCCCCGGGCGTGTGTTCTGTCTCCCCGAAGCATCGCCCTCTCCAGCCGTCCCGAGGGTGCAGAAACGGGGCCAGCAGCGCTCACCTGCCCTCCCGCCGGGAGTCAGCATCCCGGGGCTCCTGAGACAAAGTGCCACAGACCGGGTGGCCCGGGACAACAAAAGCTTATTCTCTCCCAGCGCTGGAGGTGTTCGCGGGCCTGGGTCCTCCGGGAGCTGCGAGGGAGGGGCTGCCTCTGGTTGCTCTGACAGCAATCCTTGGCGCTCGCTGCCTGTGGCCGCCTCTCCCCTGTCTCTGCCTCTGTCCTTCCGACGTGGACATGTCTCTCCTGATAGAGACAACCGGTCACTGGCTGAGGGGCGGCCCTCGTCTTCCGTGACCTGGTTTTAACTAATTCACGTCTGCAAAGCCGCCGTGTCGAAACGCGGTCATTGTGAGGTTCCGGCTGCGCCTGAACTTGATGGGAGAGCACAGTCAAGCCCAGGCCACCCCGCAAGCCATTGCTCTCGCTCCGTCCCGTGCCGCAGCCACGCTGGGGTTCGGGGGGCACTTACTAGGCTTAAAACTTTTCGGGGGAAAAGAGTGCACCGCCTCCGCGTGGAGCTCTGCCTGAGACCAGAGCCAGCCTTCTGACCTGCCCGGTGCTCTGCTCCTTTGTCCTCAGGCCTTACTGAAAATGGACTGCCAGGGCCTGGTGGTCAGACTCATCCAGGACTTTGTGCTCCTGACCACGGCGGTGGAGGTGGCCCAGCGCTGGAGGGAGCTGGCCGAGAAGCTCGCCAAGGTGTCCAAGCAACAGATGGACGCCTACGAGTCTCCCCACCGGGACAGGAACGGGGTCGTGGACAGCGAGGTGAGCGTGGGCCGTGACACACAGTCACGGCGACATCACCCGACAGTGCGTTCGTGGGGATAAGCGAGTCAATGCGGGAAAGCACGTGGCAGGCTCTCCCTGCGTGGGGCAGGCCCCATCCCTCCCGGGACAGTTGGTTCTGACCGTGGCAGGGCCGCTGTGCCCAGAGGAGGGAAGTCAGAGCGGCCTGAGCAGAAATGCCCGCCCCTGCAGATCCTGATCTTAAATTACCTTCCGTCGGACTGAGAAACTTGACCTCCCGTGTGAACGGAGCCCTTTGTGGCCGCTTGTGGTCGGGCTCCGTCCGGGTCTGTGTTGGATGGGTACCCGGTATGTTGTGTAACTTCGGCCACAGCCGGTGGGGTTCCTGCTCACAGGTCCTTTGTGTCCTCCCTTGTTCGCTTTAAGCTTCCGGAAAGATGGGTCAGGCCCAGGAGACCCGGGAAGCAGGAAGTCCCCAAGAATAAGGGCGTCCTTTATTAACGCAGCGAGTTTCTAAAGAAATGGCCCACACGGAAAACGCCACAGGGGTTGTAAGGAGAGAAATCCTTCCTGTTGGCCCAGACGCGATTTGCCACTTAACCGGCTCTCGCACGAAACACGTTCCTCCCTCAGTGTGCTGGTCCCAGGCAGAGGCTGTCCCCCCTGCTTCCCCGGGCTTCTCACTCTCAAAAGAAAAGCCTAAGTACTGAGCCCAGGAGCTGCGGGGAACAGGATCGAATCAATAGGATCCAATCTCTTTGCTGTCCCCTAATCCTTTCTTCTCCCTCCCTCCTTTTATTTTGGACTCCGCCACCCAGGCCATGTGGAAACCCGCCTATGACTTTTTACTGACGTGGAGCCACCAGATCGGGGACAGCTACCGGGACGTCATCCAGGAGCTGCACCTAGGCCTGGACAAAATGAAAAACCCCATCACCAAGCGCTGGAAACACCTCACGGGGACTCTGATCCTGGTGAACTCCTTGGACATCCTGAGGGCAGCGGCCTTCAGTCCCGTGGACCACGACGACTTTGTCATTTGAGCGGGTTCCCTCCCGTCCGCTGCTGCTCTGGGGCATGCACCTGCCGCCCCCCGTCTGTCCCAGATGCCTGTGCAGTCACCTGGGGGGAGGCGGGAGGGGCCGGCTGCTCGGACACACCCGGGGTCCCCCTCGGCTGGACCCGCGCCCGAGGACCAAGCACAGACAATGCTCCGCCGTCCTCCTCCGTTGAGGGGGGAGAGGGGGTGCTGAAGGGAATTTCTACCACAGGTCGTCGCCAACCAAAACAGCTTTCTATTTGTTAGGTATAAATTTAAATTTAAAATCATTTTTTTTTTTTTTTTTTTTTTTTTAGTACGGGGGGGAGGCCTATGAGACAGGTGGTATCTAATTTTTTTAATGGACCAGAAAAGTTTAAAAACAAAACAAAACAAAACACCTTCATAGGGGCGGATGCTGTTGAGGTTTTTATGTTCTAGAGAGACCTTTTTAAATTATGTTACGGATGTATATATGTATTTAAAGGCGATTCCCAGCCTCACTTTGCATTTGAACACTTAGCACGGAGAGACGCTTGCTCAAGTGTTGGACCTCTTTTGCTCTGTCCTTGTGAAAAGGGTGAACCCAATAGGAAATGTGGTTTTTCGGTAGCTGAGTCTAGCTCTTGCCCGTCCTTTCTGGGAACGTCCTGGGCCCTGCTGTCCCCTCTGAACTTTTTTCTCTTCTGTACCTTTGCCCCGTGTCACAGTAAACGATCAGCGGGAGCGCTTGTGACCCTTCTGTGAGCCTCAGTGGGCAAAGGAAAATCCTACACGAGCCAGCAGGTGCCCTCGAGATGACAGGCCGCTGGGAGCTGGCGTTCGCTGTGGCCCCCACCTGCGTGCGGTCGGTCGCTCAAGAGAATGGTGCCACGTGCAATGCGGTGGTCCCTGCAGCTCTCAGATGCCATTACCCTGGGGGCAGGGGACGGCTTCCGGCAGGGCTCCAGGCCTCTCTGCTCCGTGGGAGAGACTTCACCACGAGGGACCCCTGTGCTCGTGTGTGTGCAGACGTGCCTGCCGTCACTGGCCAAACTCCGCTCCGTTCCATGTGACGTGAACCCCGCTCCCTTCCCGGTGCACCCATGTCCCCCAGGAAAACACAGCGTAAGGGACACCTTTTTTTTTTTTTTGTACAATTAGAGATTATCCGAGCAGGATGTATGTTTTCTACAAATGAAAACGTGCCCCCCCTGGAACCGGAGGCAGAATGCTGCCCGCCTTGACGGTTGTAGATCGGCGTGGCCGTGTGCGGGCAAGCGGTGTCGGGCCCCTGATCGCACCGTGGTTGCACCCAGCTCAGAAGGGAGGAAGGGGCAGGACTGAAGAATTGGAATTATGTGGCACACGGAGAGAAACGGTTCCTGGGAGTGGGTCAGCACCCGCGCTGGGCGGTCTGGGGTTCCTGGACCTCGTTCTCTGAATCTGCTGTTTTGAAACACGTCATGTTGATCACTGGGTGTAATCAGCCTACGATCCCTATCGGGCTGAAACATTCTTATGTACCTATCGACCCAGATACTGAAGACCAACTGGCTAGGAAAAAAAAAAAGAGAAGCACCTAGAAAAACTACGTTTTTTATGCTGCAAGAAGCAGGACCCGCAGTTCCCCAATGATCACACGAAATAACCTTAAATTCTGCTTCCCCTGTCCACCCTCACTCTTCCCAGAGATTGTCTCTCACCTTCTCCCCAAAGAAGAGACAAACCCAGATGCACCTTAAACCGTGGATATTTTTCCTCAGGGGCTTGAAGTAGTTTCCTATGCAACATGTCTGTAGCACAAATTGAATTCTACAAAAGTTGCAGTAAATTTTATTTGCATATTTTAACCTATTAGTGTGCGTGTGTGTTTCTGTACCCATCCAGACTTTAAATTTTGTCTAATGTTTATGCATTTTTGAGAGAGAGAGAGAGAGAGCAGGGGAGGGGCAGAGAGAGGGAGACACAGAATCCGAAGCGGGCTCCAGGCTCCGAGCTGTCAGCACAGCACAGAGCCCGACGCGGGGCTCGAACCCACGAACCGCAAGTTCACGACCTGAGCTGAAGTCGGACACTTAACCGACTGAGCCACCCAGGCACCCCTACCCCACCAGACTTTTAAAAAACAATAAAACCTAGTGTTTTATCTGTGCATAGAATAATGGCTCCCTCCTTCAAGAGCCACCCCTGGATGACAGTGTGACAGTTGGCTTAGCACATTACTTTTATATTCTTACTGAATATTCTCCAGGCCGGTCCAAGAAGTTCAGTTAAAACTTCCATTTCTTTACTGATGTTAATTTCAACGCTTGTAATAATAGTAATTTGCATATGAAGTGAGGGTATTTGCAGGTGTTTTTGAGAACCAAATATTCAGGAAAAGAATTTGGTTGAAAAACATTCTAATTTCCCAAGAAGAAGACCATTTTGTCCATGATAAATTCCCGCCTTGGTCCTCGCTTGACCGCCACGCCGTCATGTCACATGGGGCCCATGTCAAATCGCTTGTGATCACCGAGCCCCCACCTCTGTGCCACCTGGTGCAGCAGCCAAGCCCAGGCTTGGTCCTGGGACCTTCCCACCAGGGGTCACCAGATCCCAGCACCCTGCGATCTCCCAACCATTGCTACTGTCCTGACCGGACCACAACCTTTGCCTTCTGTCCTTCTGCTCCCCTTACTACTTACTACTTGGCACCCTCCCATCTGGTCCACGGCCCGCTCTCCCCTCCTGCTTCCCGCCATACGGTCAACTCCGGGCTCACCCTCACCCTTGGCTGTGCCTCCCACGCGCTTGTCCCCGGCTGAGCTCCCTCGACCATCGCCTACACCCACAACTCCCTGCCTTTGAGCTGTTTCCCCAAGCTGGCACACCTCTCCTTTCTACAAGGAGCCACACTGAGCTCCTTAAGGGCATCCAGTGTCTAAACTCGTCGCTGAATCCCCAGAGCCTGGTGCCATAAACGTATCGCGGGAGGGAACTGACCATACCTCCGCAATAGAAACGCATCCCGAACGAGGATCGCTTGGCTCTCGGAGGGCCTAGAACGGCCTTTGTACTGGGTTTACGACCCGTGTGAACGTATTCGGCCCAGCAACGGGGGCATCGGACTCAGCTTAGTTTTGGGTGTTCAAAGGGGGAAACGTGGCGGGGGTGGAACTCGAGTGTACCCCAAAAACAATTAGTTTTCCTACTAGTTCATTTCTGGGCACGAGGGAAACACTGTCAGTTTGGCCCCACGATTTATGCTGTAATAAAATTCAGTATTGTCTAAAATAGGTTGAGATGGCTTCATCTGAAACCGTCAAGTAACCTGAATTTAGGGGAAAAATTGTCCTGCCAAGTGTCTAGCCTTTGCTGCGCACCTGTGGTCTGTGAAAGGTGTGCTGTTTAACCTTCGTGGTGACCTTGGTTTCAAAGACGAGGAGGTTGGCCGGGGGCGGGGAGGGGGCGGGCGGCAAACAGGATGAGCGGGGGCCAGCGAGAGCCCCGTCCACCCCAGCCGTGCCCTCCCGCCGCACCAGGAGCAGCGAGAACCCCGACGGTTCACGGCCACTGCCTGGGAAGCAGGTGCCCGGGAGTGAGGGGTTCCCGTTGACGGCTGCGTTCTGGGAAGGGGGCTGGGGGTCCACCCCTCTCGGACCTCTGCCGGAGCGTGTGTGTGAAAACCTTCAGTATGTAACGTATTTGCACTTAGCCCAAATTTTTCTTTTTTGACAAACTTTGGCTTTATTGAGCTACACTTGACATATAAACAAAAGTCTTCTGGGGCACCTGGGTGGCTGAGTCGGTTAAGCATCCGACTCTCAATTTCAGCTCAGGTCATGATCTCCCAGTTCGGGGGATCAAGCCTTGCCTTGGGGTCTGTACTGGCAGCGTGGAGCCTGCTTGGGATTCTCTCTCTGTCCCTCCCCCCAGCCCCCAATATATTAATAGAGATTTTAAGTCTTCCTTTTATTCTAAGTTTATTTATTTTGAGAGAGAGAGGGAAAGAGAAAGAGTGAGTGCACACGAGCAGAGGAAGAGCAGAGAGAGAGAGAGAGAGAGGGAGAGAGAATCCCAAGCAGGCTCTCCGCTGACAGCACAGAGCCCGATGTGGGGCTCAATCCCACGAACCGCAAGGTCATGACCTGAGCCAAAACCAAGAGTCGGACACGTGACCAGCTGAGCCACCCAGGCGCCCCGAGATTAGCCAGAATAGTATTTCTAAAGCTTTTGCTTCTCTGAGCTGATTCCACCGAACGGAGGAGAAGGGAATCTCGAAAAAATACACCGGTCGTGTCTGTGACTTTTTCAATATCCAAAGTCATGTTTCTTAATTTTCCATTTCAATTGTGCTTTTCAGAAGAATGTCTATAAACTCATGTCCTGAGTATATAGCACAACCTTCTTTATAATCTTCACCTCGGGGGTCAGCAGAAGACCACGAAAACGGAGTGTGCGTGCGGCAGGGAGGGCCGACGGGCTTCTCGCCTGCCGCCTGCCGTGTGTCGCCCAGAAGCCAGTCTTGGGCAGGTGGGGTGTCAAGGGAGAGGAGAGCCGGCTCCTGGCCCTCCAGGAGTCTGTATTCCAGGAAGGAAGATCCAGGCCTTTGAAACTGAAGGGAGATTGAAATGTTATCGCCCAAATGGACCGAGAAAGAATTTGAAAAACCATGCTGTTTTCTCCCCACGCACACCAGCTCCCAGCCTATTGATCATTAAGGCTTCTGATTCAACCCCTTCCATTTCTGTCAGGGGGCTCCGCCTCTAATCCTGGCCACCAACACGTCTCCCCCATACCTGCAACTCCGGGCTTGTCCCCTCGAATCATCCTGCACACGGCCACCAGAATGGTCCTCCTCAAATATAAACCCATGCCCCCATTTTCCCCAGCCCCCTGTGTTTAAAGCAGATGAACAGAAGCCTCTCAAGCGCCCGCCCACGAGCCCTTGCTGACCCTGATGACGCTTCCCCCGGCCCACACGAAATAGAAAAGTAAGGACAGCACGCTGAGCACCTCCGTTCGGCCAAACTTAGGTCCACCCAATAATCACTCCTGATTCTGAGATTAAGTCCTTCATGCTTTTTTTGGTGTTAAAATGTCCTTTATGTGGGTAACTGATAACAGTAAACTGTAGACACTGCGGTTTTAATGCCTGTCTTGGCAAAGTAAAATGTTGGCCGAGGACAGACATCCATACTTTTTTTTTTTTTTTAAGACTTGAATCTCTGGACAAATAAGGGAGAAACGACACGAAACCGTCTATTTCTGTGGCTCTTTGTGGCTGTTTCTACTTAGACCACCCTCTTCACCCGTGGTGATAGCGTTATCATGTTTTCTGGGTGCCCGGAGAACACGTTTGCTATGTTTGGAACCCAGAGCATGCAAACTCGCAGCTTCTCTTGCAGCTAAATGTGGGCGTGTGGCTAACTTACACCACACAGCTCCCTGATTCAAAGACCAGCGACTTGCAGAGGGAGGAGGGGGTGTGATGGACCTTCTGGCATTCCGGGCAGCGGTGGTCACGGGGCACCCTCCTTGCCCCATCATGCATCGGTGCTAGCCAGCGTCCGTGGTTGGTGTGCAGGGGCACATCCCTCACCAGGCCGGTTCTGGACACCGGCATGGAGCGTGGCTCCTCTCCCAGCCCTCTGGTGAATGACCCAGTTCCAATTTCTGTTGCCTGCAAATAAGCATGTGGGCTTCCGACCAGTTTTATTCCTTCAAGATTCCGCTCTGATAATCAGACTCCCCTGGGAAGTCCTCTGGGATGCACCAAGGAAAACCCTTCCCCTGTTTTCCCACAGCCCTCCGCCCTTACCCCAAGTATAATCTGAAGCTTTCTGTGTCCGAGCTGTGCCTTTGCTGGCTGGCCCCCCAGACCATAAACTGAGCAAGGGAGATGTCTAGCTCACGCTAAGTTCAGACGCCCCCTCACTAAATCCTCGGATGTGTGGCTGGATGAGTGGAAAACTCCAGGGACCTGCCAACCCATTCATCCAGGGGACCGGAAGCTAAGCCCTGGCTCCTGAATAGCTTTGTGTATAATCGTAGGGGTTTCTTTTTATCAAACACATAGAAGTTTTTTTTTTAATGTTTATTTTTACTTTTGAGAGACAGAGCATGAGCAGGGGAGGGGCAGAGAGAGAGGGAGACACAGAATCCGAAGCAAGCTCCGAGCTCCGAGCTGTCAGCACAGAGCCCGACGCGGGGCTCGAACTCACAAGCCGTGAGATCATGACCTGAGCCGAAGTCGGACGCTTCACCAGCTGAGCCATCCAGGCGCCCCTCAAGCACATAGAAGTTGTATGGGGAGACTATTCTGGATTTTTTCTAGAAACGTTTATATCTCTACTCAGTTCACCGGTCTTCCCACTATAATATTACATGTCTTTTGCTCGGCTGGAGCTCACACTCGGAAAAACAAGGGTTTGCTTTACTGTTCACACATCCACGTCTTCTCTGTCCCAAATGCAAAGTCATTTCACACCCAAGGTGTGGATGATCACAGCTAGGTGAGAACAGCAGACGCGGAAGCACTTGGTGAACATCTATAGCCCCCCGGGGAACGGTCTTGTCACAGGCCTACCTGGACACCTGAGCGAGCAGGACGCAGGACGGGTTGCCTGGCAACCCCAGCAATCCCAGGGCCCTCCTCCTCCCCCAGAAGGGAAGAGATCTGGAGAACTGCCTCCCTTTCATTTTCGACTCTGAGCCTGGTTAGAATCAACGTCCACAGAATGAAGACTGTATGGTACAATCCAGACCCACAGGTCAGCGTCACGACTTGTCCCATCGCACCGTACAAATAGAATCCTGTGTGTGGACAGAAGTAGGTGTATTCTCTGTGCACCTGGTGAATTCAGAAGGATACGTTTATGTGTTAAAAATCTCTTCAGAAAATCAGGGGGCGCCTGGGTAGCTCAGTCGGTTAAGCGTCCGACTTGGGCTCAGGTCATGATCTTGTAGTTCATGGGTTTGAACCCCGCATCGGGCTCTGTGCTGATGGCTCGGAGCCTGGAGCCTGCTTCGGATTCTGTGTCTCCCTCTCTCTCTGCCCCTCCCCTGCTCATGCTCTGTCTCTCTCTCTCTCAAAAATAAATAAATATTTTAAAAAATCTCTTTGGAAAATTAGATTCCAGTTCTCCAAGTATTTTTGCAAAACACCTTCACCGATACCTAATTATCACATTTTCCATGTGAGAGATGAGTTGAGAAAATTAAAGACACAGAAGGTAATGGATGTGAGTGAGGGATGCAGGCACTTGACCTAGTTAGAGCTAATTTATACAGACCTTGGAGATTTATGTATTGTTTCCAGGCCCCGGGAGTTAGCGATCATTTTTCAAATAATAGATTTGTGCAAAATACATAGAGAGGTACCTTGGTACCTGGTGATGGCCAGCGTCATGATGCCACGCACAGGACAATCAGAGCTATCAACACAAAAATAAATTGGTTTTGCATTCATAAACCCATACCTAAGTAAAAGCGGCTCCCTTTTCTGTTTGTGACATGTAATGTATCCCAAAATTGTGCTTAAAATATTATTGGATATCTTTGATGCACTCGGGCAGCATTTTCTTCCTAAATGACAAAAAAAAAAAAAAAAAAAAAGCTTTACACAACGCTCCTGCCTCCCTTCCGACAAGACAGGTTATTAGCGTCCTTATTTCCAAAATGTTTTCAAAACATAAAACCACTCTGTGTCATTCAAGTGTTTTTAATATTCGCTCCGATTGGGGTGTTTTGGAAGTCAATCAGATTACAACAGAAGTCTGGTTGAGACATTATTATTTTGGATTCCTATACGTCTTCCACCCACAGCTCTGGGCAGAAGTGAAATGGGTCCCAGCCTAACAATCTTGAGAAAGAAAATTCAGCTACTTAAGATTATTTTTTAAAAACCGTAATTGCTGTGACCACTCGTCTGTTTTTATTTCTTTATTTTTTTAATGTTTCATTTGTTTTTGAGAGAGAGACAGAGACAGAGCACAAGCAGGGGAGGGGCAGAGAGAGAGAGAGAGACACGGAATCCGAAGCAGGCTCAGGGCTCCGAGCTGTCGGCACAGAGCCCGACGCGGGGCTCGAACCCCCGAACTGCGAGATCACGACCTGAGCCGAAGTCGGACGCTCAACGCAGGCGCCTTTCACCTGATTTTTTAAGCGAGGTTCATGGACCGCCTGAGTGAGACTCACGGGGAAGAAGCATATTTTTAAAATGCAGATTCCAAGGTCTTCCTAGGCCTTTAGAATCTGATGCTTGTGGCAGCCCAGGAGTCTGCATTTTACCAGGCTTTCCATCTGAGTCTGGGGTGACATGTGAAGACCAGGCTCAATTTTTGATTTTACGGTAAAACCCCAGGCAGAAAAGAAATGGAAGTGACTTCCGTTTCTGGGCAGGAGGGACGGGTGCGGATTCTGTTTTGTGGGGTCCGCGCGTTTCCGCAGCCACAGCTCCCGGCTCCTGAGCCCCCTGGACTCGGCGCGTCGTCCCATGTTCCCTCGCCCTCCCGCTGAACTTGAACTCAAATCCAGCCGATTGTTTGGGAGGCTTCTCAGACGCGAGCCATGTCGCAGGCCCCGTCCCCGCCGAGGACCTACGGGGGCCGCCGGTGTTTAGGGGCAGGCAAGCCCTCCCTGTCCTGTGCCTTCCCAGGCCTCCTGGCTGGCAGGCAGGGATTTCTGCCCCCTGCTGGAGACTGTGCTCCGCAGCCCCGGGCCCGGGTTTGGGCCTCACCCAGTGTTCTGAATGCAGGGGCCACGGTCCACACCGGCCGTGGGGATTTACAGCTGCCGAGTGGGAGACCTCTTGCGGGCAGAAGCAAGTCTTGTCATTTGGTTAACGCTGGTCGTTAGGCAGGACTCTGAAAAGTCCCTCCCGCTGGCCAATGCAGGCTCGACGGGCTCGGATGTCCCCGGGAGGTGTGGGGGTGTTCTTGCGTGTGCGTGTGTGCGTGAGCGTGCGAGCGTGCGTGTTGTGTCTCCACCAGACGTCCAGGAGGACTCTGAGGCAGGCCCCCGCATTGCTTACCTGGGGCGACGTCACCGCCGCAAAGCAACCGGCCCTTCAGCTTTGTGCCAAGGCCACCCAGACTAGTAACAGCCAACACTTAGCACTTGCTTTGTGCCTTGCCGTGGTCCTAAGAACTCGAGAGGTTTTAACTCGCTTGATCCTTGCAACATCCCTGTGAGATACGTATCATTATTAGCCACAGCTGACAGATGAGAAAGTGAGGCCCAGGGAGGGTAAGTGACCTTCCCAAGGTCACGCAGCGTCCACGTGTGGAGCTGAGATTCAAAGCCCGGGCAGCTTGGCTCCGAGGTCCTTGCTGTAGCCCACTCCTGCCGCCGCCAGGTGATGTTTTCCTGTGAGCCAAACCCCCTAGCAAGAGAAGGAAGCTGTCGCCTGCCTCCCTGAAAGGGATACGCGGCACAGATTGTATTTCTGACTCCAGAATGTTTTACGTGGGGATGATGAAAAGCGGAGAAGGGTTTGCAATAGCCTCTTTGTTCTTACTTTCCTTGGGTCGGGCGGATGTGATTAGTTTGCACGCTGCCCGCAGACGTCAGCGGCTGGTGTGGAGCCCGCACAGAGGCCGGCTGGAGTAAGAGTGACTCTAGAATTTGCCACATCATGAATGCCCGTCAATAATGGGGCAGTGAGGGGCGCCTGGGTGGCTCAGTCGGTTAAGCGTCCGACTTCAGCTCAGGTCACGATCTCGCGATCCATGAGTTCGAGACCCGCGTCGGGCTCTGGGCTGATGGCTCAGAGCCTGGAGCCTGCTTCCGATTCTGTGTCTCCCTCTCTCTCTGCCCCTCCCCCGTTCATGTTCTGTCTCTCTCTGTCTCAAAAATAAATAAACGTTAAAAAAAATTTAAAAAAAAATAATGGGGCAGTGAAATAAATTGCTGTCCATTTCCACAGTGGAATACCGTTCAACCGTTAACGGGAACAGGGCGCTCTATAATCGTCTGCGCGAAAGGGTCTCCAAGGCCCGGTAAGTGGAACAGAATAGAACGGTGGGTACAGAAGGTTTCATTTATGTTACAAGGGAAAAAATAGGGCCCTCCACAAAGCATCCCTAGACCGACACCAAAGAAGGATGCTCAGGGGGTTCCTGGATCCTGGAGAAGCTGCACCTGGGGGAAGGCCTTTCTTCTCGTGCCTTTTGAGTTCCTACTCTCTCGTGGCGATACTTTCATGATTCTATCTATCTTCTGCTCCAGGTAATAATTTATGAAATGAGAGTCATTTAGAATCGGCTGCGGGGATAGAACGAATACCCCAACCTGCAGAATTAAAAAAAATCAAGCAAGTACCTACTTTGCATATTGTTAATCAGCGAAGTGGGCATAGAGAGGCAGACGATCAAAACTGATTTACGTGCCTCCAACAGGATGTTTTCAGACAGGGTCCCCGGATGAGTCCGGGGGCGTCTAGGAGACCCTCAAGGGGCGCGCTGCGTTTTTGTTCATTCTGCTCTGTGTATCTTTTGAGGAGGCTAAGTGGAGTTTTGAATGGCTTGTCCTGCAGGTCGATAATCCACAAAAGTTTAACAACCATTTGCCTAGAAGCTATGCAAAAGGATGATGTCCATGTAGAAGACTATACTATTCAGAATTGGGTTTTTGTCATTTATTTATTTAGAGAGAGAGAGAGAGAGCAGGGTTGGGGCAGAGAGAGAGGGAGACAGAATCCCAAGCAGGCTCCGAGCTGTCAGCACAGGGCCCCACGCGGGGCTCGAACTCACGAACCGCGAGACCATGATGTGGAGTCGGACGCTTAACTGAGTGAGCCACCCAGGTGCCCCTATACTATTCAGGCTTTTAAATGAGTATCCCAGAGGGATCCTGCAGCATCCAGCTAAGGAAACGTAAAGTAGGGAGAGGCCGGCACCCGGGCCATGGTCCGATGCAGCCTGCCAGCCTGTGCCCGGGGCACGCCCCACCCAGAGGCTCTCGGCAGCCACGCGTCACGAACAGCCTCCATGTGACACGTATCGTCATCGTTCAATCTGCAGGGACGGCATCTGGCTGCCTGTCACAGAAACCTAAGAGGGGCTGGGTCAAGGAAGGGGCTCGTTTTTGTCACCTGACAAGGTGGCCAGGGAGGGAGAGTGCTTGGGGGCTGGCGCCCTTGCTCAGGGAACCAGCCTCCCGTTCTCCCTGCACAGCCGTCCTTAGCGTGTGGCTTTGTCCCCTCGTCGAGTCTGCTGTCGAACCTCGAGGTGCCAGGTCTGTTTTCCAGGCAGCATAAGGGGAGGGGGCAAGTGGCATGGGGTCGTCAGCTAAGCTTGTCTCCTTTTACAAGGGAAACCAGAACTTTCCCGGCAACGGCACTCAGCAGAATTCCCTTCCCTTCTGGCCTTTCTTTAGCCAGGACACTGTCACACGGCCACCGCCCGCTCCGAGGAGGCTGGGGGTGGGGAGCACTGTGTCCACTGGTTGGTTGCAGTAACCAGAAGCTAACTAGAAATCCTGTTGGGATGAGAGGGGGGCCAGTGGAGACTGCAAGGGCCCCATGGGGAGCGTGTGTGGATGGACCTATTTTTCCGCCGGGAGTTGGCAAGCGTGGATTAGTTGGTCGATTGGCCCTAAAAACTGGCCTAACGCCCTCATTGTGAGGGTGCAGTCAGGGGTTAGAACTCACGGACCTGCATTTATTAGTGCCGTTGGAATCGGAGATGAATATAATTGCATGATTTTTTTTACATGTTATTTATCTATATATTTAGTTTTGAGACAGAGCACAAGCAGGGCAGGGGCAGAGAGAGAGATAGAGAGAGAGAGAGAGAAACAGAATCAAAGCAGGCTCCAGGCTCTGAGCCGTCAGCACAGAGCCCGACGCGGGGTTTGAACCCACGAACCTCGAGATCATGACCTGAGCCGAAGTCGGACGCTTAACCGACTGAGCCACCCAGGCGCTCCCTTTTTTCTTTAAGTTTTTTTTTTTTTTTTTTTTTTTTTTTATGTGTAAGCAAAACGCATCCTAATAAAACCGACCCTGACATTCAAGGAAATAAATGAAACAAACAGCAGGGGCTGCTTCACTGGAGCCACACAGAGCTCGGATGGGAGTCAACCGAGGGCACCTGTTACCGACCCGACGTGCCAGGAGCCTGGCCCGTGGGCAGATTCTGTCCGCGTTCTTCCCTACGATAAAAAACCAAGGATGCCTTTTACCTGAGCTCCTTTCCCAGACACCGCCAGATGCTAGAACCCCTCCTAACTGAGGACAGGAGGCCCGGGGCGGGGGCTGCTCCCGGGAACGAACCTGCGAACCGGGAGGTGGTTTGAGCGGAGCAAGCGGGAGCTGGAGGTGATCGAGAGAGTCTTGAACCATAGGGAGCCAACAGGTCCCTAAAGGAACGGGCCGTGACTGGCCACGGAAGGAGCAGACCCGCACTCACGTACGACTGGCGTCTGTTGACCTGACAATATTACACACACGATGTCGTCTCCAGTTGCAATAGAAGCATCTTCCCGGTGGACCAGCAGGTGGCCCCCCGGCTCACCCCTCGCACGCCCACCCCCCTCCGGACCCCAGCCGCCCACGGTCCAAGCGGCCCCACCAAACAGCCAGGGAACTCCTCGGCCGGGCTCAGAAGGGGTGCTCTGGGGGACGTTTTGCTAAGACATTTCTGCAACGCGGTATTTCTCCAGAGGCCAAGACCCCGCTGATGAGCAGCCCCGCCCCGCCAGATGCCGAGTCTGAATATAAACGTAAAACCCTCCTCCCCCTTGGAAATCTTCCATTTTCTTGACAGTAACGCTGAAGCGTTCGTTTAAAAGCCTCGCATTTGAAAGAGATGCTGCCGCCAAGCCAAATCTTCAGACTTCGTCTCCCCTGTCTGTTGCGATGTGACATCTGTCCTCAACTCTAAGAGTTCGTCTGGATCCGGATTTCATAGGTGAGGAAAGATTGCCGGAGTCTGTCTTTGCAGAAATGGCCACAGGTGAGGGAAAGGAGTAAGAGTTCATTTCCCAAAAGAAAAAAAAAAACAAAAACGACTCGAACACGTGGCACTTGCCCCGCCTTTGGGGGAAATGACTGGAGAATGAGTTCAGATAGAGCTTGTCTTTTATGGTTACACATGATGGTATTTTTTTAAATCACACAAGGCACCTTCGATTTATGTTTTCTACACACCCACGGGAGTAACTGTAAGGTGATTCAAAAGCTGTAGTTGGGGAGGAAACATCAGTTCTTGCATTTGGTTTCATTTGGTTTTAGTTTCTGAAGATAAATTTAAATCTGTCTCCCTAACGTAAATACTCCTTGTTTATCGTAGCCCTAAAACGTTTTAAAGAGGTAGATTTCATGTAGTCTGGTTCTTTAGAGTACTTTGAAACATTCTCTGACAGCTTGTGAATCTTTAAAACGTCCCTGTGGGAGGTGCGTAAAAAATTAAAGAGAGATCCACTAAAAAACGTAGGGAGCTGTGAGTGCTTTTGTTGAGAACGCCCACAGACATGTCCCGGGTGTCTGCCTGGCCCCTCCTCGGGGGGCTCCACTCCCTCTGAGAATGGGTAGCCAGAACTCTCTTATCTGGATAGACTTGGGAGACAATGGCATCTTGCCAGCCCAGAGAAGGCTGAACCTTGGCCGAGATGTCCTTGAGGACAAGAGGAACAGAAGGGTCACATCTGAGACCCGCTCTCGGTTCTCTGACCCTTCCGAGGCACAAGTGGGGTCTCCCTCTTTGAGATGGCTCTCTCTCTTGCACCCCTCCAGGCCCACCCCTGGGTGGCTCCTTCTCCGGCACCTCCTTAGGCTTACCCTCCCAGCTGTGGCCTCGGCCAGGTTCCTTTGTAAACCACTCGTACGTAGATCCGTGACTCTTTCCTCCTGAGAACTCACCTCACTTGGTCATTTACACCATCTTTATTTTTTTTTAAGGCAATGTATTTAGAGAGAGAGCGAGAGAGGGAACGAGCACGAGTGGGGGAGGGACAGAAAGAGAGAGGGAGAGAGAGAAGCCCAAGCAGGCTCCACGCTGACAGCCCAGAACCCAGAACTCGGTCTCGCAAATTGTAGGATCACACACAACCTGAGCCCAGAGTAAGAGCCAGACGCTTAACCGACTGAGCCACCCAGACGCCCCTACACCGTCTTCCATGTCTGCCTCTCCTGCAGGACTCTGGGCTGGTGCCTTGTGGGGCTCCGCTCACCGCTGGGCCCCTTGGTGGCCAGCGTTGGGCAGCGCAGTAACCACCGGTGGGAGGAAGCAGGGGAGCGGAAGGGAGGGTCTCGCCGGTGAGTGGCTCAAACTCTCACCTGGACAGTCTGCTCTGACAGCCTGCAGAGCCCCAGACTTGCCGAGCACAGTATTGGTTTCGTCGGTTACTTTGATTCCATCCACATGGCCAACAGTGAGACTCTCCTTCCTTGGAAGAACTCAGCCCAACTCTTGGCTCATTCACCGTCGTTCATGTCGCTTTTAAGCAGCATCCTCTATTGTGCTTGGAGCTGTTTCAAGGAACAAAAGCGCCGTCATATTTTATAAAACCCTTTCATACCCAGAGATCTGAACGTATGGTAGGCTCCTGAAAACTGCCTGCAGGAATATCTGCTTCTAATATCATTACCTGTGGCTTTAGGGCTCAACTTGGTCAAGCCGTCAACAAACAGGAAGTCGGCTGAAGTTCCTTCTAGTTCCCCGGGGAAAACTTACGGCCTTGAGCTGCACCTAACCACCTCTGCCTTGCAACAAGTGTTTTCCACTGCTGCTTTTGCTCCCCGAGTCATCCGCACATAACCGGAGCTAAATGAGGAAAGACAAAATGATGCCTTACCTCCGCGACGTCAGCCTGAACCTCACATCGAGGGAAACGGGATCCTCTGTGTTGCGAGGGGAAATCAGGGAGGAGCACAGCTCAGAATGTTGGAGTTATAGCCCCGTCCGTGACCGAGAGGGGCTGTCGCTGGCTAGCACCCTCCCCACCTGCCCCACGTTCTAGCATATCTCCTTCCACCCTGGAGGGTCAGGTGGGAGCTCCACCAGGCCAACCACCCCACGGGGACACAGAGAAGCCCGCTCTGCCCTGGACCTGAGAGACTGAAGGAGCAGGTGGACGGTCCTGAAGAAGAAACGTATGGGGATTCTCTTTCCCCTCCTCTCTGTGCTCTTGAACAGGCTCATTTCTTTTGAATTCACACTCGTGATAAAAGTGGTTTCTACCAACATCTCTCCACTCAAGGACGGTTATTGGCAGTTCAAAGCTTTCTGCATGCTACTGAGAGCAGTGCGTGGTTATAATGTGTTGGGTCCAGACACTATTATGTGTGGGTATTGAGTGTGTCCTCAGGGGGAGGAGGGAGACTTCCGGGTTTCTGCAGGGCTGCTTGCTCATCATTCGCTCTAAGGATCGGATTTCTTTTAAAGCTCTTTGAGGGGCACCTGGGTGGCTCAGTTGGTTGAGCGTCTGGCTCTTGGTTTTGGCTCAGGTCATGATCTCACGGTTCATGGGATCGAGCCCCGAGCAGGGCTCTGAGCTGACAGTGTGGATCCTGCTTGGGATTCTCTCTGTTCTTCTCTCTCTGTCCCTCCCCTCCTCAGGCTCATACAAGAACTCTCTCTCTCTCTTAAAATAAATAAACATTTTTTCAAAAGTCTTCGAGGCCTGGGGTGCCTGGGCGGCTCAGTCACTTAAGCTCCTGACTTCAGCTCAGGTCATGATCTTGCGGTCTGTGGGTTTGATCCCCACGTCGGGCTCTGTGCTGACAGCTCAGAGGTTGGAGCTGCTTCGGATTCTGTGTCTCCCTCTCTCTCTCTCTGCCCCTCCCCTGCTCATGCTCTGTCTCTCTCTTTCTCAAAAATAAATAAACATAAAAAATTTTTTTTTTTAATCTTTGAGGCCTATGGGAACTGGTTCCTTTCTATTCTGATTTACGGTTGTTTTCTTTATCTGTCTTTTTTTTTTTTCCTTCCTACAAAGATCACAAATGTAATATAAGAATAAGACAATATAATGAGTCATGGCCACTTCTTACCTTAGGTGTCCTTCATGCTGGCCATAAAACACTAACCGTACTTCTGTCTAGACCTCATTTCTGCCTTGGTTCATTTAGCAGAAGGAGTTTCTGGATTGATTAAATGTGTTTGTTTGTTTTTAAGAAATGGTAAAATTGGACTCTCGCTTCCAGCCACGAGGTGAAACCAGTGCTGAAAAACCTAACCGACTATAAAACTGGATGAAATGTAAGCGGCAACAGCATTCAGACTTTGGACCAAAGTCAGCGCGGGATTTTCAGAGGAGCAAAACAAGGGAATGCCACCATCACCCTAGATTCCTGCCTGGAGGTACTTTCCAGAGCACAGCACAAGGAGAAGAAATCCAAGTGAATCACAAAGACCCCACTGAGCTAAGGGTCAGGGACCGGAGTTCGGAGAGTTCAGGATGTTGGAGCACAGCACTGGAGCAGAATGAGCTACCCAGAAACACCGCTCTTTGGAAGGTCTCCTTCAGCGTCCTTGTGTCTTTGGGTAAAAACTATACTGCGCCCACATGAGACCACCTCTCTGGGTTGAAAGTCCTACTTTCGGGGAAAGAAAAACCTCAGGAGCCCGGCCTGAAACTTCAGAAACTTCGTGTCCCCAGCCTCCCATCGGCCCCTCCCTAGGAATATCACCAACAAAGTGATAACTGGTCGCTCTGTCTCCAGTAACGCCACATAAAAAAATTAAAAAATAGAAAAAACTTTTTAAAGAGCCACTCTGGAGATTTGGAAGGCAAGCAATTTCCAGAGATCGTACAGTTCCAACCAGCCCAGTGGAGAGGCCCCACTGAAGACGAAAGGCGTTCGGAAAAGAATTCGGAAAGGTCATGCTTGAGTCGCAGACAAAACTAGCCCCAGAATAAAGATGATTCTAAGCCTATCACCAAAAAAAATGAATGAATGAATGAAAACAACACTCAAAAAGATCAATCTGATGCAAAAATAATTTCACTGGCTTCCACAAAGCAAAAAAGAAACCCACAAAAAAAGCCAAAACCAAAACCCTGCCATACTCTTTAAAGGAAGACAACAAAATCTGGACACTCGGTAATGTAACATACACAATGTCCAATATCCAATCAAAATGTACCAGACAAAGAAAGGAGTGAGAAAACGTGACACATGGGCAGGACAAAAATCAGTCATAGAGACAGACCCAGAAATGCTATGGATGACAGAGAGGCGATGGCCCCAGCAGAGAAGACCTTTAAAACAGTTACTATAATAGGGCCCCACCATTTTCAGGCAAGCAGACTATAATGAGGAGAGAAATAGAATATGGAACCATAGGAAACTGCTGGGCCGGATAACACAATACCTGAAATAAAAAAATCTCTACACCTTTGCTAAACCAAGGGAATGATTTTTTTTTAATCTTTTAACATGAAAACATTTCAAACACACGAAGGTAGAGAGAAGAACACGATGACCTCACAGCGCTCGTCACCTATTTCAACATTCACCCACCTTCCGTTCTTTGTATTTCTATGTCCTCCTAAAACTTTTTTCTTTTTTTTTTTTTTTTTGGAGCAATTAAAATAAATGCCAGATATCATATCATCTCACTCATAAATACTCCAATATTTACACCTAACAAATAAGTGATCGAAGCTTAAATGCACACATAATACCATTATTCCACTCAAAACACTATCAGCGATTTCTTCATATTACATAATAACTACTCATTCTTCAACTTTCCCGATTGTCCCAAGAAACTGGACTTGGCCTTTATGGTTCATCTGCCCTCTTTATTGCTTTCAGTTGATGTGTCTCTTAATTCGCCTGTAATCTTCACAGTTTCACCTCCTCCTCTGGTTTTTCCATGTCAGTTATTTGCTGGAAACAAGCTGATCATTTTCCAGGTCATTTGCCCGACAGAATGTCTCACTTCCCGATTCGGCCGGCTGAGTCACTGGGGCATCATTTAAATTTATTCTAGGGGCGCCTGGGTGGCTCCGTCGGTTAAGCGGCCGACTTCGGCTCAGGTCATGATCTCACGGTTCGTGAGTTCGAGCCCCGCGTCGGGCTCTGTGCCGACAGCTCAGAGCCTGGAGCCTGCTTCACATTCTGTGTCTCCCTCGCTCTCTCTGCCCCTTCCCTGCTCATGCTGTGTCTCTCTCTGTCTCAAAAATAGATAAACATTAAAAAAAAAAAAAAAAAAATTTAAATTTATTCTAAGCCTCCTATTTCCTGTGAATGGCTAGATCTAGAGCCTTGGTTGGGTTCAAGTTCAATTTATGGGCGATCGTGCTTCACAGGGGGTGCCACAGACCTCTTAGCGCAGAGCGTTGGGAAGCGCCTGACGCCTGGCCCTCCCTTGGTGACATTAAGATAGATGAAAGGGATCAGCTATTGCCAGCCTAATCCATCCGTTTTAAGTCCCCCATCACCTCTTGACCCGAGGTGAGGTCTCTTAGATCTCCCTTGGAATTATAATTTTTAAATATCTTTGCCAACTTGACAGCTGAGAAATTGGACCAGTTTTACTCGGTCAGTTGTGGATTCATTGCCTATTTGTCGAGGACCCGGGAGGTCCTCGCCTCCTTGCCAGGCCTCCTCGCTGGGTCTTTATCATCTCCGCTCTACTCCTCGTCTTTCCCATCTCATCAGGCCCTTTGGTCTGCTGGGTGTGGAAGCCATTCTGTGCTCAGCCCCCAGGACCTGTCCACGTTCCAGGCCACAGGTAAGTACGAGATGCCAGGCCTTGCTTCCGGCTGTGCAAGGGGAGGTCTTTGAAGCCAACGGTGCCGCAAGAGAGCCGCTGAGGTCACCACGCTCGTTCCTAACCACTTTTTAATTTCCAGACCCCCTTCTTCAGACACAGGTATGAGTGTGCATGGGTTGGGCCGTGGACCAGTGTATGGGACACACACCGTCCGGAGTCCAGATGGTTCTCCCCTCTCCGCTCTGTGCTCTCCTACTCTCCTCCGTCTTCAAATGAGTTATTTCCAAATGTATCCTTGGTGGGCTGACCCCAGAGGCCATGTACACAGGCCACAGAGACCCGTCGAGGTCTGGCCGAGCCCTAGGCTGAGCAGAGGCTAGGCCGGCCTGCGGGAGCCCCGCCCCTGCCTACACGGTACCAGGAAGCAATGAGGTCACTACCCACAGAGGGATGCTAAGTGCTGCCTAAAGAATGCTTTTCCAAAGGGTTGTTTTGTTTTGTTCTAAAGGAAAACAATGGAAGAAAATCTTTTTAGTAATCCAGGTGTCTTTGTGAAAAATGTTGAAAACCCCCTCTAGGAGTTCCTACCCATCTCCCTAGGAAATCTACAGGACCTGTGCAGCTCTCCCTCCGGGACTGGGCAGAGCACCTAGAAGCCTCTTTCCATTTGCCCCCCCGCACCCCATCCCCCCATGAGAAACTCCCTCAAGCCGCAGGCCCTCATCAACGACACGTTTCGAACCGGGTGTAGTTTGGGCCACGTCGCGTCTTCCGCAGCTCTGAGAGAATTCCAACGCAGAGTCACTGTGAGGGGCTCCGGGATGGACCCAAGGTCACTCACTGCCATGACCACCGTCCCAGTGGCATTTAAACATTCACAGAGCATGCTGGGGGATCACGACGAGATCAGCAAGCCCTTGAGTCAGAATCTTGTCCCCAACACTAGCCTGGGGTCACAGACGCCTCTCTCAAAAAGGCTCTGATTCCAGCGCCCCCTGCTCCAAGGGTGGGAATAGTCACACCTTGGAAACCAGCAACATGAAGAGCGCGGGCTGTCTTACTCATCGTTCACATAACGCTTTGTTTTTTCTTTGGAATAACAGAGGCAGTCACTTCCATTTCAGCCACTGACAAACCATCAGCTCCCACCGTGCTCCTGGCCCCACGGCCTCATCCAGACCACCGGACATCTCGGTCCCCAGGCTGATTCCCCTGCTGCCAGCGCCCTGGGCTGCTTCCTTTCTCCAGCCGGAAAGCCAATGGATCCCAAACACTATTTCCCTAGAGCTGGCAAGGATTCTCCTCTTTCTCAGAGTGGATTTATTCCAGTTGAATCTCAGCTCATTCTATCTCACTCAGGGAGGAGTCGCCAAGCCCCAATGACAGCTGGTGAGGACATCTGACCGGAATGAGCCGTGGACCGCTGAGCAATTTTGTGTCTGGACAGTCGGCCCTTCGCCACATGTGGCTGGATTGGGGCGCTGTGCAGCCCCCCAGCCCTTGTCTTCTGGGGGAGTGGGGCCACGGGCACCAAGTCTTCAAGCTCCCCCGGGTCGGGGTCCCACCACCCCACCTCCAGCCACTGCCGCTATCTCCTGGGACTCCCCAGAATGGCAAGCTACCCTTTCTTCCAGATTCAGCTTCCTTCCCCTGCTCTCTGCAGTTCTTAGAGGGGAGTTAGTCATTCCTTCCATGCTGATGCACATACTCTGCACCCCGCACCCCGAAGCTGGGAGGACAGTACGGCAAATGTGAGGCTGTGTGACGTCTGAAGTCGGGACAAGAGACCACGTGGTTTCGGGAACATCTGCTCTTGAAGTCCCGACTGCCATGTGAGAAGTCCAATTATTCTGAGCAAGTCCACACCACAAGGAGGCCATGAGGACACGCTCTGGTCCACAGTCCCAGCTGAGACCAGCCTTCGGGTCAGCCTGGCCCAGGCACCAGACAAGTGGGTGAAGAACATTCCAGAAGGTTCCAGTCACTCAAGCTTCTCACCCTGTGGAACAGGGACAAGCCATCCTGACTGGGCCCCCGTGAATTCCAGACCCACAAAATTCATCAACGTAGTAACGTGGCCGTTGCCTTCCACCTCCGCGCTTAGGGAGTTTTTTCCTGTGGTGCCCAAAAACTAGAGCCTCGCTCGGTGGCTCTCCTCCTCGGTCTCCACCCACGCGTGGGTGGCCTCCCTCTTTTATCTCCTCCTCCTTCTGTCTTCCCTCTCTTTTGCCTGGCATCCGTTATGTCTGGGGAAACCCCGAACTTTCCAGGCCCTTCTAGAAAAGCCAAAGGAGCATCTCTCAGGCGTTTAACAATCAACAGTCCATCCTTCAGAAGTCTCTAGAAACGTGCCAACGAGAGAGCCCGCAGGGGCACAGGCGGCTGAGGTGGACGGGAGGTCCGGGGTGACCATTTGCTTCGCTGACCCTCGTTCTCAACTATCTGAGATGACAGAGAGCTGAGCAGCAGAAACGAATCTCAGTACAAGGCAAGTCGCGCCATCAGGACGCTCGTGGTGGATTTAGCCGCATCCGCCCTGAGTCACGCACAAAGGTGGCTGTCCGGGAGACGGCTTCGTCCCTGTGACGGAGTCGTGAACTCCGCTTAGGATGATGGAGTGGGGACAGCAGAGGCTGTGGTGTGCACCTGCGGAGCGAAACAGCCACGGGGGCCCCGGGAACAGTCCTAAGAGCAGTTTAGAAAGAAGAGAGACAGACCCGGCACCTAGTGCCCACGTGCAGCAGGGAACTTGGACAGGAGTATTCACCGCAGCCCCGGTGGCCTTCGCCACGACATGGGAACGACCCCGGGGCCGTCAGGGGGAAGGGTGGACAGAGGAGCTCTATCGGTCCACGGCTCTGCGGTAAGACTGCCGGCAGCAGAGCCGGGTTCCGGCGACGATTCGCCTCGGGTGGGAGAAGGCACGCGGAGGGAGGCGAAACCACCTGGGTGCGGGGTCGCTGCTCACCTGCCACCTGTTGCTGGGGGCGGGGAGTTCTCAGGTACTTACAGACGCCTCAGTGAGCAAATGCACAAGGGGGCGTCACCCAGGGGCCAAGGACGCGTGGGTGCCCCAGGGAGCAAGGACTGTGCTGTATCCAATTCCGTGTGCGTGAGGCTCAACAGAGCAAAGCGAGGGCAGGAACATGGCGGGAGGGAAGGGCGGAAGGCGGGCTGTGACCACAGCCCGGGGGAGCAGACAAGTTCACAAGGTGGTTCCGCGGGTGCTCGTTTTGAGTTGCTTGCTTAACGGGAACAGCGCGGTAGCCGGAAAGACTATAGATGCAGGCGACAGGGAGGTTCAGGACCCAGATCCTCGAGGAGGCAAGACGGAATGTGACCCGGTGCCGCTTGAGAGTCACTCTTTGGAACAAATTCTTCTCCTTCCCAATGTATCCGCGAAGGAGCCTTGTCCCCGCCTGGTAGGGTACGGCCTCCAGCAAGGGGGGATGCTGAGACTTCTCCCTTGTGCCCACGTGGCTCAGCTTACCAGCCACCATTGACACGGGTGGCATCTTCTCATTGGCAGGGTCTGAAAAGCCAGACTGTCCCCGTCCACCCGGCCGCCTTTCCTCTGAATCCTGCCTCTGTCGCCATCCTCCTGGGAGAGCCAGGTACCCCACCTTTCCAAGGGGGGCACACTAGGCAGCCATTAAGCCACCAGCGGGTTTGTGGGCTGCCCCACCTGTGCAGAGAGGGGCCCCGAGTCCCCAAGCCCTGCTCAGACACCCCCCACAGCTCCCCCGTCCCCAAGCCCTGAGCTCCAGAGAGCTGGGCACTGAACTTCCTCCATCATTCTGCTCCCGGAAGGTCTTCCCTCCTTCTCATTTGTAAGAAACGGTACCTACCATTTTAAGCTTAGTTCAAAAGCTGCCTCCCACATGAAGCATCCCCGGCCTCCCCTCTGCCTGCCCCTCCCTGCCTTTCCCCTGCCGCCCGTACCTCTGTGTCCCCCGCCATCTTGGGTCCCCGCAGGAGCCAGGCTGCCAAGGCCCTCTTCTGCCCTCCCAAGCAGCGGGCCCACAGAGAGAGGCTGGGGGAGCCGGGAATCAGGCCTAACCCTGAGTCAAGCTCATCAGTCAAAACCGAGCCTGGGCGATGCACAGTTCTGCTTTCCCTGAAAAGTCTTTGTTCTTTGAAAAGCGGACTTCGCCGCCTGTGATGCGGTTCTTAACCCCAAGCTGGAAACAGATACCTCCAACTCCTTCTGGAACCTTCCTCCAGGGTTCATCCTGGGCACGCCCTGCTAAACACCCTCTCCTTCCTCCTCCCCCTCAAGGAGCCTCCTGCCAGTGGGGGCTGGGCTCTCCTACTTCAGACCTCACCCCGCCCTGGCCCCATGCCCAGTCATGCCCATTCCTGGATGCCAAGGGTGTGCCCCCTGTTCCCTGCACTTCCCCCTTGTCCACCCCTCCCGGGGTCGGTGCCCCCCGCCCTGTTCCTGCAGCTCCCTTGCACCGTACGCCTAGACCAGGGGCGGAGGCTGACCTTGGCTGAGCTCCCTTCTGCTCCCTGGGGAGCTGGGCACCCCGGCTGGAGCGGACAGGAGAGGCTCTCGTTGATTGTGGCCCTCTCCGGGCCAGCTGCCGTTTCCTCCTGCGGCATTAACCAACCCCTGCCTCCCACCCCAGACCCTTTCTCACAACCGGGAAGGTGGGCTGGAGCAGAAGGGGAGGGTGGAATCTGGTCTGGCACGCTTTCTATTAATTATCTGCAGAGCAGCAAGAAACCCGGAGGAGGGACCCACCACACGACCCACTACCCTGCCTATACGTTTCCCCAAAGTTTGCATCTCTAGGTACGCAGGGGAGTTGAGGGAGCAGGGCTGGGGCCTTCGGAACAGAGGTCTCGCACAGCATTGCCAGCCTGGGGCCTGCATGGGGGCCCCCCACGGGAGGGTAAGGGCGGAGGGCTGGAAGCATCCGAGGGTCCGCGTCCTCAGGGCTGATCCTCTCGGGAATTTTCAGATTCCGTTCTGCCCCTGGCATAGGAATCTCCCTTCCTTCCACTCTGAGGCCAAAATAAGAGAGAGGTTTCCTCAGCAACCGAGGAAACATCTCAAGAGGGCGGTTATGTTGTTTTGAAGTGTTTTGAAATCTTATCAATGGTTTCCAGGGAAACCCAGGATGATGCATTGAGGCCTTGCGAGGTAACTTTAAGACGAGGCACAGAGGAGCGTATTTGAACTCACGGCATACAAGCAGGGAGCTGTTTATTAAGGCAGAGACGCGTATCTCCCTCACACCTGACGTTTTCATTCCGTTGCCAGTTCGGTGTTCTCTGAAGTGACTCCTCGGGGAGGTCAGCATTAGTTGGATCGCAACGTAAGAAATGACACGAGGCTTAAAAATTTTGAGATCTGTGAATCGCAGGAGACTCGAAATTTTAATTACCTGTGTATTACACTTTGGGAAAACCAAGACAGACTGAGACTGAGCGCCTCGGCTGCCAAATGTTGGGCAGAACAGTCTGTAGGCCCAATACCGCAATGACAAATGAGCTCAGTGAAAAATGACCGAAACCCCTGTTTCCCACCAGACCGTCCTGGCTGAGACTCTGTCCTGCCGGTCGCTTCGCCCCTGCTCATCAGTCAAAGCCGCGTCCGGAGAGTCTGGCTCCCTAATGGATATTGGGCTTTAACGCGCTTTTGGTTTTGGCTTTGCCTCCGCTGAGATCACTGGTGCTTTCGCAGGAAGCCACGTCTTCTTGGTCCGTGATGCCCTCTCGTGTCATCTTGCTTCCCCGTCTCAAAGTCACTTTGCCCGTATTTACCGTGTGACTAGTTAGGAAGTCTCCCCAGCTCTCTGAAGGCTTCTCAAAGGTGCAGGGAAAGAAGCAGATGAATCTATGTATCAAATTGATATAAATTGATAACAGGTAGACAACCATCTAAGTAAAGTTAAAAAAAAAAATTTTAACATTCACTCATTTTTGAGAGAGAGAGAGAGAGAGACAGAGACAGAGTGCGAACGGAGCAGGAGCAGAGAGAGAGGGAGACACAGAATCCGAAGCAGGCTCCAGACTCTGAGCTGTCAGCACAGAGCCCGACGTGGGGCTCGAACCCACGAACCATGAGATCATGACCTGAGCAGAAGTGAGACACTTAACCAACTGAGCCGCTCAGGCGCCCCACAATCCAAGTAAATTTTGAAGAGTTTTCTCTGGCTGTACACCCTCTGGTGGGATATATTTTGAGGACAAAGGGGCTACAAAGAAACTTAAAATTTACTTAATAGGTTTTGGGGCACCCGGGTGGCTCAGTTAAGCGTCAGACTCTTGATTTCAGCTTGTAGTTCATGAGATCAAGCCCCTTGTTGGGCTCTGTGCTGACAGTGTGGAGCCTGCTTGGAATTCTCTCTCTGTCTGCCCCTCTTCCATTCCCGTCCTCTCTCTCTCTCTCTCTCTCAAAATAAATAAACAAACTTAAAAAATGTACTTAATAGGTTTGTTTTTCGTAGTGATATTCGTGTAGTAATTACAGAATACTATTTCATGCGTATTCTAGGACGGGGCAAATGAGTCACTATGCAAATGTTGGAAACAACAAATCTTGCTGTGAGAGGGGGAAAACTAACATGAGCCGTGGCGATATGAAGAGGACCCCTCTGATTTGTGTTGGAGGTAAAGGCATCTTCAGTAGGAACTTGTAATTTAAAATATAAATATATATTTATATTTATATATATATATATACTTATATATATATATATATATATATTTTTTTTTAATCTCTCTGCACTGATAAGATATGGATACAATGACCCTCGGTGGCTCTGAGCACACTCAGTCCCCAGAACGTGGTTTCTAAATTCCTTTCTCCCCCAAAGGGAAATTGACTGACTCCAGGCCTGGAGCAGGGAAACTACAGAGTCATCCTGGAATATTTTACAGCCTCAGAGAGAAAAAGGGGCCCGAAGACTGATGTGGACGTGTGAAAACAGCTTTCTGGAGGGGCCTCCCCCCGTACAAATTTGGGATGATTTGAGTGGTAAAGACAATGTGATTATATAACAGAGTGAATTTTTTAGAAAGGTGTTCGTGAATCCAAAAGAGTACTTTAAAAAGCAGTGAGGGTTGGGGCGCCTGGGTGGCGCAGTCGGTTAAGCGTCCGACTTCAGCCAGGTCACGATCTCGCGGTCCGTGAGTTCGAGCCCCGCGTCAGGCTCTGGGCTGATGGCTCGGAGCCTGGAGCCTGTTTCCGATTCTGTGTCTCCCTCTCTCTCTGCCCCTCCCCCGTTCATGTTCTGTCTCTCTCTGTCCCAAAAATAAATAAAAAACGTTGAAAAAAAAATTTTTTTAAAAAGCGGTGAGGGGATAGGTCTTCTTTATGAAATAATGCCAGCAAATAAATTGAGAAGAATCAATAGGTTAGAAAAATAACAGATTTAATTATTCAGGTAAAGATGGTAACTGATGTCTAAAATCATTGGGTGAAAGGTTTCTGCGCAACCTATTCACATGGGCTCAAAATGTCACCCCGCAGGTTAAAGGATAATGTATATTTAAATGCAGTAACTTCACGGGGTGCCTGGGTGGCTCAGTGGGTTAAGCGTCTGACTTCGGCTCAGGTCCTGATCTCATGGTTTGTGAGTTCGAGCCCCGCGTCAGGCTCTGTGCCTACAGCCTGTTTCGGATTCTGTGTCTCCCTCTCTCTCTGCCCTCCTCTAATTGCACACTCTCTCTTTGTCTCTCAAAAATAAATAAACATTAAGCCAATTTTTAAAAAATGGTAACTTCATGTTACCCGTAATGGGATAAAGTCACGATTGCCCTGTGTCTCTTGATGGAGGGCACCTGTCCACTCATCATCCATGTGACATACCTGCCCAAAATGTCTATCCTCAAGTCTGTCTTGAGCAAACAGTGAGACAAATCCAAGCCAAATTATGGGACATTGGAAAAAAAAAAAAAAAAAAGGCTGGCCTGGACTCTGAAAATATCAGTCATGAAAGACAGTGGATGGATGGGCGGCTTAAGATGGAAGATGAAGAGAAAACCATGAGAACTGAATCGAATTCATGGCTCCGGATTGAATGTTGGATTGTAAAACAATCATGAGGGACATAATTGGAAAGATTTAAATACGGATTAATTATTAGGTGATATTATTATATTAAAAGTAAGTTTCTTGGGTGCAATCGTGGTATAGATGCTTATAAAAGACAATGTTTTTATTCTTAGTGTTTAGGAGTAAAGCACCAGGATACCTGTAACTTCCGAAGAGTCAAACAGTCCAAGGGGGAGATCATTGACGTGATATATACACAGATATGTAAAACATGCCGTGTATTGTAGCACACACACACACACACACACACACACACACACAGCAAATGGGGCAAAATGTTAATTGATGGATCAACGTGTAGATTATTCTTTCAACTTTGCAGTAAGTTTGGGGAAAACTTTTCAATACAAAGTTTGGGGAGAAAGTCAAAAACTATATTATCTTTCTCGTCTTACCACGACCTAGGGGGCCTGAAACAGCCGGCTTTCGTCTCACCCGGTGCTGCAGGGCAAAAGTGGGAAATCAAGGGATCAGCAGGGCCGGGCTCTTTCTGGTAGCTTCAGGGGAGAATCCTTGCTTCCTCCAGCTTCAGGGGGCTCCAACTTCCTTTGGCTGTGTCACCCCGGTCTCTGTCTTAGTGCCCACACGGCCGTCTTCTCTGTGTCTCTGTGTGTACCAGTTCAGTGTCCTGGCTATGATATTGTACTATGTTAGACAAGATGCTCCCTTCTGGGACACCACGTGGAAGGTACCGGAGATCCTCTGTATTCTTTCTTACAACGGTATTGGAACATACACTTATCTCAAACTAAAAAGTTTGTGTTTTTGTTTTGTTTGTTTGTTTGTTTGTTTGTTTGTTTAAGTTGGCAGAGACAGAGACTGAGGGGGGAGGAATCTGTGGGTCTGGCCATCTGATTGGCCACGGGCGGAGGGAGAGGTTGAAGGTGACATCGCAGTTTCAGGCAGGGATGATGGGAGACGGTGGAACCAGAACAAAACCGAGGCCAGAAAAGAAGAAGCACAACCCAGGCTAGGGGACCCATGGCCAGCAGGATGGGCTTGGGGGACCAGAAGCACATGTGTCTTTGGGATGCAAGGACCATCAGGCTTGGGATGCAAGGACCATGCAGGACCAAATAGAGCCCGCTGAAGCAGAAATGGGCCATTTCCTCTAAGTCTGCAAGGGAGACCCACTGAGGCTAGGGCAGAAATGCAATTGGGCTCAAGGGGGAGCCAGGACCAGGATGGGGGTGAAGCCCTCTCTGTCTTTTCCCCTAACAGACTAGCTCTCTCCGCGCCTTAGTCTGCACACTGCGCAGAAAACGGTGGCCCCCAGCTCCCAAGTTCTTGTGTGGCCATCCCAGCCTCCGGGAGAAACTGACCTCTTGCAACTGGTCTCGCTCCCAAATCCCCAGGGGAAAAGTTCTGACCGGGTCCCCTGGGGCAGGGTGCCCTCGCCACCACCGTGACCAGAGTGCAGGGTCACTTTACGCAAGCGTGGCCGGAGCTCGGTGCCCCCGTCCGAGGCGGGTCATTGCGAGCTGGGCAGACGTCTCCAAATGAATCGCTCCCAGAAGTCCAGAAAGTGCCTTATGTTGAGGCCAATGACCTTATGAGAGCCAGAGAATTAACCACCACGTTTCCTTTTTCAAAAGAGAAGTCCCTGTTTTCCAACCATCACTTTTTAGAAAAACATTCATCAACAGGAGCCGAAGCAAACATTTAGATTGGCTTTTTCTTAACCAGGAAATTAAAGGAACCAGAGCATCTAGTCCCCGAGCCTTCTGAGAATCAGAGTCTTATTTAATTTTTTAATTTTTTGAATGTTTATTTATTTTTGAGAGAGAGAGAGAGAGAGAGCACAAGTAGGGAAGGGGCAGAGAGAGAGGAGACAGAATCGGAAGCAGGCTCCAGGCTCTGCGCTGTCAGCCCAGAGCCCGACACGGGGCTTGAACTCATGGACCACGAGATCCTGACCTGAGCTGAAGTCAGACGCTTCACCAGCTGAGCCACCCAGGCGCCTCCAGAGTCTTATTTTTTTTATAAAATCCTGATCTAGACAAATAAAAGTCACTCTTTGGTGGATTTTTAGTAATCGCTCCCCCCACCATCTCCGAAACGTTCTAAAAATCATTACTAATGATTCTGATAAAATCGATCTGGCAATCGCTTATGGTAGAACAGCCTGTCGGTGCAAGGCCACTTTCCTTTCACCGAGAAGTATGGCTTCTTTGCAGAGACAGACACAAACGGGCGCAGCCCGTGGTCGTTCTCCGGAAGTCTGCGGCAAGTGGGGTGGTCACCTGCAGGGTCACGCGGCACCAGAGCGTGGGGCTGGGGACAGGTGGTGGGCATCAAAGCCTCCAAAGCTGGGACAGGAAGAAGGCTTTCCTTTCCTTCACTTGTATGAAAATACAAGAAAACCTTCTGGGAGAAGGGCTTCCCCTCCTGTTGTGGCATTTGGGGAGCCAGGTCACAAACACCACACATCTGAATAAATAAATAGGTCCGCTTCCCAGATTCGGGATTTGTTGCTTTAATCCTACAGTTCGGCCTCCTGGTGATTCTTCATTAATTGCACGCTCTAGAAACAAAGGAACTTTGTATTCTTTAATCATGGACTTTCCAAAGCATCAAAGTGGGCAGAGAAGTTTTCAGCTGCCCTTTGATTTTACACATCCCCCTCCCCCTCGGGGCGTCCACCAGTGAAGGGGGCTAAAGGTCAGCCCCAGGGTAGGGGGGTGGGGCTCCCCATAAGCAGGGAGGACAGTCTAGAGCCCTCAGGGACAGTGGCTCAGGCAAATGTGGTTGAAAAAGGAAAAGGCTTTTTATTATTATTATTATTATTATTAAATCAGAGCTTTTAAAAAAATTTTTTAACTTTTTTTTATTGTTGAGAGACAGAAAGAGACAGGGCATGAACAGAGAACGGGCAAAGAGAGAGGGAGACACAGAATCGGAAGCAGGCTCCAGGCTCCGAGCCGTCAGCACAGAGCCCGACGCGGGGCTCGAACCCACGAACCGTGAGATCGTGCCCTGAGCCGAAGTCGGACGCTTAACCGACGGAGCCACCAGGCGCCCCTTAAATCAGAGCTTTGAGCAGCCCCCAGAGGTATCTCTGCCAGGGCTGGCATCTGGGGATGTGGGTAATATAATATAAAGCGAAATCACATTCCGAACCTGCCGTTTCTGGTGGGGGGTAAATGCGTTCAGTAAAACCAGGTTCGAAGAGAGGTCTGCACGGGATCTGCGTGAAATACTGTTAAATAGCAGGGACCGTCTATGAGTCGACTCGCAGGGTTCCACACATATGCGAGCAGACGTTTTGCTCGGAAATCACGTGGCCATGGAACTAAAAAGCATCCCGAGGAAAAATGCAATGGAAAAGAGTGGGTAGGACAGGTGCGTGGGAGCAGAATCCTCAGGTGGCTCCCCAAGACTCCAGCCCCCAGGCAGGGGGACCCCGTGTAATCCCCTCCTGGGGAACGCAGGGGATGTGAATAGTGTCCGCTCTCTGCTCTTAGGATGAGGTTACGTGCGACCAAGTGATGGGACTGTCCCTCCTGTGAATATGTGACCTTATCCAGGACGGTGAGACTCTGTCTCGCTGCCTTGAAGAGCTGCCGTGTCGGTCTCGGGATGGCCACCCGGCATCTCAGGGACGCCTCCAGGAGCTCAGCGTGCCCCCGGCAGGCAGCCAGCAGGAAGACGGGGGCCTCTGGGCTGCAGCCACCTGGTCCTGGATTCTGCCGTCCACCGGGCGAACTTGGAAGAGGGCCCAGCTGACCCACTCAGGGACTCCTGACACACAGAGACTACGAGATAAAAAAAATGTGTGGACTTCAAGCTGCTGCGTCGGGGCCAATTTGTGACACCACAGGGAAAACTAATATAGATCATACTAGAAAGTCGGTACAATTTATCTTAGAGCTTCTAAAAGGAATTTTACCCACCTATCACAGAAGACAGCATTGCTGGTGTTCGATTAAAAACTTGACAAACCTCAGGGCATCACTGGAAACTGAGAGCGCTGTGCTGAGAGTCAAAAAACATGATTCTGGCTCTGCTTGTACTGGCAGGGTAACAGGGACCAGAAACTTCATTGCAGCATTGTAGATTTCAGACCTTGTTCAATGATGAAGTGCAGCAAAGACGACTCCCTAACTTTTCTTCTGATTTGAAGACACTCCGGGGGCACCTGGGTGGCTGAGTCAGTTAAACGTCCGGCTCTTGGTTTCCGGGCAGGTCGTGATCTCGCGGTTTCGCGAGCTCGAGCCCTGCATCGGGCTCCACGATGACAGTACAGAGTCTGCTTGGGATTCTGTCTCCCTGCCTTTCTGCTCGCGCTGTCTCTCTCTCTCTCTCAAAATAAATAAATGCACTTAAAGAAAAAAACCACTCTGCCAATTAGTCCCATCTGTCTGTTTCAATTGTTAACATTATTGATAGGCGCATTCATTGACCTGCTTAAACCTCCTAGCAGTTGGCTTCCCTGGTATATTTTAATGTTTATTTTTGAGAGAAAGAGAGAGACGGGGCATGAGCGACGGAGGGTCAGAGAGAGAGGGAGACACAGAATCCGAAGCGGGCTCCAGGCTCCGAGCCGTCAGCACGGAGCCCGACGCGGGGCTCGACCCCACGAATCATAAGATCATGACCTGAGCACAAGTGGGATGCTTACCGACTGAGCCACCCAGGCGCCCCATTCCCTGGTATATTTTAAAAGTCCAGGGGCACCTGGGTGGCTCAGTCGGTTGAGCATCCGACTCTTGATTTCGGCACAGGTCGTGATCCTGGGGACATGGGACCGAGCCCTGTGTTGGGTTCAGACTGCTTGAGATTCTCTGTCTCTCTCTCTCTCTCTCTCCCTCTGCCCCTCTCCTCTGCTCATGCATGTGCGCTCTCTCTCTCTCTCAAATAAAAGTCCAGCTTATATGGCCTCATCGATATTTCCAGCTTGTGTTTTGTCCCTCCCTTGTCACCTAACTCTCCGGCTTAGCCAACTGCCCTTGGAGAGCTCCCCCTTCTCATACAGGTGTGCCCTCTTGTACACCCTTGTGCACCCGCCACCTGGCCGTGGCCAGGACAAGCCCCCTAACCTCTTAGTGTCCCATTTTTTCTCATCTATAAGACGTAAGTAATGATACTGTCTTGTCTTCCTTACAGGTCGCTCATTTACTCCGCAATCATTACTGAGTACCAGCACTGTGCCACTCCCTTGTTAGGTGCTGGGGTTACAGTGATGAAGAAACTACACAAAATCCCCGGCCCTCTGGGGCTTGCCTTCTATACGGGGCGGTGCACCAAGGCCTCTCTGATCCGATGAGATCAGGACGAGCCATGAATGAAGCGAGGTCACAGCCGTGCGGTCGTCTGGGATGAGGGCACCAGGCGCAGGGAGCAGCGAGGACGGAGGCCTGGCTGTGTGCGTGGCACGCTGGAGCAGCGGAGGCTGGGTGGCAGTGGGCAAGAGGCCCCTGTGATTCGTGGGGACCACAACGGCCCCGCAGGCCTGAGCACGGGGCCCGTCCTGGGGGACAGAGCGCCGTCACCGGAAAGGGAAGGTGTCCTTGGGTAGCTCGCTCTGTTGAGAGGTGTGAAGGAGCTTTATCTTCCGAGGGGGGTCGGAGAGCTTTGCTAGATCACGGGGTGTGGTTCGGGGGCCTCGGTCCCCACGCGGCCTGGCAAGCCCCGGTCGCTGGCACTGGCTTGCTCTGAAACTGGGGAAGTCGCGTTGCCTCCTTGAGCCTCCTCTCATTCGTGCACAGAAGGAGCTGGATTCAGTCAGAGGTTTCCGTCCCAAGGGCTCGGCTCTGAGCAGGGAGGAGCCCCTTGTCCTAGAGCCGTTGTCGCTCGGGACATCTGCCTGAGCCCTGGTGCCGTAGATGTGCTTTCAGAGCTCACCTGCACTTTGGACAGTCGAGAGGGGTGAGTGGGGCGAGGAAGGCACGGGCCCCTGGTGCGCAGGTGGCTGTCCCTGCCTGTGCTGCGGCCTGAGGAAGAGAAGAGGTCGATCGTAAAGACCCCAAGAGCTGCCTCCGTCGGCGAGAAACTCCCAGTTCATGCTGCCTTTGGAAGAACGTTCCTCGTCCTTAAATGCAACTTTAGACCGCACTGTCTCTGAGAGTTACCACTGAGGTGCGTGTGCGCGCGCACGTCCGTGCATGCACATGTGTGCGTGTGTTTGTGAGTGCTGTGTGTGTGGATGTGGATGTGTGCCTGTGTGTGTAGATGCGTGTGTGAGTGAGTGTATGTGAATTTGGTTATTTGTGCGTGGGTGGTGTGTGGGTGTGGGTGTGGTCTGTGTGCATGTATTGTATGTAATTGTGTGCGCATGCGTGTGATGTATGTGCATGCGTGGGGTGTGTACGTGTGTTAACGTGTTGTGTGTGGCTTGCATGTATGTGCATATGCAGGGTGTGTACACGTGTGTACATATGCGGGGTGTGTGATGGGCATGTGTGTGTATACTGTGTTGCGTGTGTGCGTATGTGGTGTATATGCATGTGTGTGTACAGATGTGGGGTGTGCACATGTGTTGTGTGTGCATATGTGGTGTGTGCATGTTTATGCACATATGTGGGCTGTGTACAGGTGTTGTGTGTAGTATGCATGTGTGTGTACAGATGTGGGGTGTGTACATATATGGTGTGTGCATATGTGTACATATGTGGGCTGTGTACACGTGTTGTGTGCAGCGTGCATGTGTGTATACATGTGGGGTGTGTACATGTGTTGTGTGTACATATATGGTGTGTGCATATGTGTACATATGTGGGGCGTGTACATGTGTGTACATATGTGGTGTGGTCTGTACATGTGTGTGCATATGTGGTGTGTGCATGTTTATGCACACATGTGGTCTGTGTACACATGTTGTGTGTAGTGTGCATGTGTGTGTACATATGTGGGGTGTTGTGTGTGTTCATATATGGGGCGTGTACATGTGTGTAGTGTGCATGTGTGGTGTGTGCATGTTTATGCACATGTGTGGGGTGTGTACACGTGTCGTGTGTAGTTTGCATGTGTGTGTACAGATGTGGGGTGTTGTGTGTGTACACATGTGGGGAGTGTACGTGTGTTGTGTGTGCGTATGTGGTGTGTGCATGTTTATGCACATGTGTGGGGTGTGTACACGGGCCGTGTGTAGCGTGCATGTGTGTGTACACGTGTGGGGTACGTACACGTATGAATGTGTTGTCCACAGAAGACAAGGAAACCAGAGGAGGAGGAGGGGTGGGTAGGTCCCACAGGAGATCGGCGTGGAGACCGGACCCCGGGACGTGTGCCCGTGGGAAGATGCCACGTGACGTCAGAGATGGTGCCAGACCCCGGACGGGACGCTGCGATGGTCAAGCGCCTTCCATAGTGCAGTGCAAGGGAGAGAAGCCCGTCCAGGGCGATTCCAACCCCAGAGGCAGGAAGTGATGTGTTCTTCATGGAGGGGAAGGACTGGAGGACAACCTCCCAGTCAGGGTCTCTCCTGGGGTCTCTCAGAGGAGGAGGAAAAAGGCGATTCCTTCCGTGCACCTGGGCGGGCTAACCTCATTTCCCTCTGGTCCCCAGGAAGCGTGGTATCAGAATCCAGGTGGCAGCACGTCCCTGCAGCGGGGTCATCATGACATCACATCTGCTGCTCGGACGCCATCCAGGGTGCGTGCCGCGGCGGGACGGCCGGAGAACCAGGGGTCGGGGCAGGCTCCCATTCCCTCTGGTCACCCGTGGCTTCAGTGCCACTTACCGGCTTACCGTGTGCCACGCGCTGTCCTCGCTGGGAAGCACAGATGCGTCGCTGTAGGGCCATCCCGGCCTTCTGGGCAACGGCAGGAGTGACGCAGACACAGTCCAAGGTGGGGAAGGGCAGGAGGCGGGGACAGGGCAATCCTGCGAGCAGCTGCAGGTGGTGGAGGGGGTGGGAGGTGCCCTCATGTCCCTCCCGACACAGCAAGAGAGGGTCGGGGGATGGCCCACGATCAAAGGATCCTTGGTGAAGAAACTTGGGGGTGACCGAGCTGCAGAATGTCTAGGTCCCCCTAGTACCGCCCAGCTTTCCTGGTCCAGCGTCGGGGAACGCTTTTGCCTCTGCCCTCGCAACACGACACGCTTACACCTCCTACCACCCCGAGGCTGTCTGTCCATAAATGCCATTGATGGGGCAAGGGTACCCCCTTCTTGTCGAGGGACTTAGTTTCCAGCACCCGTGGACACCAACCCACGGAGGAAGGTCACAGCACCAGGAGACGCAGGGCCAGAGTTACCGCTAAGTGAACTGGAAAGTGAATGTAGTAAGGTTGCCAGATACGAAATCAACGTACAGAAATCCGTGCCGTTTTTATGTTCTAATAATGAAGCAACAGAAAGGGAAATTAAGAAAGCAATTCCATTTATAATTGCACCAAACATCATAAAACACCCAGGAATAAATGTAACCAAGGAAGTGAAAGACCTACACTCTGAAAACTGTAAGACTGCTGAAAGATACTGAAGATGACACAAACAAGTGGCAAGATATCCCCTGTTCCTGGATTAGAAGAATAAATATCATTAAAAATCCATACTACCCAAAGCAATGTACATATTTAATGCAACCCCTGTCAAAATACCAGCCCTATTTTTCACCGGACTAGAACAAACAATCCTAAAACGTGTATAGACCCCAGAAAGACCCCAAATAGCCAAAGCGGCCTTGAGACAGAAACACAAAGTTGGAGATATCAGAATTCCAGATTTCGGGTCATACTGCAAAGCTGTCGTAATTAAAACAGTCTGGTGCTGGCACAAAAACAGACACACAGATCGATGGAACAGAATGGAGACCCTAGAAATGAAACCACGTTTATATAGTCAATTAATCTTTGGCCAAGAGGGCAAGAATATGCAACGGGAAAAAGACAGCCTCTTCAACAAATGGTGTCGGGAAAGCTGACGACTACACGCAAAAGAATGACAATGGACCACTTCGTTACGCCACACACAAACATAAGCTCAAAATGGATTAAGGCCCTCAATGTGAGAGCTGAAATTATTAACATCCTAGAAGAGATCGCAGGCAGTAATGTCTTCAACATGGGATGTAGCAACTTTTTTCTAAACATGTCCCCTGAGGCGAGGGAAGCAAAAGCAAAAACAAACTATTGGGACAACGACAAAATGAAAAGCTTCCGCACGGCAAAGGAACCAGTCGACAAAACTAAACGATAACCGACTGAACGGAAGAAGATATTTGCACGTGACGTATCCAATAAAGGGTTAGTATCCAAAATAAGGAAAGAACGACACAACTCAACATCCAAAAAAGTGATCGTTCAACTAAGGATGGGAAGAAGACACGAGTAGACATTTCTCCCACAAGGACATACAGATGGCCCCCAGGCACTTGAAAAGATGCTCAACGGCACTCATCAGGGAAATGCGGATCAAAACCACAATGAGCTATCCCCTCACCCCTGTCGGAATGGCAAAACCCGACAACACAAGAATCAACGGGTGTCGGCGAGGATGCGGAGACAAAGGAACCCTCTTGCACTTTGGGTGAGCGTGCAAAGTGGCGCAGTCACTCTGGAAAACGGTACGGAGGTTCCTCAAAAAGTTACGAATGGAAGTACCCTACGACCCGGCCGTTGCACTACAAGGTATTTACCCAGAGAATAGAAAAACGTTAATTCAAAGGGATATACATGCACCCCTATGTTTACGGAAACATTATCAGCAGTAGCCGAACTATGGAAGGAGCCCAAGTGTCCATCGATGGATGAATGGCTAAAGAAGATGTGGTATATATGTTACATATACATACACACACACACACACGCACACGCACACAATGGAATATTGCTCGGCCATGAAAAGAATGAAATCTTGCCATTTGCAACAACACACGTAGAGCTGGAGAGTAGAACGTCAGGCGAAACAAATCAGCGAGAGAAAGACACACACATGATTTCACTCATATTTGGAACTGAAGAAACAAAACAAATGAGCCAAGGGGAAAAAAGAGAGAGAGAGCGATAAAACAAGAAATAAACTCCTAACTCTAAAGGACGAACCGATTTGTCCCTCCACCAGAGCGGAGGTGGGCAGGGGCGGGGCGGTGGGAGGAACGAAGGAGTGCACCTGTCGTGATGAGCGCCGGGTGATGTATGGACGGGTTGAATCACTCTATTGTACCCCCAAAACTAAGACGACACTGCATGTTAACTATGCTAGAATTAAAGTAAAAAACTTCACTTAAAAAAAAGAGAGTTACCAGCAAGCAGGTCAAACCCTGCCGTCTGTCTCTGAAGTTTCTGCACCGGCTGGAGTCCGAGAAGGAAAAAAGGAGGGAAATCGCTTCTCGAACTCCTACCGCTGGGCCGCCCACCTGCTCCATGGCAAAGGGAGAGGCGGGCCGTTCAGACTGATGCCAGCATGACTCAAGGGAGCAGAGCTCCTCCCGGAAGGCCGAGCTCTGATGAGGGAGCCCCCTCTCTGAGCAGTGAGGAACCGGGGGACATGTCTCTGTCCTCAGAGGTTCGGCTGCCTGCACGCCTGCTTCCCCGACGGCACCACGGGTACGGTCCTTTCTGCGCCCTAACGCCATGCTTCTTCAGGGAGTTTTCAGGCAGTCGTTTCTCTTGAACGGGAAGCCGGCCCCCAGCCAGCCTTCTCTCTGGCTTTTAAACATTTTTATTTTGTTTCGCCCTGGGCTTGTAGATAGGAGAAGAAGATCTACTCAGGGCATTTCAAGGTACTCGAAACAGTCACATAAACGTGGGCCTCCGTTTCAGCTGTTCCTTGGGCCCTCGGTTTGTAGAGTGTGCAAATGAGCTGTGAGCGCAAGGAGAACTGTGAGCACTGAGGAGAGAAAATACAGGATAATCCCCCTGTCACATCCCCCCCAGGTAGACATCACCCATCCAAGTGCCTGTTGCGTAACGAAGTATCATTCCCGACAAAGTGCCGAACATCCGTTTGCTTACCTCTCTGTGTTCCTGTTGGTGATTCCAGAAATATTCCTGGATAAGCAGAGTGCTTGGAGCACCGGCATCTGGCCCCAGAGGAGCATTTCCCCCTATCAGGCCATTTGTTTTCCTTTTCCTTTGCCCACACGTAAGCCTGGGTGTAGTATGTGCAAAGCTAAAACCACTTCCTGATCATTCCCTATGAATCTCGATATTGCTTTAAGGGGTGGTGAAAATAATATGAGTGATAGGACAATGTATGTGGTAAGACTAAAACATTTTGCCATGTTTCATGCTACAATGATGATCTATTTTCCAAAGTCCTGTTACAACGTTTGAGTGAAACTTGTAAATTCCCGGTGCATTTCTGCATTTAAGACTTTCGTTGACAATTCCAGTTGCTAGTGCTTCAGCAGATGGACGTTTCCTAAAAATCAAGCCAATAGAAAACCATCTGAGAACTCCGATGACTTAGGAACATTTGTCTCCTTTGTCGTCGCTATCAATAAAACACAGATTATATGAAAATCGTGAATATAAAAACATAATCAGTGTGTGTTCCCGAAATGAAAAGATAGAAACGAGTGGACAATATATGATTTATGAATTATGTAGGTTGTTATTTACTTATTCAAACGGCATAACCTGCCTACAGGACACTCTGTTGTACCGAATAACAAAGTCCCCTGTCTGATATCTTGCCAGCTTTCAGTCACTTCAAAGCACAGTTTTACGTAAATGCTCAGGAGGTCGGGGAAGGTTGGCAAGACCTAGAAATGTGGCTGACAACCTCAAGAGGAAGGAGGTTCAGCCAATGAGGAGTCCTGGAGAAGAGATTCTGTTCGGGTGTTACGCAGGGGTGACATGAGCTTTGCTGTAGAAGCGTTATTGAGTCCAGGAATTCCCACATCGGCTCATGGAAATTGTCCCCCTCTTTTCTTCGCAGCAATGTGGAAACCATACTTGACGTTGACATCGGCCGTGCTTCGCGCTCCAAAGCTACAAGAGATGGGGACTTCACACCATGAAGGCCTCTTAGGGTCTAGCTTCATGGAATAGTTTTAGTTCAAAAAACTACAGTTGCTCCAAAAGTTAAAGATAGAATTATCACGCGACCCCGCCATTTCACCTTTAGGCATATACCCAAAAAGAATTGAAAGCAGGGTCTTAAAGCACTATTTGTACAACCACATTCACGGCAACGTTACTCACAGTGGCCGCAAGGTGGAAACAGCTGCAGTGTTCATCAAGTGATGAGGGGATAATCAAAGTGTGATGGGTACATACAATGGAACATTATTTAGTCTTAAAAAAGAAGGAAATCCTAACACCTGCGACAACACAGATGAGCCTTGAAGACGTGTGGAGTGAAATAAGCCAGTCACAAAAGAACAATCCTTTCTGATCCACTTCCGAGAGGTGCCTGGAATAGTCAAATTCACAGACAACAGAAGATAGCCTGATGGTTGGTGGCCAGCGTGGGGCGGGGTGCGGGGGGAGGGGGGGCACTGGGGCAGAGCGCTGTGATACAGAGTTTCGCTTTTGCAAGACGAACCATTCTGGAGATGGACGGGAGTGACGGTTGCACAGCAAAGTGAACGTACTTAATGCCTGTGAATTGTGCACTTAGAAATGGTTAAGTCGCTCAGTTTTTCAGAATGTCGTGTAGTTGGAATCATACAGTACGTAGCCTTTTCAGATAGGCTTCTTTCACTTAGCGATATGCGTTTAAGTTTCCTGCACGTCTCTTTATGCCCCGATGCTTCATTTCTCATGAGTGTTGAGTAATATCCCCTCACCTCCGGAAGGATATCTTGGTTGCTTCCAAGTTTTTGCGATTGTGAATAAAACTACTATAAACACTTGCGCTTTTGCGCTTTTGCACGCTTGCGCTTTTGCGGATGGAAGTTCTCAACTCGTTTGAGTAAATGCTAAGGGGTACCCTGGCTGAGTCATCTGGTAAAAACAGGTGCAATTTTGTAAGAAGCTGCCAAACTGTCTTTCAAGGTCATTGTGCCAAGTTTGCATCATCACCGACAACGCATGGGAGTTCCCGTGGCTCCACAGCATCGTCAACATTTGATGTTGTCAGTGTTCCAGATTTTGGCCATTTTAAGAGGTACGTAGTAGCAGTTTTTGGTTTTTGTGGGTTTTTTGTTGTTTTTGTTGTTTTGTTTTTCTGGTAAAGCTTTCCTTCCTATGTTGTGGTCAATATATTCGTCAGTGGAGAAGTGAACATCATCCAGTGGGGTGTCCGGTGAGAGGAGGCCTTCAGATTTTTAGGGAAGAACTCTAGCCAGCAGGAGTGAGACCACGTGAAATGATAACCCAGGGCTGGCAGACCATGCGGTTCTTGGACACAAAACGCCAACAGAGTGTTCAGATGCTGAAATCCTCTCTGTTAATTACAGGACAGACTTTCTCTCATGAGTCCTATTTCCAGCTTCGAAACGGAAAGGCATTTCACAGCGAGGCTATCATTTCAGCCCTGGCCGCCTGCATAGATTTGTGATCTTAATGAAACCAAGATTGGCCTTTTATTCTCTGGAGATGGCAGAGCTTTGACAGTATGCAGGATGAAAATGCAAATGGATCCTTTACATCCTTCTGAAATAGAAATCTGGGAAACATACCAGCAGGCCGTAGCTGGGGGCGGGCTCATCTTAAAGTGCACTGACCCTCCCGATACTTTCCAAAACTTCTTTATGCATTTCTTCCCAAACTGAAAGCCGTGAACATTCAGACAGGGACCATGTAACTCACTAAAGTAAAGAGTACCAAAAAGCGATTTACTCGGTATGATAATTAATGCCATGTGTCAACTTGGCCCACTTATGGTACCCAGACATTTAGATTAGTGGTCCAACACTAATCTAAACACTGTTCTGAGGGCACTTTTTCGACGTGATAAATATTTAAATCGGCAGACTTTGAGTCAAGCGGATTTCTCTCCACTTTGTGGGCGGGCCTCATCCAATCAGTTGAAGTACCTAACAAAAAGATGGAGGTCCCCTAAAGATGAAGGAGTTCTCCCTCCTGACGGCCTTGGAACTTGAGCAGTGTCTACTCTTGCAAGAACTCCCAGCCTGCAGGCCTGTCCTGAGAATTTCAGACCGGCCAGCCTCCACCATTGGGTGACACAATCCCTTAAAGTAAATAGCTGTTCATTCCAATCGATCTCTCCGTCTTCCTTGACATCGCTGTGTTCTGTCTCCTCACTGGAAGATGTCTTCCATGCCTAAGCCTTCCCCAGGCTTGACCCTGGTCACCCTCTACTCCTCACCTCAAAAAGTGCCTCCTCTTGGGGGTGACAATGCCTCAGGCAAGGTGGGATCTCCGGGTCGGTGGTGATGTCACAGCATGGCGGAGGGTTCACTCTCGGGACTCTGAGCTGGTGAAATTACACAAGTGAAGGGGTCTTGCCTGGTTCAGAGTCCTGGAGCTTGCTCAGTTTGTCCCCACCTCCATGTGTTTGGACGATAATGATCCTGGGTGGTGTTGAAGGTAGGACATCCCACCAGAGATCGGCGGGATGTCTCTGCTGGGCAGGGAGGTGGAGAAAGGAGGGGCTGGCCCCCTACTGGCCAATCCCGGGCCCCGCTGCAGGCAGGGGATGGTGGCGGGAGGGAGGACATTGTCTCACGCACTCAGCACTGCCCGCTGGCCCTTCTCTCAGTTCCCCGCGACCTGGGCAGAGCCTACACCCCCATCCTGCCCACGTGTTGTGGGCCACCGTCATAATAATAATGAGATTTAAACTTAAAGAAATCATTGAGAATTGCATTCAGGAATTCCAAAGCTGGCAAGCAGCGTAAATTCTAGCTTGTCTTCAGGCTATTGTCATAAGGCCGGGGCACCTTAACTGTCAACGGAAATCCTACCCATCCTGGTAGAAACTTTGCGTGGACCACATTGCTGTTTGTTTGCATCTGGACCTCGGTGAGCCGTCACAGTGGTGGAATTTTAATATCGTTACGGTCTCCTGTTGGACGTCGTCGGAGCTACAGACGGTGATGCCAGTGCTGAAAGACCCAGGAGAAAATTCACGCCCTTAAGACAAGTCCTGGTGAGAGCAGGCTGCGAGGGAAGGCGAATTATTGTTGTATGCCTTGCTACGATTTTTCTCAAGTTTTTAAAATTTATTTATTTGAGAGAGAAAGAGTGGGGGAGGGGCAGAGAGAGAGGGAGGGGGAGAGAGAGACAGAGGATCCCAATCAGGCTCTGCACTGTTAGCACAGAGCTGGACATGGGGCTCAAATCGACGTGCCACGAGATCATGACCCGAGCCAAAGTCAGATGCTTAACCGACTGAGCCACCCAGGTGCCCCTGCCTTGCTACTATTTTAAGAGAGGCCACTGCAAACCATTAGGGATGATCCTGGAAAAATTAAAGGAGTGTGACAGAGGTAATGCCTTACGTTTAATAATCCGAGAAGGGCAAAGAAAATTACAAATGGTGTCCGCTATGAGGCGGATGACATACTTGCCCCGAGTCAGGTCCGAGGTCCCGTTGGTCGCGGAGAATCTGGTGACGGTTACAGAGGGAAGCGAAGAGAAAGCAGAAAGCTCAAGCTGACTTAACTAAGGAGCTGAAAGATGCAGGAAGGAAGAAGAACAGAAAGGAAAACAGGGGGAGAAGCTTGGGGGGTTGTACAGAGGGAGAGCAAAGAGAAAAGAAGAAAGGAAGCTTTGAAATGATTGCTAAAGGGGCACTAAGCGTGCAGCTGGGCGTCTGGCTCTTGATTTTCGCTCAGGTCGTGATCCCAGGATCGTGGGATCCAGTCCTGCATCAGGCACTGTGCTGAGTGTAGAGCCTTCTTGAGATTCTCTCTCTCTCTCTGTCTCTGTCTCTGTCTCTCTCTGTCTCTCTGTCTCTCTGTCTCTCTCTCTCTCTCTCTCTCTCTCTTTCCATCTCTCCTTCTGCCCTTCTCCCCCGCTCATGTGCTCTCTCTAGAAAAAAAACAGATAGGGACACCTGGGTGGCTCAGTTGGTTAAGTGTCCGACTTCGGCTCAGGTCATGATCTTGCAGCTCGTGAGTTCGAGCCCCGTGTCGGGCTCTGTGCTGACAGCTCAGAGCCTGGAGCCTGCTTTGGATTCTGTGTCTCCCTCTCTCTCTCTCTCTCTCTCTCTCTGTCCCTCCCCTGCTCACGCTCTGTCTCTTAAATAAACATTAAATTTTTTTTAATTAATAGATAAAATGGTCGCTGAAGTATGTGAAATATGTCACCTCAAATGCTCTTTTCCAGACACACTGTGGTTGGCATCAGTTACTTTGTTGGCATTTGCTGTCATTTGTTACCTTGGATGACACCATGGGTGGTGAGATGGGCCATGTGGACCCTGACGTATACTCGGGTCTCACAAGGCAGAGAAAGTCGGCTGAACGAGCATTCATGACGTGTCTGTTTTTGCGACTTGTTTTACGTGAGATCCTTTTGTTTGTTTATTTATTTATTTTTGAGAGAGAGAGAGAGAGAGAGAGAGACAGCACAAGCAAGGCAGGGTCAGAGAGGGAGACACAGAATCCGAAGCAGGCTCCAGGCTCCGAGCTGTCAGCACAGAGCCCGACGTGGGGCTCGAACTCACAAGACGTGAGATCATGACCTGAGCCAAAGTCGGAGGCCCAACCGACTGAGCCACCCAGGCGCCCCTACGTGAGATCTTTCTTGACTGGATCAGATGCGAGCATGAGAAAGTGTTGACTGAGCCTGGCTCTCTGGGTGAGACTCAGAAACACTGTGCACAGTCCTCGTCCGCTCACACGCCCACCTGACCCTACTTCCTCCAGGCCACATCTGGCCACCTCCTTCCTCCTCGGCCTGTCCCTCAGCGTCGTCCATATTCACACCCAGCTCTTCAGCCCTGCTCCTCCCGGGCTGTGGTCCTGCCTGAACCTCGCATCCTCCGTGCTGGCTCGCAGCTCCCCAGGCTCACCTCTCCCTGCCCATCTGCTTGCAGCCTCCCCTGTTCCCTAGGGAGCAGTTCAGGTTCTGGAACGTCCTTGAATCTGTGGGCCCTTTGCCCTCTCACCCCTTTGATCGCCTGTAGCACTAACTCTCTCAGCCTTTAAGCGTCGGTGGTGCCTTGTTTATACCTCCCCTTATGGACCAGTGCTTGGTGAATTCCCAATTGTTGAAATGAACTTGTAAAATGCACAATTACTGTCATTCAACTCTTGCAGCAGGTCAGTTAGCCTTGATGAAAAGTTGTAATTGATGTTAGATGAAAGTGATATATATGAGAGTGAAATTTATATCTATATCTGTATATATATACATATATAGATATATATTTCAAAATCATAGTGTGTCTTTTTCTGAAGAAGCAGGACTAATTGTTATCAAGTCTCTCCACAGGAGTTTCCCTAATCTCTACCAGGTGGCACAAAAATTAAACGTGAAAGGTCCATTCACATAGCCTTAGAAGTATTCTCTCTGTACATTGTTTTAGCAAAACCAGCAAAAACTGTATTCCGAATCGACGCTATTCCATGACCCTTACTTGGTAAGTGACGTTACTTTATTTGCAATACTACACTTCCCCCTGGTGGAAATAATCCAGCTATAACAACTGTAATCTTCCTTCTCCTGAATCCGCTAGCATATTATAAAAGGAACGGGGAGGAACATCTCGTCTGTTTATTTCCAGACTTCTCACCCCAAAGCGAATCATTTCCTCTCCACTGGTCCCATGATTAAAATATGCTCTTGTGGGGCGCCTGGGTGGCTCAGTCGGTTGAGCACCGACTTCGGCTCAGGTCACGATCTCGCGGTCCGTGAGTTCGAGCCCCACATTGGGCCCCTGTGCTGACAGCTCAGAGCCCGGAGCCTGTTTCAGATTCTGTGTCTCCCTCTCTCTGACCCTCCCCCATTCATGCTCTGTCTCTCTCTGTCTCAAAAATAAATAAACGTTAAAAAAAAAAATTAAAAAAAAAAAAATAAATAAATAAAATATGCTCTTGTGTTGATTTTCCTCCCTACTTCTGATGTTGTATATAGTCTCGCAATGTATCTTTTTATTTAAATTAATTTATTTTTCTATTGAAGCAGAGTTGACATACAATATTATATGAACTTCAGGTATACAACACAGTGGCTCAACATTTGTATACATTATAAAATGCCCACCAGATGGTCTAGTTACCATCTTTCCTTTCCTTCCACAACGTTATTACCATATTATTGACTAGATTCCCTCCGCTGCACTTTACGTATCCATGTGTGGTCTTGTGATGCTTTCATAGTGTTATACAAATGAAAAGGTGTATCTTGGGGTGCCTGGGTGACTCAGTTGGTTGGGCGTCCAACTTTGGCTCAGGTCATCATTTCACGGTTCGTGAGTTCAAGCCCCACCCTGCATCGGGCTCTGTGCTGATGGCTCGGAGCCTGGGGCTGCTTCGGATTCTGTGTCTCCCTCTCTCTCTGCCCCTACCCTGCTCATGCCCAGTCTCTATCTCTCAATAATGAATAAATGCTAAAAAAAAAAAAAGAAAGAAAGAAAGAAAAGGTGTATCTTTTGAAAGGTATTTTTATGTCCCCAAATTTCATGTATTAATTAATCATGTTTTTACCTTTAGAAGTTAATATATATACATATATATGTATATATACAGCATATATATAACATATGTGTGTATATAGCATATATATATAGCAAACATTAACCAAAAAGTTTAATTTTTATATTAACTATATTAATATGAAACCCAGAACATTTAAGGCAAGAAGCATTATTAGAGAAAAAGAGGAATATTTCATACTGACAAAAGGGCCCATCCTGCAGGGAGATATAAGGATTTTTAATGTATAGGCATCTTATTAATACAGCTTCAATATATATGAAGCAAAATTAGCCCGAATTCAAAGGAGAACTAAACAAATCCATGATAATAGAGGCTTTCCCTGCCTTTTTTAATAAAAACTTTAATAGGAAAGGCAGACTAAAAATTCATTAGCATTTAGAGGAAGTGAGCAGTTGCAATTAACAAATGACCTAATTTACGTATGACAATTAACAAATCAGATTGTTAATATGTATATCATTCTATCCGGCTGCTGAATATCCATTTTCTCAAGCGCAAGGGAACGTTGATCTGAACTGACCACATGCTGAGCCACAAAGCCGATCTCAACCCATTTCAAAGGATTGGATTAGATAGATACATTGTCTGGCTATAGTGGATTTCAGCCGAAAATTGCCAACAACAAGGTAACTAGAAAATCCCAATTTAAGAAAATTGAGGAAGAAGTAGGAAACGTTTAGAACTAAGATATGAGAAAAAAAGCTACACATGAAATCTGTAAACTGCTTTCTGTGACCGTGAGGCCCGGGAGAAGACAGGAAATCATAAACATAAAACCAGAAAGAAAGAAAATAGCAATCAGACAATAAAAAGGCTCAAAGGTCAAAAAGTCGTTCTTTGAGGGGCACCCGGATGACTCGGTCGATTGAGCCTCTGAACTTGGCTCAGGTGGTGATCTCACAGTTCGTGAGTTCAAGCCCCGCATGGGTTCTGTGCTGACAGCTCGGAGCCTGGAGCCTGCTTTGGATTCTGTGTCTTCCTTTCTCTCTCTGCCCCTCCCCTGCTTGTGCTCTGTCTCTCTCTTTCAAAAATAAACATTAAAAAAAAAATTAAATTTACTGAAAAGTAAATAAAGGTGTAGGTTTGTTCTTTCTCCTGTAAAAGAATTTTTATTTCTAGTCTGAACATAAGCTACATATGTCAATTTGATACACTTGGGTCAGAATCTACCTCCTGCAAAAGTTTCAAAAGCACTCTGTAGGATATCCAAATCCTAATTTTTAGTATCGCTGACTTTGTTAAGGTAAGAAAAAAATTCTAAATGTGATTTCCCAATTTATTGACATATGACCAGGTCTACTGTAATAAAACTGTAAAGACTAGAGATTTAAATCTTTAAAAATTCAAATACAATGCTAATGATATTATATTAATTGCATAATTACTCATGATTTAGTATTGTCACGAGTGCACTTTAGAGAACACTTAATCACTCAACTTTCCTTACAATGTGTTTTTCAAAGTGGCAAAATGTTAAACTCTTCCTAATAATTCTATTAATCTAAAAACTTTACTGATCAAGTCTGGGTTTCAGAATGGGACCACAGCAAGAGTGAGGGTACTACACTACAAATTGCTTTGAGAATTATTAGCAAGTAGATAGAGTCAGTCCTAATGCCATAAAGGCCTCATAAGAATAAAGATCTGGGGCGCCTGGGTGGCTCAGTCAGTTAAGCATCCGACTCTTGATTTGGGCTCAGGTCATGATCTTGCAGTTCATGGGTTCAAGCCCCGCCTCAGGCTCTATGCTGACCGCTCAGAGCCTGGAGGCTGCTTCGGATTCTGTGTCTCCTTTTCTGTCCTGACCCTCCCCTGCTCTCGCTCTTTCTCTCTCCAAAATAAATAAATATTAAAAAAAAAATTTTTTAATTCATTCTTTGAAAAGGCTAAAAAAAAATGATATAACTTATAACAGCATCAAAATATAAAACATATTGTTAAACAAACCTCAGGCCCAAAATGGAGTCTCTTGGGCCAAGTCCTCAAACCAGGGCTTAATACCTAATTGCATTCAGCCTCCCCAGAGATGTGGTCTTAACTGGTCAGTCCAGAATTTTCTGACCAGTGCTAATGATATAATCTGTCACAATGGTCCCCTCCAGCCCCCAAAAGGAAGATGAGGTCACCTACCTAATAAGAATCCCCTGCCCTTCCCCCTAAGGGAAGTGACCTTGCCTGAAGCAATCCTTTCTTTTCCTTTGCTAATTGTTCCGCTTCTTTTCTGCCTATAAAATCTTTCCGTTCTTTACAACCCTTCCTTCTTGCTAGATGGGATGTTGCCTGAGTCATGAATCATTGAATAAAGCTGACCGGATCTTTAAATTTACTCAGCTGAAGTTTGTTTTTTTAACCACACGGAACTATACCTACCAAAAGATTTGCAAGGTGTCTCTACATGAAACTATACAACATGTTCGTGGATTAGAAGATCCCACATGATAAGAGGTCCATTCTACTGAAATTAATCCATAGATTCAATGCAATCCCAGTCAACACATCGGCAGGTCATTTTGTGCTCATTGACGAGGTCACGGTAAGTTTCATGGAAATGCAATGGCCAAAAATAGTTCAGAAAATCTTGAAGGGGAATAACAGAGTCAAAAACTCTACTTGTTATTAATACTTACAGTAAAATTACAAGAATTAGGATTACGTAGCATAGGTACAAAATTAGACAATAGGCCCAGCTGCAGCGAACAAAAATACACCAAACTAACAGAACAGAGAGAAAGCCCGGTAACAGACCCACATATATTTGAACACTTGACTTACAACGCTGTCACGATACGGCCGTGGATAAATGACACTGTTTTTGTCTTACTGGTGCTTTGGTCGGTTGCATATCTATACAGTTGGAACAATGCACAGCAACCCCTCCCTCACACCGCACGCAAAATATCAAATAACCTGTGGATGGATGATAGGCTTATGTGAAAAAAGGCAAACGATGAAGCTTCTAAAACAGCAGTATCCAAAGAAGTGTTGAGATGATGGAAATATTCAGCATCTGAGCTGTCCGATAGGGTAGCCCCTGGCCACGGGGGGGCTGGTAAGCATTTGGAATATGACTAGTGTGACTGAGGAATTCGATTTTTCTCCTCTTTAGCTTCAATGGTACTTAAAGAGCCACATGTAGCTAGTGGCCCCCATCACAGATCATGCATTTGTAAAATACAACGTAGGAGACTGTCTTCATGGCTTTGCTGTAATTAAGGACAAGTTGCTGAAACAGGGCCAAAAAGACGCTAAACATAAGGAATGCAACTGATAAACTGAACGTAATTGACAAATTGGCATTATTTCTATTCACCAAAAAATTCCTTTGTCATAATAAAGATCCAATAGATACAAATATATATTTATGTTTGTAAAGCATATAACTGACCAAAGGCCTTTGTCCAAGATAAACACAAAGAAAAAAGTGTAAGAAATGTATTGAGGAATTTTCCAAAATAGACTAAGAACATCAGCCTCATTAGCCAGCAGGGAAATTCAAATTAGAAACACAGTAAGATATTACTACTGCACCTGCTAAATTCTAGGATTCATGTATTTTAGACCAGCTAGAATTAAAAGATTATGCTACGTGTTGGCAAAGATGAGAGGAACAAACTCACAAGGACCAGTAGTGGAAATAAGTTAGTATGAGCCTTGGAAACCAATTTAGTCTTATCAACTAGAGTTAAATATGCTCTTATCTTACAGTCCATGCACAGGCAAACCAAAATCCAAATGTTGTTGTCTCATGTTGCATTAGACATAAAGCCAAAAATGTGAAATAATGAAATGTCCTTTAAGAGAATAATAGGTAGAGGGGCGACTGGGTGGCTCAGTCGATAAAGTGCCCGACTTCAGCTCCGGTCATGATCTCACAGTTCGTGGGTTCGAGCCCCGCGTCGGGCTCTGTGCTGACAGCTCAGAGCCTGGAGCCTGCTTCGGATTCTGCGTCTCCCTTTCTCTCTCTCTGCCCCTCCTCGCTTGCACTCTGTCTCTCTCAAAAATAAATAAACATTAAAACCAAAAAAGAGAGGGAACAATAGGTTTATGAGTTGTGGTACAGTCCTACACTGAGTGGAAAACAATAAAACAATGGCAAACAACATGGATGAATGTCACCCACACAATGATGAATAAAAGAAGCCAGACACAAAATAATGCATGCTTACAATTCCATTGGCATAAAATTCAAAAACGACAAAAGTTATCTACAGTGTTGGAGAACTCACGACAATGATTATGTTTGGGGAGGGAAGGGTCGTGGTTAGGAGGGAGAGCATGGGGGCTTTCGGAAGAGCCGATCATGTTTTACTTCTTGACCTGGATCCTGGTTACCCGAGGATGCTCTCTTTGTGACCTTTCATCGAGCTAGAAACACCACGTGACTACTTTTCCGAGTGTATGTTGGAAACCAATGAAGAAGTCATAAAAGAATAAATCAAAGCTGTATGTCCCGCCCGGTCTATGTGATGGGAAATTTGCCTCTGCTTCCCCCACCCCCCACAAGCCCTCCCCTCCCCTGCCATGGGAAGTATGCATCTTCCCATGGATACATGACCATCAAAATGACCATTGGATCATACATGACCATCAAAAAATTTCCCTTCAAAAAGCAGAAATTGTGCAGACCTGATTCCTTGGCCCCAGCTCAATCAATCCGGAAATTCCTATCAGATTTGATCCCCAAATACTCACTGTCTGGAAACCTCTTCCCAAGTAGATACTGAAAAAGAAAGAAAGCAAATATTTCAAGATCGTAAGAGGGTATATAAAATGATATAACCTCTAAGTATAACTGATTGAAAGAACTTAAAAACGTTTAGTGTTAGGAATTCCGTTAATATATTACTCACAACAGAGTGAAGGATAGAAATGAGACACAAGATATGTTTTGCTTGGAAAGAAGATCTCTTTTTGATTAAAAAAAAAAAATACAGTTTAGCCAGCTGGGAAATATGGACAATTTTTTCCCTTTTCTTTTTTGGATTTCAGGTGGAAGAGTTTGAAGTCCTCACACAACCAGTTTGGGGCACATCGTCCCATGGAGTGTGTGAGGCTCCCACCTGAATGTTGTGCACACACGTTCGTTTATTCCCTTTATGTCCATTCTCCAGTCCTGTATTCTTCCCCCTCCCCTCAGAGGTGACAGGCTCTGAAGGGTCTGATTCGTCCTTGTCAAATAAGCCTGGGGGAGAGGCAGATCGGGGGTAGGGCACCTCATCATATAGTTTCTTGCTTAAACTAAACGCTTACCTCTCCATTATATTTTTAAGAGCTCTGTAATTTACCGTGTGAATATCTAATGCGCTGTGTCTAACACTGGCATCGGCTTCCGTGTTCTCCTTGCGATAAGCACCTAGGTCGCTTCCAGCTGTGGGATTGTCCTCCTACAGGACCCCACGTGGCCTGTGTCAGAATCGCTGTGGGACGCGAGCTTGCGTGTGCGATGGCGAGGACACGGGAGTGCGTGTGTGCACACACGCACGCGGGCGTGAGGTTTGGCTTCAGTCCTGGCAGATTTGCTCTTCGGAGCAGTCGAACCCATCGACGTTCCCCTCATGCCCCACGTGTGTTCTTGTTCCACATCCTGGCCAAATACAGCTAGGATTCTGATGGTCACAGGGACAAGATTTAAGAGGTGCCTCACTGCTGTTCTGTTTTAACTCCTCTGATTGATAACACGTTTGGGGATATTTTCGTATTCTTGTTAACTATAGGATTTCCCCTTTTATGAACTACTCGTTTCATATTTACACCCATTTTTCTCTTGGCCTTTTTGTCTTCTTGGGTCATCACACAATAAACAAGATTGTAACTTCATGAAATTGTTCCAGGACCAGTTATTCACGTATTTTTAACCAACCTCTCATCTGTGACATTGTCTAAGTGATACTTTAGTGGACATAAATCTTTAATTTTGATACAATCAAATAATAATTTTTTTTCCCTCGCTGTTTGTACCGTTTTGGCCTGCTTTGCCTATGTCCAGATTCCCTGCTGTTTCTTTGCCTTTTTTCATGGGGTTTATTGAGGTGCAATTGATGTGTAATAACCTACACATATTTAAATGATACAATTTGATAAATTTAGAAATATATGTACACCTAATAAATAATCACATGAAGATAATGAACCCATTGTCTTCCACTCCCCCAGACTTTCTTATAACCCTTTATAACCCATCCCTTCTGTCCCCCACCCCCATCCTTAGAAATCACTGATTCGTTCTCTGTCACTATAGATTGCTTTGAATTTTCTAGAAATTTCTATAAACAGAAGCCTAAGTATGTACTGTTTGGGGGTCTGGCTTCTTTCTTTCAGCATAATTATGTTGAGATTCATCCACATTGTCATAGGTCAGTTTCTTCCTTCTCTCTGAATTCCTGCCTGCTATGCCCTCATACGGATATGCTGCCATTTGTTTATCCATACACTTGGCGTTGGACATTGGTGTTGTTTCAAGCTGTTGGATTGTTACAAATATAATTTATAATATTTTATAACCGTACATTATGAGAAATAGCCATACTTGTACTTTGTGTGTGAGTCTTGTGTGTACGTCTGTATGTGGATACCTTTCCATTCTTCTTGAGTAAATACCTAAGAAGTGTCACAGAGGTATCCCTCCACCTGCTGCTCGCCTGTAAAACCTCGGGGCTCAGCCTGAGCCTCACCATGTGCAGGCGGTAAGCTGGGTGCTCACGCAGCCACCCCGTATTTCCTCCTTTGCTAGGCATTGCTATTTTCTGTTGCCTGCTGTCCTATGTTTGAGCCATTGTTTCACGTATTTTGCTGGGTTTTTTTTTTGTTTTTTTTTTTTTTTTTTTTTTTGGTTCTTTAAGGTGGGAGGGTAAGTCTGGTCCCTATTATTCTATCTTGTCTGGGCCCAGGGGCTCCCCCTGAGCTGACTTATAATTTCTCCTTTTACGTCGGTCTTCAGTCCATCTAGGGTGTACCTTTATGTAGGCGGCTATGTAAGACCCACTGTCGTTTTCCTCTGCATAACAGAGGCCGGTTCTCCCAGCCGGTTCTGCTAAATAATCTGTCTCTCCCCACTGACATCCGGTTCTCAATTTCCAGGGCAGTGTGACAGCTCTGAGTTCCGTGAGCCAGTCTCTGACCACAACCGGCTCCATCTAACTGTCCTTGGGCTGAGTTGGTAGGATAAGTCTGCCAAGGTTCCCTTAGCTATTGTGAATCTTTATTCTTCCACATAGTAGGAAATGTGTTATTAAATGAGAAATAGGGTTAAAACTTGAAAAAAAAATCTCTGAAAATTTCAATGTGACTGCTTGTAATTTACAGAAAAATTGGGGAAGAAATGATGCCTTTATAATGTAGGTCATCTCATCCAAAGGACAGAATCACCTTTTTGGTTTTAATTTCCTTAGGTATTCTTTTCATTTTTCAGGATTTTAAGTAATCTCCACACCCAACGTGGGACCTGAGCTCACAACCCTGAGATCAAGAGTTGCGTGCTGACTGAGCCAGCCAGGTGCCCCTTAGATATTCTTTAAAGCACTTTTCCTTTTCATTTTAAAACACTTTAGAGAGACAGTGCAAGCCAGGAAGAGGGGCAGGGAAAGAGAGAGAGAGAGAGAAAGAGAGAGAGAATCTTAAGGAGGCTCCACGTTCGGCATGGAGCCCAATATGGGGCTCCATCCCATGACCCAGGGACACCACCTGACACAAGGTCAAGAGTCGGACACTCAACCGACTGAGCCAATCAAGGGCCCCAAAGCCCTTTTCTTTCATAGAGTTTGCATGTATAAGGAAATTCTTGGTATTGAATAGTTGTGTTACTATCACGAATTGTCTTATTTTGAAATACAAATATGTCACAGAGATTTTACGCTTTGCTTTGGAATCTAGAAACCTTCCTAAAGTCTCTCGTTATTTCTAAATAGTTCTGCTTATTATACGTATATAGAGAGTCAAAGAGAAACTATTCCCCAGACTTCTGTTAAAAATAGCAAAATAGATTTTATTCTGACTACAGCGGTGGAGGCGATGTCTTCAGTATAGAGCTGAGTTCCCCCGCCTCCCCACCCCCACCAATGTATGTAGAAGGGAGGAGAGGGGAGGAGGGAGAAGGGTGTGAAACAGAAATTCCCAAAAGTGACTAGGGGATTGGTCAATGAGATTGGGCCATCTGTGTCTGGTCTCTAATAACTGGGGCTTATTAAGTTAGGCTCCAACCCTCCACAGAGACTGGGAGGCAGACATAAAACCATTTCTTTTAATGTTTATTTTTTAGAAAGGGAGAGACACAGAGTGCGGGCAGGGAGGGGCAGAGAGAGAGGGAGACACAGTTTCCTAAGCAGGTTCCAGGCTCCGAGCTGTCAGCACAGAGCCCGACCCGGGGCTCGAACCCACGAACCGCGGGTTCATGACCTGAGCTGAAGTCCGACGCTTAACCGACTGGGCCACCCAGGTGCCCCAGATGGAAGACCATTTGTGATGGGCAGTAGCTTTTACAGGCCAAGATCCCATAAGGCTCAGAGGAGCCTGATGGAGTTTGGTCTAGGACAGTGTCTTTGTCAATAGGGTCACCTGCAAATGATGCAAGTTTTATATCAACCCTTCCAATTCAATGCTACTAGTTTCTGACAGCTGTCTTACAGGTCAGTACCACCAGTATTCCTGTAAGCCATACTGGACACCCTTGCTCTAATCTGTATTTTGAAGGCCAATGTGTCTAAAGTGTTCCCATTAAGTAAGACATTGGCTGAAGGTTGCGGTGATCTTCCTATTTCCTGGTTTGCTGAGAAGACTAATCACAGATAAGTGTTCTAAGTGCTGTGGTCACAGGTTTTACTTTATAAAAAAAGAGTTTCAGGGCACCTGGGTGGCTCAGTCGGTTAAGCGTCCGTCTTCGGCTCAGGTCATGATCTCGTGGTTCGTGGGTTCGAGCCCCACGTCAGGCTGTGTGCTGACAGCTCGGAGCCCGGAGCCGGCTTCGGATTCTGTGTCTCCCTCTCTCTCTGCCCCTCCCCTGCTCGCACTCTGTCTCTCTCTCAAAGATAAATAAACATTTAAAAAAAATTTTTTTTAAAAACTGGCAAAAAAAAAAAAAAGAGTTTCTGAGTCTTCGGAGATCATCCTAAGGGCTGTCTCATTTAACTAATAATGTGGTAAACGACATCTTTAGATTTTTTTTTGAGATTAAACTAGCCTTGCCATTCTCAGACAAACCTCACGTAGTCAGAATATAACCTTAAAAATGCTTTTTAGTTTATGTTGACTGATACGTTATTTGAGGCTTTTGCATGAGCGTTCAGAAGCAAAACGCGAGTGTGCATGCCAGTTTTGGTGCGACCTTATCCAATTTTGGAATAAAAGTTCTGCAGCACAATACAATTAATTTGACAGCTTTCCACTTGCTGGAATAACTTATATAGAATAGAAATTCTCTGTGCCTTGAAAGTTTGGTTAACTGTCCACCTGAACCTAGGGGAGGGAGGGGTCTCTAATTACCATTTCAAGTTTTCACATTTTTGTTCTTCTATTCAAATGTTCTATCGCTTCTCGAGCTTATTTTCACATTCTACATTTTCCCAGAAAGTTACCTCTTAAAGTTTATTAGAGTTGCTCATCATATTCTCTTATTTTAAAATCTGTGGTTTTCCATCTATTGACTCTCTCTCTCTCTAATTTATCAGCACTTTTAAATCTTTTATCTTAACTTTTGCCAGAGCGTTCTTCCATTTTTCTTTCCATAAAATCAACTATTTGTTGCTAATTATCTGTATTTTTATTCTCCTATTTCTGGCATGACCTTTATTATAGATATCTGGCTTTATTTCTATTATTCCATGCCCGTTTGATTTGTGTTTGACGTTCATTTTTTACAAAAATTTATTTATTTATGCTTGAGAGAAGAGAGAGGGCGTAGGCATGTGTGAGTGGGGGAGGGGCAGAGAGAGAATCCCAAGCAGGCTCCACACCGTAAGTGTGGGCTCGAACCCACAAACCCCGAGATCGTGACCTGAGCCGAAATCAGCAGTCTGACCTTTAACCACCTGAGCCCCTCGGGTGCCCCGATCCGATCTGGTGTTCTTTAACAATGCTTACCTTGTTTGCTTACAGTCTTTCCTACTTTGTATGAATACATACAATACTTACTTTCTGTAAGTATTGATTTCTTTGTTTTCCAAAACCTGTTAACCCATGGGGTTTTCATTATTATTGTGTTCTAAGTATTTCATTATTTTGAGGATGCTTTGCTGCGCAGTCTGATCTTTCTTTAGAAAAATATTGTTTGGTTTCCAGTCCCACGGGACTTTTTAGGTTTTGTTAATTATTTCAAAACACATTTTGTGACAGAAGTTATGAAGGCTTCTTTTGTCCAACAAAAAAGGTCTTTTTGTCTAACACATGTTTCTGCGGATACGTTCCGGGCCTGAAAGCACCACGTTTTCTCCAGTATTGGGGGTAGATTTCAAGCTCAGTAATTGTGTGGTTCAGCTCTTCTAATTAAATTTGACCAGTGGGTGTTATTTCTGGCCAAATCTGTTCTTGCTTATTACACTTGCTATTGTAATGAAGCAATTTATAGATGCTTAATTACAACAAACAGATGAAATAGGACGACCGAAGCCCATGTTCCTGGGAAATTGAAGATGAATCTTCTAGAAAGACAAATAAAATCCATTTACTTGACAATGCATACGGAATTCAGGGATGAGGTGTTAGGGAGGTCATTGTAAAGGCTGGGGAAAAAGAGCAGAATCTAGGAAGATTCTACGCTTGGATTTTGTGTGGGTGTCCTTAACAGGCTCGACTTTGCAGAAAACGAAACGATCCATCGTAAAAAATGCATCATGGGTGTGGGTTACGTAGGAAAGGGGACTTCAAATTCCAGTCAGAGCCAAGGCATCATATGAACCCCCTGTCGATTTTCATTTCTGATAGGTCTTAAATTAAAATAAAATATTTAAATGATATATGTATTTTTTTTATGACTTCCTGCTTTTGGTTTTTTTGATCAACCCACTGATTAATCATTTTAACTGTGTCAGGTAAACCAGCATCCACTGCCTATTATTTCTGTGAATATTAGAATATCTATAAAAAAGATGGATGGTCAAGATTCTGAAATGTTGGCGGTATGTCCTCGCTCTGTGAAAGGATTATATCTTCCTACAGCTTTCGTCTATTTGACACATTTTTAGGGCAAGTTTGTGTTATTCCTGTGATCAGAGAGGAGATTTTTTTAAATAGGAAAAAAAAAGAAATACTAATAAAATTAAAAGTAGGGTGGGGGGCACCTGGGTGGCTCAGTTGGTTGAGCATCTGGCCCCTGATTTCTGCTCAGGTCATGATCCCAAGATCATGGGATCAAGCCTGGAGATGGGCTCTGCACTGAGCATAGAGCCTGCTTAGGGGTCTCTCTCTCTCTCTCTCTCTCTCTCTCTCTCCCCCTCTGACCTTCTCCCCTGCTTGCGTGCTCTTGCTCTCTCTTTCTCTCTCTCAAAAGAAGTATGTAAGCAAAGAAGCAATCGACAGACAAAAGCAGTAATAACAACGTATAGTACTTTATAGATCCCAAAGCACTTGTATTTGATCTTTACAAAAGCCTTAAGTATCAGCTACTCCAGAAGATCATTTTCTTTCTCTTTTAAACAGATGCAAAAACAGGATCTGAAAAGTTGCGTGGCTAGCCCACGGTCACTCTTCCCATTTTTCTTTCCACAACATTCTACTGGCCAACCAGTCAGTAAGACCAGCTCAGATTCAAGAAGAGGGGACTTCTAGCCCCTTCTCTCGATGGAGAACCACAAAGGGGAACGCCACCGAAGATGTGTGGAAGGGGAGACAGTGTTGGGGGCCATCTTTAGGAACACAGAATCTCCCACAGTCACCCAGCCAAAGGTCCCGGAACAGGATGACATGGGGGCTCTTTTTTGCTTACTTCTTTCTTTATAATAAAGACTATTTGAGGGCAGTTGCATTTTTTAATGAACATCAAGACTGGCATTTTATTTCATTTCTTTAAAGATTCTATTTTTAAGTAATCCCTTCCCCCCTACATGGGGCTCAAACCCACAATCCCAAGGTCGAGAGTCGCAAGCTCTTCCCCGCTGAGCCAGGCAGGCGCCCCCAAGACTGGGGTTTTCAAAGCTCTGAAGCGGATTGGAGTTTACCGTCTGTTTCTAACGCCTGGAACGAACACTGGCTCGAGGGGAACTATGATCTCACCCTTCATCGATTTTCTTAGAGTAGAAGTTAGTGTCTTTGGGTTGCTGATTGGTTCTCGGTAATGAAGCGATTTCCCTAGGCATAAAAATAAAACTTAGTAACTGCTTTCCATATTAAAGTCGTGAATCGCTCAAAGCAGCTTCCTGTCCCCCAGGAATCTGAAACAAAGCCCAGAGTGACTTTTATGGCCTCCTTTATCCTGCCCCCCCCCCCCAGCCCACGTGATTTACGTTCTTTTTTTTTTTTTCTTCTTTCTTCTTTTCTTGCCCCCCCAACCCCACCCCTTGGTCCAGAATTTCCCTGGGAGGGAGTATCCGGGACCCCGGTCGCTGGAAGATTCTGGAGCCTGGGTGACTGGTGGTGCCACAGGGTCGGAGGAAGTCCAGGCCTCGGGGGACTAAGTATTTTTTTCTTTAAAGAGATATAGTCTATTTGGTTTTGTTCCTCCTGGGTCTTAACACGGTTAAAGCACGCTTTTATGAGCAAAACCAGAATCTTCTTACAGTCTATCCAGTTATTTGTTGTATTCGTTAGGACTTTCAATTACTCTCAGTATTTGCTTCCCTTTGTACTGCTCATGGAGGTCACTGGGCGCTTCTTTTTTTTTTTTTTTATATAATGTTTATTTTTGAGAGAGAGAAAGAGAGTGGTGGAGGGGCAGAGAGAGAGAGAGAGACACAGAATCGGAAGCAGGCTCCAGGCTCCGAGCTGTCAGCACAGAGCCTGACGTGGGGCTCGAACCCACGTACTGTGAGATCATGACCTGAGCCGAAGTCGGACGCTTAACCAACTGAGCCACCCAGGCGCCCCTGGACACTTATTTTCTAAAGATGTCCATTAACTGTCATTTTTGTTGCGGGGGATGTTCCAAGCATGCTTGACAAATTGTTGGGGACCTTCCTTTTCTCCAAGCACGGCTTGGCCAGAGCCGCCGAAAGACCCCCGCGACTCACTTGCTGAGAGCACCTCCTTCCTCCCCTAGACCCACCAGCCCTGCCCTTGGTGAGTGCCTGGGGTCAGAGACACACAGGACGGAGTCCAAATGGGTGGAAGCAGGCGGTTCTGACCGCTAGAAGATGCGACAATTTTTGTTTGGGGAGCGGGTCGCTGTGGTCACCCAGGACAGGGATCGAGACCCTTAGCAGGGGCTATGGGGAGCCAGAGAGATGATAGGGGGAGGGGGTACCATTTGCCGGTGCTGCAGACTGGCCATCCACTCCCCGGGGGCACTGGGGTGCAGCCCCGGGTCCTAGTAAGCCCAGGCTGTGCTTTCGGGGTGCCCTTCAGCAACTTCTCCCCCTCCTGTCATCCCCAAACTCTGCAACCGCGGTTCCTGTTTACTTGTTGGATTTTCAGTGTGTTCTCTCCCCGGGTTTGGTTCCGTCTCTTCTCCTCTTCTCCCTCTTGTACCTCCTACATTTTTGATCTCTCAAAACCCGTCACCAGGAAGCCGCCTTTCTGCTGACGCTTTTCTGGACGCAGCCCAGGTCCATCAAAACTGTTTGCGTCTCTTTTTGAAAATCAAGCATATTTCCAGCCTAAGTAGAGCCCGGTGCATGCACACAGGGCAATCTCTCTAGAAGTGGCCTGCGAATGGCTACCTTAATGAGTTCCTCTGAGCAGCTCAACCCTGGGGAGGCTGATGCTACCGGGGTCCCATTTCTTCCAGGGTTTGGCTTCACGATTTGTGACCCGCGCTTTGCTGCAGGCTTCGCCAGCCTGGAATACAAATGAGGCGCGTTGACATTTATACCCAGACCGAAACGGCCCCCCTGGCACTTCTGAAATGGATCCAAGCAAGCTTTTCTGAAGATTTCCCTGCTCCAATGTTAAATAATCCCAGGGTCGTTCAAAGCCACGAATCAGTCAGTATCTGAGCTGCCCCGTGGCTGCCTGCTCCCCTCGGCCGTGGAGTCGACCTTCCCTCTGCATCCAGTTCCTCGAGAGAAGGAGGGTACAGACTTAGGGGCGTCCCACAGGAAGGACTGTGGGGTCCTTTCCTTCGATCCGTCTCATTAGGGCCAGTCCAGCGCCCTCCCCCCAACCTCCGCAGGGGAGGTTCCATGGTTTTTTGAGCCTGAAGTGAAGGGTGGCTTAGTCCCCTTTTGCCCTGGGGTAACCCCACCCTTGTAAAAATCATCGGAGCCAATGCAGTCACATCCAAGCCCCAAATTCAAGCGTTAGTGGGAGACGGGAAGCCTGAGTCCCCTAGGGAGTGAGACAACCACAGCGTGAGTTCCATCAGCCGCTCAATTTCTTGAGGGGACAGATGAGGAGCTGGCGCCTTGAGAGCGGTTTCTCCCTGCAGCCAACAGGCACCTGTTTTCGTGGGGCGTGAGGGGTCTAACCCCCAAGGTGTGGGCACGCTGGGGGACCCTGATGTAGGGCAGTCACATGGAGTACCCAGCATGTCTGACTCCCAAGCGGGTTGCATTTCAACACCTCCCTTTTTAGACGATGAAATTATTTTTCATAAGGATTATGATTTGATGCGACAGGCGGGGTCCGAGGACCCAGAGAGGGGGGTTCCCATTGGACTAGCCAAGCGGGCCCTTGACTTCAACACAGTATGGAAATCAAACGTGCACCAGCAGGAAGTGAAAGCAGACTTTATGGCAAATAGAGAGAGGGGCGCCTGGGTGGCTCAGTTGGTTGAGGCTTAGAACCTCTGACTCTTGATTTTGGCCCAGGTCATGATGCCAGGGTTGTGGGATCGAGCCCCACCTAGGGCTGCCCGTTGAGCACGGAACCTGCTTGGGATGCTCTCTCTCTCCCTCTGCCCCTCCCTCCCACTCGAGCTCTCTCTCTAAAATAAATAAAATAAAATAAAGTAAGTAAAGGACAGAGATGGAAATGGAAAAGTGTCCGGGAGGCTCAGAAAGGAAAAGAGCATGAGTCTCATCATTGCTTGGGGTCTGGGGGTTTTATTGGTGATCCTGGCCTGGTGCCTGGGTCCTCATCCAGGAACAAGACAGAACGAGGACAGGGCGCAGGTGTGTTTCAGAAGTCACTCATTCCCTGAAGCCAGAGGTCTTGGTGTTAAAGTGTTTGCAGTCAGCAGTCCTGGAGAACGTTCATGACGACCCAGACAGGTTACTCCCCAGAGGTTAGCTACCGTGCTGGAAGCCTCCAAAGATACCATTATCTCTTTGCCCCTTACAAGGAGGACATATGCTGTTTGCATTCTAGGGCATGTGTAGAGCCAGGGGGTGGGGGTGGGGGTGGCAGGTGCAGGTCCTAGGAAGAATAGAAACCGGAAAAGGAGTAAAGGCGGGGGGGTGGGGAGAAAGGCTTTTTTTAATGGGATTCCTTCAGTTTCCCTGTCTCACATTGAAACAAACAGTAATAATGGCCAGAAAAGAAACATAACCAGTGAGGATGTTCTTGTTTTGAATTACATAGATACAATCATGCCAGTAAAATTAAATAATAAAAGTAAAATAAATATTGCAGTACAGAAAAGAAGCATACTTATTTTTTTTCCAATGGTTCTAAAATCTACATCATGGTTTAAACTTTGATCTTTTGGTTACAGCCTGCTAGAATGTTTATTTTTTACCTTATTTTTCCCCCACTTTTATTGAGGCTCAATTGACATAGAACATGGGATTAGTTTAAGCCGTACAACCTAATGACTTGGTCTATGTATATGTTGCAAACTGATTATAGCAGTTAAGTTAACATCCATCACCTCTCGTAGTTACAGACTTTTTTCTTGTGATGAGAACCCTTAAGAACTTTTAAGATCTCCTCTCTTAGCAGTAGGTATCTGTGCCCGTCTGATATAACATTTTAGGTAAATAATTGTCCAGTAACCAATACGCGGGTTTCAATAAAACTGAAACGTTTACAAAAGGCGCAGTTCGGGCAGCTACTAAATCATGCCATTTTTTGTAAATTTTACTTTCTTGATTTACTCTTTAGATTTTTTGTAAACCTTTTTAATGTTTATTCAGTTTTTGAGGGACAGAGAGAGACAGAGCGTGAGCAGGGGAGGGGCAGAGAGAGAGGGAGATGCAGAATCGGAAGCAGGCTCCAGGCTCCGAGCCATCAGCACAGAGCCCGACGCAGGGCTCGAATTCACAAACTGCGAGATCATGACCTGAGCCGAAGGTGGACGCTCAACCGACTGAGCCACCCGGGCTCCCCTCACTCTTTAGTTTTGAAATGAGCAATGACAAGAGAATATACTTCGTTTTCCAGATCTTCAAATCTAACACACAGCTGCATACCTGGACCCTGGCTCTTCTGGTCACCCATCAGTTTGCTTCGCGTCTCTGGCTAAAGGTGGGCCATGCGGGACCAGCATCAGTGAGCAGGACCTCGGGTTCTCGGGATCACCTTCCTGTGCAGTCCAATGTTACTAAGGCAGGAGTGATCACAGATGGGCAGCGTGAAGCCGTCTCTCTGTGACGGAGACCGTGACAGCCACGGGTTGTCTGTAACTTACACCCAAGACAGATTCGGGTTCGCGTGGGAGCTGTGTCCTCACGGGCACTGTTTGGATTTGCCCACACACGGAAACGATAAAAGCCAGACTGCCTTTTAGTGGGTTCTATTATTCTTTTCAAAGTAGTTCAGACAATGCCATCCCCTCTCCTTATTGTCTGCTCCGGTCAGACCTTCCCACGGCTGTGGAACACAGTTCCTGCTTAGTACAAATAGGTGAACAAACACGACCCCACCCCAGGACCTGGTAACAGAGAAGGAATGTCAGCTGGCCACGCGGACAGGCCGGGTGAGGACCCCGAGGGGGGTCCTGCGGGACCAGCCGAGAGGGGGCCTTGGCTTCCAGAGGATGGAAATCAAATGTGAGCCAGCGGGATGGGACAGCGGAGTTTATTGGAGATATCGATATTATAGGGAGAGTTGCAGAGAGAGCTTTCTAGAGACTCAGAAAGGAAAAGAGTATGACTCTCAGCTTAGTTTGGAGTCTGGGGGCTTGTATCAATGGTGATCTGCCACACGTGTCCCCTCAGGTATCCAGGAACCGGTTAGAACAAAGACGGGGGCCCAGGTGTTAGTCCTCGGAGCCAGAGGGTTTTGGTGTTGAGCTGTCTCTCTGGGGTTCTGGAACACTCATATGCTGGCTTCCTCTGGTCCCTCCTTAGATGTTCCCTATTCCAGAGAAATCACGAACTCCCTGTCCCTCACAACGAGGACGTCCGCTATTGGTTGAGGCTTGTGTAGTGTGGGGGTGAGGGTCCTCGCAAGAACAGAAACGGGAAAAGGAGCAAAAGGTAGATTTTTATGGAGTCCTTCAGCCGCTCTGTCTCACAAGGAGTCCTGCTTTGTCCAAATACTGATCCGAAAAAACTCTTCCGGAATCTCCCAGGCACAGAACCTTCCAAGGCCACAGCCTCACCACGGTTAACCTATATTCCAGGCTCCTGACATCCCAGGAGTGTGGGCACGCGCGTCCCTGGTGCGCAGGGTGGCAGCGAAGGCTTGAGGTCTCCTGGGAGCGAGCCCTCCACGGCCGGCCGTGCAGAGAGGCCTCAGCAGGTGTCTGAAGGGTTCTGCTCCTCCCTCCCCAAAACCCCAGGCCGGGCATCCTTGCCTCCCTGCTGAAAGCGCGTTCACACCTCCACAAAGTCATTCCGATTCCCCCAAATCCTCAGATGAAGAATTAGCCTAATAACTAGTAATCATTAGTTGCATATTGAATTTCTTTGGGGCTTATAGCTAAACATAAACTGGAGTAAATTGCTCTAAAATGGGAGACAGGGGAATAAACAGACCAGACTGAACATTTGTTTTAGTGAATTAAAGTTATTTAAGACTGACACTGGAGGGGCGCCTGGGTGGCTCGGTCGGTCGAGCGTCCGACTTCAGCTCAGGTCATGATCCCGCGGTTTGTGGGTTCGAGCCCCGCGTCAGGCTCTGTGCTGACAGCTTAGAGTCTGAAGCCTGCTTTGGATTCTGCGTCTCCCTCTCTCTCTGTCCCTCCCCCTCCCACCCCTCCCCCTGCTCTCTCAAATATAAATAACATTAAAAAAAATTTTTGGAAAATGTAAAATACCTCAAATGTATTATCTTACAGTTCTGGAGGTCAGAAGTCTGCACATGGGTCTCTTTGGGCTCAAATCCAGATGTCAGCAGAGCTCTGCTCCTTCTGGAGGCTCCAGGGCAGAATCTGCCCTTGCCTTTGCTGGGTTGAGAGGCTGCTGGCTGTCCTTGACTCCAGGCCCTGCCTCCGTCTTCAGGTGCCTCCGTTACTACATCCCTGACTCTTACATCCTGCTTCCCTCTTCCAAAATCCCTTATGATTGCATTGGCACCATTCAGATAGTCCAGAAAAATCTTCCCATCTCAAGATCCTTAGCTTAATCATATTCTCAAAGTCCTAAGAATAAAGAAAGGCAATTCAAGATTAGGTCTCAAGGATTAGGATGTGGGGGGGCGGGGGGGGGGGTGGGGAGAGGAAGGGGGCTGTTATTCTGCCTCTTACAGGGCCTTCTTGCCATTTAAAAAAAAAATTAATGTTTATTTTTGAGAGAGAGAGACAGAGACAGAGACAGAGCACCAGTGGGGGAGGGACAGAGAGAGAAAGGGAGACACAGAATCCCAAGCAGGCTCCAGGCTCTGAGGGGTCAGCACAGAGCCCAACGTGGGGCTTGAACTCACAGACCATGAGATCATGACCTGAGCTGAAGTCAGACGTTTAACCAAGTGAGCCCCCCAGGTGCCTGCCTTCTTGCCATTTTTGAAAAATAATTTTAAAAATTAGCTCTGGTCGGGGCGCCTAGGTGGCTCAGTTGGTTGAGCGTCCAACTCTTGATCTCAGGATCTCGGGATCATGGGTTCAAGCCCCACATTGGGCTCTACGCTGGGCATGGAGACTAAGTAAAAAATTAATAATAAAATAAAATAAGATAAAGTAAGATATAAAATCAAATATAAAATAAAATAAAATACAAAATAAGATAAAAAATAAAATAAAATAAAATAAATAAAATATAAAATAAAATATAAAATAAAATAAAATCTCAAATAAAATAAAATATAAAATAAAATCTAAAATAAAATAAAATCTCAAATAAAATATAATATAATATAAAATAATATAAAATATAAAATAAAATATAAAATAAAATAAACTCTAAAATAAAATAAAATATAAAATATAATATAATATAATATAATATAATATAATATAATATAATATAAAATATAAAATAAAATAAAATAAAATATAAAATAAAATATAATATAAAATAAAATAAAATAAAATAAGCCCTGATCTGTTCACTTCTCTGTCTCTTAAGTTCCAACAATTTGCCCCAGTTTATGTTCAGCTTAAGTCCCAAAGAAATTCAACATGTAACAAACAATTAGTAATTAGGCTAATTTATCACTTGGGACTCGGCTGTACTTGTTCATTGAACTGAGACATTCGTTTGTCATTTTGATTTAGGCTGTGTGTGGGTCTTCAAAAACAATCGAGACAGTTTGCAAACTTCAGATAGAACGAATACACTTCAGGCCGAAGCAAGACTCAGAGAGATGAGCGGGTGTCACCAGGCAGGGTCACAGAGCGCCCGCGGACACAGCCAGGGTGGTCTGGCTGGTGGTCTGGTGCCATCTGGGGTAGAGGTGAGCCCCTCGGCTTCCCGGTCACGGGATCTGACGGTCGCAAGTACACGGCTTTGCCCAGGCCTGGCCTCCAGGGGGTGTCTCTGTACGTCCAGGTTCCGGCCAGGTTCTGAGACCCAGGCTCCCCTCTGGGGTGTCCTCAGGCCTCCACACCTGGACCTCGAAACCTGTCTCTAGATAATCCCCCCTTGTCTGGTCCCCTCTCCTCCCTGCTGTCCCCAAAGCAAACCCCCTTTCCCTTCCTCAAGCCTCCCCCCAAGGCCCCTCCTGCTTCTTCCCCAGTGGCCCCAGCCTCCCTCCGCCCCCCGAAGCCCTGATCCAGCCCTAAGTGAACATCCCTCATCAGCGGTGCCTCTCGGCCTGGGCGGAACCTCGCCCTGGGGCCCGCACCTGCCCCCCTGCTCCTTAGTGGAGGCCCTCTGTTCCCCCAAAGCCCCCAGGCAGGGTCAGAGGTCAGGGGTGTGGGAGATCATCATCGGTATTCTCGGGGGTACATGCAGACCCTCCTCTCTGAGCCCCCACCTTGGTGCCCCCGCCCCCCCCCCAGAAGCTTATCCTGAAGGCGCAAGTGCAGAGAGTCCACTGCGGCAGGAGCCACCCCCGTGCCGCTCCTGTACAGGGGACACCCCGGCTCCCTGCCGTCCCACCAGCCACAGGCCCGCCCTGCCGCCGCCCTGGCCATTCTCACCATCACCCTTCCGCCGGACCCCCCCTCGGCAGCCTCCCTGTGCTTCATCAGGTCACCCGGCGGCTCACACCGCAGCCCGGTGCCCACGGGACCAGCCCGCTCCCGCCGCGACGCTGCGACACCGCGACACCGCGACGCCGCAGGAATGCGCAGGAGCGCGGCGACCCCGGGTCTCCGCCCCTGCGCAATTCACACCCACGTGTCCCGCTGTTCCACACCGGTTCTCCCGTCCCGGATGCCACATCCATTTCTCTCTGAAGCCCCTGCCTCCACCCTCGCAGAGGAAATCGCGTGATGGAGTTTCACGTCCCTGCAGCCTGGAGCCTCGGGTCCTTGGACCGCATCACGTGGCACTGCAGTTCTTTCTTTTTTCTTCTGGGATGTTTATTTTTTTTTTTCCAGAGACAGAGAGAGAGAGAGAGAGAGAGGAAAGGGCAGAGACAGAGAATCCCCCGCAGGCTCCGCCCCTGTCAGCGCAGAGCCCGACGTGGGACTCGAACCCACACACGGTGAGATCATGAGCAGAAACCAAGAGTGGGACGCTTCACCTGCTGAGCCCCCCCAGGCGCCCCTGCAATTATTTCTCTGACTGATCTTCCCCCAGAGCCACGAACGCCAGGCAGGCAAGGACAGCCCCCTCTCTACTCCTGTCCGGCGCCCAGTGGGACCGAACACATCTCATGGATGAGGCTCCGGCTGCCATCATGCCAACCGCGAGTCCTGTTTTGCTCAGCTGTCACCTTCCTTGGAAAGAGACAGTGAGACATACCCACTTTGTGTTGTTCCTGCGTTCGTGCAAACACATTTCTAGACCACCTACCACGTGTCAGGCCCTGCACCCGGTCCTGGGGACCCTGAAATGACTCGGATGCCCTCAAACCTGGAGCACAGCCTCGTTAGGGGGTGGTGTCGTATTTATGGCAAGGTTTTAAATTCAACTCGAATAGAAGGCTTCCGGAAATAAAGGTTTCCCATGATCCGGAAAAATGTCAGTTTGGGGGCATCGACGGTCAGTCCTGGGGGCCTTGCCATAGCTCACAGTGAACCCTGAGAAGGGTTCTTGAATGTCTCCAAAGAAGTCACCGTCCTCCTGAGCCTCCCTGGCCAGTCAAGCACACAGGCACGGCGGAATCATCACAGGGGCCCCGCGGGTCCCTTCAACACCTGCATGGGAGATGCCTGGCCCCCACCGGTCACAGCCTAGAGAGAAAGGCTGAGAAATAAAAGGAGAAACCCATGGGGGGTGGCCCATCCCATCCCAAGGAACCTTTGCTCTTCGCCATCCCGGGGCGGCCTCCTGGAGAGACCGTGAGAGAACCACGCACAGCAGCCCGTCTAACAGGCCTTGTGCGTCTGGCCAAAGAGTCAGCCTTCCCACTTTAGCAACTGAGAATTTCCAGGGGCACGGCTGCCAGTGGAGAGAGAGCCCTGGCATCCCTGGACGGGCAGTGCCTGTTGACATTTATCCTCAGGGAACGCGGAGAGGCCGCCATAGCTGGATGGAGCTCACTCTCAGCCGGAAAGGCAGAGCGGTAATGAACCCTAGATCTAGAGGAACCAGGGTCAAGATCCCACGTCACTGCTTACGGTTCATCGTTTCTGTCCCTTAGTCCTTATATTATCAAAGTCTCACAGGCCCACGGTTTGAAAAGTCCAGGCGTTCTACAAGTCCTGTTAGAAATAACACGGTCCCCTTCCCCGTCTCCCCGTTTCCTATTTCCCAGGGACAGCCGCCTTCACCAGTGTCGGGCAGTTTTTTGGTTTCCGCCTCCACGTCTGAAATCACACTGTGCCCTTGGGATCTGTCAACCCCAGTGGTCAGCTAGGGACTCTTCTCGGTGGTTGAGGGCTCGGGTGTCTCTTGAGCCTCTGACCAGACAGCATGCATATGCCACGTCCTGTCCTCTTACCTCCCCAATTGGGTGACACGGTCACTTCTGTGAGATCAGTAGCCAATATCTGCATTAATAGAGGTTTGCAAATGCAGTTCTGAGCCGTGATGGTGAGTTTTGTGCCAACTTGACCAGACCCTAGTACCCAGTTATCTAATCGAACACTAACATAGGTGTTGCTTCGAAGTTAAACATCATCTGCGATCACTTGCCTTTGAGTAAAGGAGATCACTATCAGGGGTGTGGGTGGGCCTCATCTAATCAGGTGAAAGGCCTTAAGAACACGACTGAGGTGAACCTGAGGTGGAAGATGTTCTGCCTCCAGACCACAGCAGCAGCTCCTGCCTGAGTTTCCAGCAGGCGCCTTACGGGTTTTCGACTCACCAACCCCACAACCCACTTAAAGCCGATTCCTTTAAGCAAATAAAGAAATAAGTTCGTGTGTCCTATAAGCTGTATCTCTGCAGGGCCTTGACTCTGACGATGCTAAGCCTATAGCATACGGTGCTGACGCTTTCTTTTCCGCATCATTCTGTTTCTCCTGGAGTTATTGATCGTTGGTTTTTGCTTGCCTGGCTTGTGACATAGTTAACACTCATTTACCCCCAACTCCCTGAGCTGCTTCGCTGTCCTGCCTCCCCCTCCTTCGGTGCCCCTGTGCAAAACCTCAACTTGCCTCTTCCAGACTGTTCTCTGGGCCCCGCGGGGCTGGCCTCCTGGGACCCCCCCCCCCAAGCCCAGGGGCATCCACATGGCCTCCCTCTCCTGCGGACCCCCTTCCTGGGTTCGTACCTTCTCTTGCCTGCTTTCCTCCCTCAGTTCAACCGAACGCAACTTCATGGCGCCCTGACAAAAGGGGACCAGAAAATAATTTTCCTGAAGTCTTCAATGTCTGAACATGTCTGTTTCTGTCCTCAGCCTGGCGCGTGGGGGAATTCTAGGCCGGAAACTGCTTTTCCTCTGGGTTTCGAGGGTGTCCCTCCGTTGTCCGCTATCTCCCAGTGCTCCCCTGCTCAGTCCCGAAGTGTTGTGGTTTTGGATCACCCGCGAGAAAGCTGTCGCCTGCTCCCTCAACGCCTACGGGGCTCTTTTTGTCCATGCCGTGCTAAAATGTCATCACGCTGTGACTTAGGGGGGCTGCCTGTGTCCACCCCGCTGGGCACTGGCTGCTCCCTTCATGGGGAAGTCAGATCCCTTGGTTCCAGAACTGGCTGCTCTCCTCCAACCCCCTTCCGGTGTCCCCCGTGGAATTCGTGTTATTTGGACAACTTGGGCATTGGTCCCCTCGGGCAGGTTCTCTAATATTCTCATCTATCTTTCCTCTTGATTTCAGCTCTTTTCTTTCTGTTTTGGTTTCGAGGAATTGTTTCAACTTTCGTTTCAAAATTGTTGTCAAGTGTTGACTTTCTACCCTCTCTGTCTGTTTTCTTTTTTATTTATTTTTTTTTTAATGTTTATTTATTTTCGAGGCTGAGAGAGACAGAGCACGGGCTGGGAAGGAACAGAGTAAGAAGGAGACCCAGAATATGAAGCAGGCTCCATGCTCCGAGCTGTCAGCACAGAGCCCGACACAGGGGCTCGAACTCACGAACCTGAGATCATGACCTGAGCCGAAGTTGGATGCTTCACCGACAGAGCCACCCAGGCGCCCCGGATTCCCCATGCTTTTTGGCTGGGTCCATTACAAGCTTCACCTGTGCTCTTCAGCATCCATATCTGTTTGCTCTTGTCTTCTTGTTCCATTTGCCCTTCGAGACTCAGGAGTAAGGACCAGAACAAACAACCGAAGCACCGACCTTCCCTGTTGTCTCAGTGGGGTTTCAGAAGGGAACTGGGGTTGAATGCACATGCTCAGTTCCTGGACTGTTACAGGATACTTCCTCACATGCTTTCTTGTGCCTTTAGTGGCCGGCGTCCTGAAGCTTCTGCCTGGAGGCTGGCTTTGGTAAGGACGCTCTTCCTGCAGGAGAGCCGTTCAGGTTAGGAAGGAAGTCCAGGCGTGAGGAATTCTCCTTCCCCCGGGGACGCCTGCCGGGCTCGGTGTCCAGAACGAACATCCAGCACCTTTACTGCCCCCTCAGCTGTGGATGTGCCTCCCCGGGAAATGGGTGCCTTCGACCTCACCCCTCAAAGTGAGCTTCCTCCTCGTAACGAAGGTGCCTCTCTGGCTCCGGGATGCGGGGGACTGTGAGCATGGGAAGCAGGGACGGTCTGGACGCTGGCCTGGTCCCCGTGCTGTGGCCCGGCAGGCACGGCCCATTCCCACAGGGTGCTCGTCTGGGCCTCTGGTTGGGGGTTGACACTGAGCACGGAGCGTTCCGGGTCAGGGAGTACGAAGGTGGCTCGTGAAAGCATCGTGCCCGGCGTTGGCTTGACTTCACCGTCATGTTCGTGGAAGTATGACTCCAAGCGTGCAATTTGTGCCTTAGAAAATAATTTGTTTCCTTTCACGTCATGGGCTGGAGAGAGCTCGGTGGCCTTAAATTCACCACTGGCCTGATGGCAGCCACCAACGACTTGCCCCGTAGTATCTTCTGCCGTCACCTGACGTAGGCAGATAGCGAAGCCAGGGGTCTATAGGACACCAATTTCATAATTTGCATTTGAAAAGCTGCAGGGAATTCTTAAAAACCAGCATGTAACTGACATGAGATAAAACTCACCCATTTTAAGGGTACAGCCCAATACGTTTTGTGACAAAACTGTACGGTCGCGAAACCACAGCTACGTGCCAGACACAGGCTATGTTTCCATCCCCGGAAAGTTCCCTCGTGTCTCTCTTGGGGGGTGTGGTCTCCCTGTACCCCCACCTCCCATCCTCTACCCTCAGGCGACCACTGACTCCTCTCCAACTCTGGAGCTTCCCTTTTCTAGACAAACAGATCACATAATCATACAGTCCAGCTTCTTTCGCTTAGCGGAACATTGCCGTGTATCAGAAATGCGTTCCTGTTTTATCCGTGGGGAGCGTTCCATTGTCATGGACATACCACGATTTGTTTTTCTTGCATCCGTTGATTGACATTTGAGCTATTTCCAATTTCTGGCTACGATGAATACAACTGCCGCAAACATCTGATACATTTCTCTGCGTGTTCGTGTGTCCTTTCTCCTGCACGAATACCTAGGAGCGGAACGGCTGGTCACGCGAGAAGTGTCACACGTCAGACGGAATTCCATGACCGTGCGAGGGGTCTAAGACGACGCACTGTCCACCTTTAAACTAATTAAAATTAAATACAGGTTAAAAGTCAGCTCCTCAGTGGCAGTAGCTACGTGGCAAGCGCTCGATAGCCACCCGTAACCAGTGGCTGCCACACGGGAGAGAGATTCGGAATGTTTCCACCATCCCGGGAAACACCGCTGGACAGCACGGGCTTGGAACTGAAAACCTTGAGTTTCAGAATAGAAAGCGTTTCATTGTTCTGGACAAAAGACGTTGTAGAGGCAGTGGGTAGTCTTTCTCACCGTTGTTTACATAAACAGTAACACCCTTGCCAAATCTCCTTACAAGTAGAGCATTTTGCAGAACTCATGTTTGGAGCCGCCCAAGGACCAGGGAGTCCAACAGCCTGAAGAAGTTATTGTTCGTGCTGGAGCAGCCGCCCACGGGGACCCCCTGCCCTCCCAGCCTTGGGAAATTCCTATCAACAGCTGCAAGACCCCAGCGACCCTACAGGATGGAGAGGGGGCTCTGCTCGTAGCTGGGAGAATGCCAGAGGCTCCATGACAGGTCATGTAATAACCGATTGGAATCACAGTCTCAGAAACGAGCTTTATACAGTGCTTCTCAGATGGCTCCTTCGTTCATCGTGCTTTTAAACAACGGCACGACGCCCAACGGATAGAGCGCAGGTCAGCGGTCAACGTCGACAGTCTACGTTTCAAGTTCCAGCATCCTTGAAGACCTTTGGATTTAACAGATAGAATTCTTTTCCTGACCACAGCCCAAATAGGTTTGTTTCACCTTGGCTTTTCCATTGAGGTTCTGATTTCCCGGCAGCTGGGGCTCATGGTGGGGAATCTGGACTCAGGACAATCAGGGGCATTGACTGTGGGCATGGCTCGGTCCCTTGTGTGTGGTCTTTCTCAGAGAAGGGAAGTCCCATCACATAAGAAGGGGGTTTTGTTACCTCTGGGGCAATGTTGCATTTTGTGAAAGAAAGTATTTTAACCACCAGTTTGAACAAAGCTGGGAAACAATAGTCCTTCTTGTGGTCTTTGCCATTAATCTTCTTTTATGTAGGGGGAGAATCAGATGCCTCGATGACGTCATCGCTTGGCCAGGAACAGAACCAATGGGACCAAAGGGCTGCATTGTTTTCCTGACACAGTGGTTCAAGATGAAGCTGTGCTTGCTTTTTCTTTTCTAGAGAGAAAAGGGAACATCTGCATCTGACCACCAAAAAACATGGCTGGAGTCTTCACATTGGGAGAATTTGCCGGAATGTCTTTGTGGAAGAGATTCAACATTTCCAAAGAGGGTCCCCCATCCGTCATCTGCTTTCTTTTCATCCCCAGATAAAAAGAGCTCATTTTCTTTTTAATGGTAAGTCTGGTGGCATCTTTTTTCCCCCTTCACTGTATTGTTCCTTTCACTCTCCACCTTTGGGAGGCAAAGACGTTTAGGGCAATAAAGCAATAACGTTATCTTCTGAAAGGTGGTCGGTATTAGCAAGGAGAAAAGGTGTCGTTTACAGATGCTTTGTGTGAAGAAGCTGAATGGCATAACAAGCCTGTTCTCAGGGAAACATAAAGGCTGGGCACTGCCCTTCCAGGATATTCTGAGAAATTGAAATCTCCATGGCGTTGTGAGGAAGACTCCCTGGGGAGAGGGGAGGAAAAGAGCAAACAGATGGGAGGGAGGGCACTAGACCTGACAGAGAGGGGACTCCCGGACGCCTATCGAAATCTAACTTTGTGTCCACCCAAAGCTACCAGGATGGCGAAATGCAGGTCACAAAATGGCGCGCGAGTGTGACCACTGATGCTGTGTTTTACGTGCCTTTGCTGAGATTGCAGGCCACACCAGCGAGGTACCACGACTGACTTCCATTGCAGAAATGACCCCAAGTTTCCACTCCTTTCCAGAGTCACGCCTTTCGCAGTGTGACTTTGCACCCTCGTAATGAAACCCCAACAACAGTTGGCACTGTCTTGTGCATGAGCTGTGGCTGCTGACGAAGCAGGACCCTGCAATGAGTTCTCCCCCACCCCCACCCCCCAGGCTGGCACAAGGGGCTCGAGGCCTCCCAACCAAACTTCCTCTGGATTGCCTTCTCTCAGCTCCCAACTCAGAAGCCAGCACTCAGCACTCACGGACAAGCCCCCCGTGAGAGTGGGCAGTCTCTGACCCTCGTGTCACATAGCCAGTCACCTGTCAACTGGGTTGCTTAAGAGTTTACCGTAAGAACGAGATCTATTTATTGAAGCGAATGCAGACTAAACTCCCCTCACTTAGAGAAAAAAGCTGTTCACGTATCTGTGTACCGCCTTTTAACACGGCATTGCATGCACACGTGCACACACACACACACACACACACACACAGCTTTCATAAAGGGGTTCTTGTGACTCAGATGTGTGCTTATTGCTTTCCTAAAATGACAAGATGTCACATGTCCATGGCAGACCATTCAAATAACAACTTAACAATTCTTCTTAAAACTTTTTAAAGCCGAGTATGAAAGTTCTCTATCCCCGTAACTGCCGATGACTGACTTGTGAATTTCTTTCAGATCTGTTATCATAACATTATCTCTTTGTCAGTTTGGTTTATATCCTGTGTTCTAAAACAATGCTTTGTTTTACTTAAAAAAATTTTTTTAACATTTATTTATCTATTTTGAGAGAGACAGCGAGCATGGGCTGGGGAGGGGCAGAGAGAGGGAGAGAGAGAAAGAGAATCCCAAGCAGGCTCTGTGCTGCCAGTGCAGAGCCCGATGCGGGGCTCGAACCCACGAACCGTGAGATCGTGACCTGAGCTGAAGTCGAGAGCCTCGCAGGTGCCCCAAATAATGCTTTGTTTTTCAGCGACGTCCGTTACTTTATCCAATTCTTCTACTGAGGCTCTTGTTTCAATATTATTGGTTTTTGTTGTTTATTGGTTTTAATTTCCAAGAACTGTTGGTCTGACTGATTGTTTTCATAGCAGCCTGTTCCTGTTTAATGAATGTAGTATCGATTCCCAAAACGCTCTGAGGATATTAATGAGGATTCTAATGGGCTTCTCTTTCTTTTCTCTCCACCATCTTTTAAAATAGATCACGGGGCGCCTGGGTGACTCAGTTGGTTAAGTGTCTGACTTTGGCTCAGGTCACGATCTCACAGTCTGTGAGTTCGAGCCCCGCGTCGGGCTCTGTGCTGATGGCTCAGAGCCTGAAGCCTGCTTTGGATTCTGTGTCTCCCTCTCTCTCTGCCCCTCCCCTGCTCATACTCTGTCTCTCTCTGCCTCAAAATAAATAAAAACATTTAAAAAATTAAAAAATATATATATCACAAAAATAACCGATAGATTAGAAAATTCAGATAAGCAACCAGTATGTGCTTTACATCCTAACTCCCCGTGAATTATCATTGTTAGATTTTGTTTTCTGTTTCTCGCCTTCTATTAACCGTGTTTCCCTATAAGTCATTTGCTGAACTTGTCACTTTCCGGCACTTGGCTCTCCTTCAGTGTCTTAGGATCCTCGCCTGTGGGTTTGTGCTGGTTAATGAAAATCTAGGTTCATCAGCAGTGATTGCTGTTGTGAGCATCTTTCACAACGATGAAGGTCACTGTCTTAATTCTCTTGTCATGAGTATTTACGGACTGCAGCGTTTGGCGCTCTGTCTTGGGGTGGGCTTGTCCTTGCCTGTAAGGCGAGTATTGACCAACAGGGAGATTCTCCATAGTTGGCTTGGATGGGGAAGGGACTAGAGGACTGGAGATTCGCTTGGGGGAAGAAAGAGAGATACTGTTTACCCTGGGAGCAGAGTATGTTGCGAATATGGGAATTGCTTGGAGGCCATCTTAAAGCAGCTTGCTGGGCCCCTCCTGCTGAGTTACCGATTCAGAGGGTTTGGGGTAGAGCCTGAGAACTGGCATTTCTAACACATTCCCTGGGTTGTTGCTGTGGTGGTCCAAGGACGGCACTTTAAGAAACCCTGTAAGGGGATCCGACGGCCGAGATTCCCGGCTGTTTACCCCTCCATGCTGACGTGGGGGCCGGAAGCCACTCCGGACGGGACCTCCCTCCTCCACAACCTTGATGTTCTCCTGAGGACCACAGACCTGCGGCAAACCCACCCACCCGCTCAGGGGTCTGGGGGTCTTCTGGAACCTCCCACCAACTCCCAGCCCCCGCCTGCTCCCTGAGTTCCGGAGGCTCCTGAAAAAGTCTATGCAGGCTTCCTGCAGCCTCTCTTGGGCTGTGAACTCTTTCCGTTCTCACCAAGCTTGTCCGGTCCCATCGACTGTGTATCATTCATTGATTTTCAAGGACCCCTCATCTGTTGTTTTTTTCTCTTCTCTGTTTTCCAGCTTTGCCAGAACTCCTCCTCCTCCTTTTCCTCCTACTTCTTAACGTTTAATGTGGCCATTTCTCAACATACATGGAAGTTGAGAAAATAAAATGAGTAAACCCCTGCTAATACATGCATACGTACATACATAACCCACTACTAAATTTTATATGTTTCTGTTATTTAAATATTTCTTGTTGTTGGGGCACCCGGGTGGCTCAGTCCGTTAAGCTTCCAACTCTTGGTTTCGGCTCAGTTCATGATCTTATGGTTTGTGAGTTCGAGCCCTGCATCAGGCTCTATGCTGACAGCACAAAGCTTGGTTGGGATTCTCTCTTCCCCACCCCACCCCTCTCTCTGCCCTTCCCCTGCTCTCTCCCTCTCTTTCTCCCTCCCTCTTTCTCTCAAAATAATACATCAACTTAAAAAATTTTTTAATATTTCTTGTTATCTAAATGAGATCTGGGAAGGCAGATACATAAAGCAGGCATTCGATCTGCCCTCTGGAGCTGGCGGTCTCCTGTCATCTTAAATAAAGCCCCGTCCAGGCTGGTTTACAACACAACATTCCCAGCAATCTAGTCCTTCCGGTTATACGTTGTTTTCTGGAAAAGTCTTGCTCGTGTCACATATTCCACTTCACGTCATGAATCCATCTACGAATAAGCCAAATATATACACGGGGTCCAAACGGATGTAACAGGATATGATCTGCGTTGTAAACGCCACGAGCCTTTAAATCTTGAAGACAGAAGACAGGTTGATGGATATGATTATCTGCCTCATAGGAGGGTAAGGTTTTGTTCATTTATGGCTGAAACTTTACCCTGGGTTCCATCCATGCTTCTACTCTGTACAGTCTCGCTACTTTTCTCCATCTGCCTGACCGTGGCAAGCCTTGGCCATGTTTGGATAAGTTTCTAGACGCCAGTGATTTACATAGGTGGAGATCAGCTATGCTGACTTAGTTAACACTCTTCTGTATATGTGAGAAACGCGTGTGGACGTGGGGAATAGGGATCTAGAATGCTCTGCCCCTCCCTGGCCAACACTAGCGTCTTCCAAGCATAGCAGCAGTGTCACCAGGCAGAGCTGAGCGCCTGCTGTGGCCAGCAGAAACACAAAATGTCCCTCTGACCGCCTCTGGCCAATTTGTCTCTTCCAGCCGGTAAGCTGTGCCAGTGCCCTATTCTTTTTAATTAAATATTTTTTTTTTAAAGAAAGAGAGAGGGAGAGCAAGAGTGAGGGAGAAGGGCAAAGAGAGAGAGAGAGAGAGAGAGAATCTTAAGCTGGCTCCATGAGCAGCACAGAGCCCAACGTGGAGCTCGATCCCACGACCCTGGGATTGTGACCTGAGCCCAAATCAAGAGGGGGACACTCAACCCACTGAGCCATCCATGTGTCCCGTGCCAGTGCCCTATGTTTTTAAAAATTGCAGGTTAACGTTTCTGCAGGGGAAGCGGGTTTTAAACAAGAGAGCTCGGCGGGGAGTGGATGGGTCTTCACCCGTGTCACTTATCTGTGGGTTTGCCCACCGTCAGCATCAGAGACCAGGATCTGCGCCCAAAAACAAGGGTCACGGGGGTGGAGCCCCAGGTCCTGCCTGACCCCTCCCTGGACCAGGCACATGGGAGAACCTTCCAAATGAGTCACTGGACCCCGGTTATCGTTTCTTGCTCTTTACTGCTTTTGCAGATGATAAAATCACACCTACAACTCAAAAAATGTATTCGATAGACAGTATCCGAGAGACATGAAAGTCGGTCTCTCCAGCCTTACGTCCCCAAGGCAGCCACTGTTAGCAGTTTGGTAGTTTTCATTCCAGAACCTTCTGTGCCTATAAACCTGCTCTGTCACTCCCTTGTACCTTTTCTTTCTCTTACCTATATTAAAAACATATGATAGACATTTCCCCAAGTTGAGAGTTAAATTCTACCACGTGCGTCCCACAATTGCCGACTCGCCCTTCGTATGATACACTGATCCTAGCGGAGGACCCCTTAGGTCGTAGCCGTAAGCATCGCGCGAGCGTATCTCTACCAGGAGTGGCGGCTCAAAGAACAACTAAATCTTTAGATCAGGGAGTCAAGACCCAATGCCCCCCAGCTCCTGCCCCTTTAAACCTTAGCACTTGAGGTGTGCCCCTTCCTGAGGCCACGCTGAGACCCCCTGGCAGGCCCAGGGACTCACCGCTCCGAGAGTGCCTGCTGGTTCCTCCACTTGGGCTCTGCTCTGCGTTTCTGCCCTGACGTGTTCTTTAAAAGTCAGGATTCGAAGTCGGGTGCCGACCGACCTTGAGAACCCCTCCCGTCTCATTCTCGAGGATTGCTGCTGTCGCTGCTTTCTTCCCAGTCTGGTGCGTCCCCGTGAGCGGCTGAAAATAGTCCTCGGCTCAGCCCGCAGGCCCGCTGCGGGACCCAGCCCTCCCTCGGAGAGCCCTTCCCCGGGGCCCAGGCAGGCAAGACCCACGTCACCTCTTTGGCCCGTTTCTGCCATCCTCGGTACCCCCTGCCGGGTGGAGCGTCCTCCAGACTGAGCTCACTGCTGACGGAGGGCTTAGAATGCTGGGGAGAAAGAACTCGCCCTGGATGCTCCCAGGGCGCCGTGATGCGGGCCCAGTCTCTGTGCCCGGTGACCACTTCTCCACTGCAGCCAGGGAGCGCGGGCACTGGAGGTGGCCCAGCGTGCACGGGCAATGCAAGAAACAAGCCCAGTGCCAGCCGTCTGTTTCAAAAGGCGTCCTCCAGCCAGAGGAAGGAGTGTGTGCTTACGTGTGCACGTGTGTGTGTGTGCACATGTGCGTGCGCGTGTGTGTTTTCTGTTCCGCATCCTTCCCCTACCTGGGCATATCATCCCCACCACGTTTTCATGTCCCTTACGCCATGGGGACGACAAACAGTGGTGAGCCGGTAAACGTGAACCCACCAGCTGCCCGGAGGAAAAGCCCCGATGAGCATTCGCTGCCTTCCAGGGTATAAATACTCCCACCGCGGCCAATCTGCAAGCTATCACCGTGACATCAGTAAATTCAGAGTTGGGAAGAAATGCAAAGTAACCCCCCCCCATTACATATATATCGGATTTCTGCCACACAGACACAACAGACGTCAATAGCCTCAAAAGCACCGGCGTTAGTCGAAGAGGCAGGAAGTGGCGAGTTTTGAATGCTTATTGCTTCTTTTTAAATACAACTCATTTCTAAGTTTATATGCTTTGATTTTGAATAGCAGCTGCATTTAATAGCTGGCTCAAAACATTCGTCTGACTGCAGCAATTTGCTCCTAGAAACTCGTCCAAGCCGCCGAAAACTTGGTCCACCGCTGAGTGGCTCTCAGAGGGAAGCAAACCCCTGAGATTCAGCGTTTCCTTAAACATTGACGTGAATCAGTTTCCCTCTTCGCTGCACGGGCGTGGGGGCTGAGTGGCACATTCTCTCTCAGCCGTGATGCCGGACACCCAAATCTCAGCTCTCCACCCTTCCCAACTGGACTTCTGATTCTTTTTGAGAGAAGGGGGGCAACTTCTAGAATGTTCTGAAAAGAATGATTCCGGGGAAATACTTGTTCTGAGTGCCTCTCACAGAGGTCAAGCTGAGCCTTAATTCTAGCATACAAATCTGCACATATTCCTTGTTTCTGAATCTCTAGAGTATCTGAGCAGACAGGTATTTGTCCGAGCCTCCACGAAAGGAAACTAAGACTCTTCCTTGGTCACCCCGACTCCCGGGGACATGCTTACCTGAGACCAGGACAGAGACCTCGCCGCCAGAGAGCAGCCAGAGAAGATTCCAAATGCGTTTTCAGAAGCTTTTCTTACGTAAACTTTCCATTCTGACTTCCAATAAGAGAGCCAGACGATCTCTTTCCACGAATTAGGAATCCAAATCCAACGTGTGGATTAGATCCAATACACCAACATAAATCTTCAAGTTGGCACAACGCATGAATTCATCAACAATAACTGTAGAAGTCAACGGCCGTGCGTGTGATACAGCCCTCCTGGGCTTGGCCTCCCGGTGGTTGGACGTAGAAGCTGAATTCTCCCCAAACCGGCCTCTGTCTTTTGCTCCAGGACGTGCGTCTCGCTCGCTGGCTCTTCTCACTCCGGGCCCGCTGCGTCCCAGTCCCTCCGATGTTGTTTGGGATCCTTTCCAGCACAACCCTCCAAGGACCAGCTATCTACTGGGGTGGGGGCACAAGGGAGGAAGCAAGTGCATTATTCCCTGATCACCGAAACGTACGCGCACATACACCAATGCACACGCATATATACGCAGGCACACACAAGCACGGACATTCACAGAGACGCGTATACAAACACACGCACACAGACAGACAAGACCAAATACACACACGTGCGCGCGCGCGCACACAGAGCTTATAATCTGTCTTCCAGGGAGCCTTTCAGACACCTAATTTCTTGCCTTAGCCCCGCCTACTTTTATTCTCCCAATATCGGTCAGCTTAACCAGCGAGGGCTTCCTGTAGTGATCGTCCCAATTCCAGGCGAAGACATTTCCACGAGTAGCTGGAAAGGTTTCTGGTTTAAGGAAGCATCGCGCTGAGGATTGTACGCCCAATTAGGACGTGGGGGAGGGGGCAGTTTCCACACCACCAAGCAGGGTTCAGACACCAGCTGGTTGTCCTACAGTTCGACGCAGTTCGGACACTCTCTACCGGGGGACGACGTCAGATCCCACAGGTTTAGGGCTCGGTGCCCCCGGACTGCCCTCCACTTCAGACACCAGTCGTAAGCCCAGCTTGTCACCTGTGCTTCTGACCGACTGGCTACAGAGTGGAGGTCCCAACAACTCCATTCTTCGGTTCCATTAATTGACCAGACTGGCTTTCAGAACTCAGAGAAACATTGGATTTATCAGGTCACCAGTTGATTATAAAAGGGTATAATCCAGGAATAGCCAGAATGGAGGGCATGAACAGGACAAGGTGTGGGGAAGGGACACGAAGCTTCTATGTCCTCTGAGACCCCCACCCTTCCCACATCTCCACGTGTTCGCCAACCCAGCAGGGGCCCAAACCCTGTCTGTTTGGGGTTTTATAGAGGCTTTATTACATAGGTAGCACTGATGAAACCATTGGCCATCCACGATTCATCCAACCTCCCCTCTTGTGGGAGTGGGTGGGACAGAAGCTTCCAGCCCTGTAGTCACACTGTCGGTTCTCCAGCTAACGAGCCCCCATCCTCAGGGGCTTTCCAGAAGTCACCTCAGTAACCTACCAAAGGACACCTTTGTGACTCTTATCACTTAGGAGACTCCAAGGGTTTTAGGAGCTTTGAGCCAGAACCGGGTAGGGATAAAATAGATACTTCTGACCACAAATCACAGCATCACAGCCCAGGTTGAGTGGCGGCCGGCTGGGCGTGCAACACGGGAGAGCTCCTCTCATTCCTCCTCCTCCATCGCGTCTCGATTCGCAGAGGTGATGGAGTGATCACGGGAAGGGGGAGGCGGGGGGAGCTCTGCGTGGAAGGGGAACACGCACCTGCAGGCTGGCATTGAGCCTGAGTGTCAGCATAGAAGCACCTAGAACAGAGAAGACGGGACGGCCGTGGCAGGGACACGTGAGTGGCCGGGGCGTGGCTCACGTGCCTCCTGGTGGCATCCATGAAGTCTATTCGACGTCACAAGCATAAACAACAGCTTCCCTGATAAAGAACAGAACTGCTATTTTCTTTTTTTTATTATTATTTTTTTATGTTTATTCATTTTTGAAAGATAGAGAGAGACAGAGCACAAGCAGGGGTGGGGCGGAGAGAGAGGGGGACACAGAACCCGAAGCAGCTCCAGGCTCTGAGCTGTCGGCGCAGAGCCCGACGCGGGGCTCGAACTCACGATCCGCGGGATCATGACCTGAGCTGAAGGCGGACGCCCAACTGACTGAGCCACCCAGGCGCCCCGGGACTGGTATTTTCCAATTAATTACTTCAAAGTAAAATCACATCATGCTTCAAATTCCCAGAAAGGTCACTTCTCAGGCCTTCACCCCACGTCGCCGCCGATCTCCAGTCTTCCTTGTGCCGTGCGTTGAGCCGCGCACCTGTCCACGTGATTTATGATTCAAGGCTCCGGCCTTTTTATTGGCATTTTCTGAGCACCTGCTGTAGGTCAGGGGCCTTGCACGTTGACCTCTTTCCTACACAACCATTCCCAGTCGGTGAGGACTGGTATCATCCTGATAGCCGGGGCCTCAGAGGCTAGGACCGGCCAGCAGACGTCACGGGGTCCCTCGCACTGCCCCCTACACTGGCCACGAGCCGGAGAGCTCTGTCCCCTCAGGCCCACCACCTCTGGGCCCCGCAAGGCTGCCTGTGCATCAACCTGGGGCTCTGGTTCAGAGGGTTAGTGACTGGGGCGGCCAGCAGGGTGTTAGAGGGGGAGAAGTTGGGGTGTTTATCTCCCCAGAGCCCTCCCTGTGGGTCCCTTCAGGTTGACCGTCGCTGCTCTTCTCAGGGAAGTCGTCTTTACCTGTGCTCCTTCTTCCAAGTTCTGGCAGCCGCTCCCCGCACCGATCCCGGGGCCTGGAGATGCTGTGATGAGCCCCCCGGGTATGGTTCTGGGCCTTGTTGTTTCCCTGCACTGGGCCCAGACCTTTGTAAATATCTCCTCCCATAAGCTCCACCTCCACAGCAGACCTGGATTCTTGTCTGTTTTCCCTGTCTCTGCAAACATCACCTCGCTCATCTGGACCACAGGGATGGCCTCCTGAACGCCTCCTGCTTCCGCGCCCCTCTCTCCTCCCTAGCGCAGTCTACGAGCATCTGGAGGGATATTTTATAAACCTAGGTAAGATCGCATCACTGCCACACTGAAAATTTGTCAATACCTTCGCGTCCCATTCTTGCCCTCACTCATCTCATTTTTTCCGGACCCCATTCCCACCTCCGCCCTCCTCATTGATATCCCCATGCCTGGAATGATCTTGCCCTCATGTCTGCACTTGCTGGGTTGTTTAGTCTGGGTCATCCAGGGCTGAGCACGGTTCCCAGCGCGGTGGAAAACCAGAGAGGGCGCTTCGCGATGGGGCAGCTGCAGAGTCACCTCGCAAAGGGTGAGAATACCAAGAGGAACGAGGGACAGTGGCCCTTGGTGGACCCCCCCCCCTACGGGGTGGACAATGGTGGAAACCAGGGCGGTCCAAGAAAGTGGGGCTCATGATCTCTCCAGAAGCAGAAGGACCTTCCGAGTCCTGAATTCGTTCCAGACTGGGCATCTGTGCCTCCTGGGTCCCCACGAGAGATGGTTGGACTGTTGCTCCTGGACAAGAAGCTCCTGGCCCGTGGGGAAGATTCTGTCCATGTCGTGTCCCCTTTCGAGGTCACTGGAGGGGTCTGATCAGCGAAGGCTTGTATCACCATCGCTTGTACGTGTCATGTGACCCTTTGTCCCCATGTCCTGAGCTTGCTGTCCGGGTCTCTCGGCCTCCCGTCTCGGAGCAGCGATTGACGGCTGGAGGAGGAAGTCCAGATTCCTGCTGAGTGTCGGAGGAAGGCAACCCGAGATCCGGAATGAGTCACAAAATAAAAATATCTGCACGGGCAATGCAGATGCACGGCACCCAAGCTGAAAAAGTGCAGGAGCGCCTTTAAAAACGCTACTGTGGCCAGAAGTGACGGCCAGAAGCAGCTTCTGACCACACGCTGCCGTGTCTAAGAATGCACTGCGGAATCCGAGCCGCAGGCTTCCAGGGCGGTGAGGGGCTGGAGGGGCACCCACGGTGGGGCCAGAGGCTGGGGGGGGGAGGACAGAGGGGTCTCAGCAGCCGGAGGGTCCCCTGCACTTGCTTGCTCTAAAATTACCCTCAAGCACAGGCATAAATCATCCATGTTTTCTCCTCCCCGCCCTGTGGTCACTAGATGTCACTGCAGGAAAAAATCTGCCCGGGAAACTGGTGCAAGGGCCAGAGATATTAATGTTTGGAGCCTACGGAAGTGGTTGCCTTGGCAACCGGGAGCGCGTGAAAGAACTTCCTTCTTTGCCGACACCAGCGGCTTCCCAGGGATATTATAGTCAGCGCTGCAGACAGCAGATGCTGTCGGGCACCAAAGCCTGGGTGTGGGACCCAAGGGACGGCCCAGGATGGGGCAGGGGGGTGGGGACCAGCGGGCGGATCCATAGACAGAGGGCCTCTGGCAGTGGGAGCGCTCAGTAACCTGTGTCGATTGTAACGCTGAATTCCAAAGCCCCCAACCCAAAGTGCAGGCGTGTCCCCAGATGTCATGACTCTAACAAAGATGCGTCCTTTGGCGCATTCAACCACGGATGCAGAAGGCCCGAGAAGGAGCGGAGCCCAGACAGGTTCAGACACTGAACCGTGACCGAGGGGCGGCGCAGGGCAGAGACTGGGCACCCGCCACCAGGTGCCACCCCCTGCTTTTCCACTTTCTGTCCCCCCTCTGCGGGAGGGGGACTGTACCCCAGGCTGTGGGGATGGGAGGTGAGGGGGGAGGAGAGGGCAAAGGGGAGGCTGGGCTGGTCGACCTTCCACGCCAGTCTTGTCTTCATTCAGCCCCGACTAACCAGCTAACTGATCGGCGGGGCCAGGAAGGGGCAGGCACAGATGCTGTCGCCTGCGGGACCTCAGCCCCCAGTAAGGCGTACTGCTCTCCGCCCTCCCGCCCCCTTCTCCTCCTCCTCTCCCGTCTCCCGAGGTGCCAGTGCCCTTGAACTGCCCTCTGGCTTTTCCAAACGTGCACACAACAGCCAGCTTCCTTCCCCCTCCATCAGAGCTGGCTCCCGGACCCCAAGGACCTTTGCACGTTGGAAGCGATTCGCTCACTAGAGCCCCAGGTGTAACCCTTGGGGGGTACCAGCATTTAAGGGGTAGCTTCCTCTCCAGATGCACATCCAGTGGCCAGAATGTATGCAAGTGAGAGCAAGGAGGATTCTAGACCTGACCCCATCCAGAGCCGGGAAAACCAGGCATCTTCCCCCTGGCCAAGGCGTCGGGCAAGGTCTGGCAGGAAGCCTCAGGTGCAAGGGGGTGGGTTAGACCCCGGGGCCGGGCCGCTATCCCAGCCTCCGGCTGGGGAGGGGCTGGGTACTCAAGCAGCTTGCCAGAAGAAATCATACCCTGGAGAGCCGAAGACAAATGAGAAAAAGACAAGAGACGTGGGTTCTGAAGACCGAGGTCCACACAGACTATAAGGTCCAGTCCGTCCGTGTCCAGCCACGCCTGTTGTCGGGTCTGGATCACACCAAGGCCATGTGGGAGCCATGGGCAGGGGCGCAGGAGAGGCAGGAGGGGCTGGAGGCCCTAGGGGCTGCTCACATCCCCCCAGGGCCCCTGGGGGGCGGGGGGAGGGGACAACTTTCAGGACCAGCCGTATTTTTGAGTTTCTGTATTTTTGCGTTTCTGTAGTTTCATTCTTCTACAAAAAAACATTGTTACTCATATTATTTTAAAAGTACGAAATCGGGGCACCTGGGTGGCTCAGTCGGTTAAGCGTCCGACTTCGGCTCAGGTCATGATCTCATGGTTCGTGGGTTCATGCCCCGCGTCGGGCTCTGTGCTGACGGCTCGGAGCCTGGAGCCCGCTTCAGATTCTGTGTCTCCCCTTCTCTCTGCCCCTCCCATGCTCGTGCTCTGTCTCTCTCTGTCTCTCAATAATAAATAAACAGTAAAAAAATTAAAAAAAAAAAAAGTACGAAATCATTCTTGGGGCACGCTGCGCACAGAACAACAAGCTGGTCCCCAGCTACTTCACGTATTTGTTTTATCTCATGCTTTAATTGTTACCAAGTGTCTATTAACTACACGGAGCCACATTAGCCACATCGGCTGTGGTTAAGACAACACGTTTTGGGCTCCGTTTCAGACGTGCGTGCATGATGAGGACGCGGCAACACGCTCAGGGGGGAGGCCTCGGGTCCCGCCATCAGATGGGTCTTGTAGCCTCGGCCTGGCTCGCCAGCTGTCACAGCTCAGGGAACCTTGAACGTTGCGACGGGAGAGCTAGGCTTCGGCTCCGCTGAGTGTCCCCGGCCCTGAGCAGGAAGCTTCTCTCTTCGGAGCTGCTGGTTGATTCTCCTCGCTGCCCCCCAGGCCCCCAAGACATGCGGCCCGTTGTCACCCGCATGTGCTACAAAAGGGGCGGGCTCTTTGTAGCTCCGGGGGTTCCTGCGGCCGGTTCCAGACTGTGTGTGGCAGGGGGGCTTCCTCATATCAACAGGCAATCCTCAGACACCAGCAGGTTGAGGGCTCTGTCTTACCAGACCGCCTCCACCCCGCACCCCTGCCCGCTTCAGCCGCCAGGCGCCCGCCCAAGCGGTGGCCTGTGTTTCTGACCTACCGGCCACACATCGGCGGTTCCAACAGCCCAGCCTCGGGGTTCAGACACCAGCTGCGAGTGTAGGCCGTCACCTAGGCTTCCGACTGACGGGACATAAATCAGAGGCTCCCACAACCCGTTTCTCTGCTTGCAGTGAATTTGCCAGAGTGGTTCACAGAACTCGCTAGATCACCGGTTTCTTATAAAAGGATCGAACTCAGGAACAGCCAGATGGAGGAGACACAGAGGGCGGGACGTGGGGAAGGGCGGGGAGCGTCCGTGCTCCAAACACTTCCTCGTGTTCATCAGTCTGGAAGCTCTCGGAATCCTATCCTTTGCTTTTCTTTGGAGGCCTCATTACACGGGACTGATTAAATCATTGGCCTTCGGTGACTGATCCAAACTCCAGGCCGCCTCCCCTCCCCCGAGGTCAGGGCGTGGGATTGAATGTTACAACCCTCTAATTAGTCTATTGGTTCTCCTGGCAACCAGCCCCTCAGATGCTTTGCAAAGGTCACCTCACCAGCATGACAAAAGCCACCTTTATGCTGTCATCACTTAGGAAATGCCAAGGGTCTTAGGAGCAGTGTGCCAGAAATAGGGACGAAGACCAAATACGTATTTCTTTTGTCTCTAAGTTTATTTATTTATTTTGGAAGAGAGCGAGGGGGAGAGAGAAGGAGCATGAGCAGGGGAGGGGCAGAAGAGAGAGAGAGGGAGAGAGAGAATCCCGAGCAGGCTCCACACTGTCAGCCCAGGGCCAGACCCAGAGCTCGATCTCAGGAACCATGAGATCCGGACCTGAGCTGAAATCAAGAGTCAGACACTCGACCGACTGAGCCACCCAGATGCCCCCCAAATACATATTTCTTATAAATCACAATATCACCCAGCCAAATACCATCCACGATAAAGCAACACACGCAAATCAGGAAAAGACGCCGCGTTTTCGTTTTTGGCAAGTGCCGATGCCTCTGGCAACGCTCGCCTGGAAACGTGCTCATTGTGGAATATTCCACCTGTACTTAAGGTGCCCCCCCCACCCCCCAGCACAGGAAACCACAGTGCCCTCCATCCTGCAGGCGCCGTGGGCCGACTCCTTCAGGGTCTGTGCACCTTGCTCGGCTGCCTCTGTTACACCTTCCGGCCTCTGCCTCAGTGGTTCTCAGAGGGCGGAGACAGAGGACTGAGGGTTGTTAGAAACTGAGGGTCCCGGGTCCCGCCCCAGCCCTACTGGTCAGCGTCTACGGCTTCACACGGAAGCCTGAGAAACGCCGATGTTCGCGGGGGCTTGCAGACTATGGCCCGTGGGCTAAATCTGACCACCACCTGTTTCTGTAGGGCCCACGAGCTAAGGATGGGATTTCTGTCTTTAAATGGTTGGTGCTATAGACTGAATGTTCGCGTCCCATGAAATTTATATGTGGAAACCTAACCCCCAACGTAATGGTACTTGGAGGTGGGCCTCTGGGAAATGATTAGGTCACGAAGGCAGAGTCTCGCGAATGGCATTAGTGTCCCTTAAAAGAGAGACCCCACACAATGGAATATTATGCAGTCATAACGAAGGCAATCGTGCCATTAGTGACATTACGGACGGACCTGGAGGGCGTCGCATTGAGTGAGATAAGTCAGACAGAGAAGGACAAACAGCATCTGATCTCACATATATGTCGAATCTAAAAAGAAAAACCCCAACTGATAGAAACAGGCTAGAAGAGTGGTCACCAGAGGCGGCAGATGGGGGAAGGTGATCAAAAGAGAAGAAATTCCAGCTATAAGATAAATAACCCCTGGGGACGCAATGCGGCACGGTGACCCTGGTTAGCACTTTTGTGCTGTAGGTCCGAAAGTTGCCAAGAGCTTGGGTCTCCAAAGTTCTCAGCGCAAGAACAAAATGTTGTAACCACGTGAAGGGATGGATGTTAGCGAAGCTTCTTGTGGCCACCACTTTGCAATACACACGTATGTCAAATTGTTACGTTGCTTACCCGAGATGAACACCAAGTTCCGTGTCAATGACTGTCTAAACGAGACTGAGAGAAAGAAGAATGGAGAGACCAGAGGGCCACATGAGGGCACAGGGAGAAGACAGCCACTGATGAACCAGGGAGCGGGGTCTCACCAGATACGGAACGCGCAGGTGCCTTGATCTTGGACTTCCCGGCCTTCGGAACAATGAGACATAGACTGTTACTGTCAGCCACCCCGACCCGATGGCATTCTGTTAGAGCAGCCCCAACAGACCAGAACAGCTGGAAAAGAAAACAAAAGAAGAAAGTATTTCACAGAGTGAGGATTATATGAAATCAAGTTTCAACATCTATAAATAAAGTGTTATTGGAACACAGCCACCCTCACTCCTTTATATGTTTCTATGGCTCTTTTCACACCGCAACCACAGAATGGAGAGTTGCACCAGGGACCACAGGTGGCGCACAAAGCCTGAAACGCTTACTGTCTTGTCCTTGGTGGGAAAGCTTTGTCCAGCCTCGATCTGTAGGATCAAATGCTCTCGACTCATCTCCCATTTCCCAGGATTTTCCAACGCTTGTTCCCAGGAAAGCATAAACGTGGCCTCCTATCTGACCTCGTCACCCCATCTTACATCCTGTGTGACTCCCGTCCGCTTCCCATGTCCCCAACCCTCACTCTGCCTTGCACTGTGCCAAACACAGAGCCCTCCTCTCCTGAAGACTTGGTGGGCTTCAGTCATCGCCTCCATTTCTCCTTTGCTAAACTCTGACACGGCCTGGCCACCGGGACCGCATAGTTCGGCGTGACCCTTGACCCGATTCCACTTACGTCTGTTTTTCAGGACGGCTGATCTGAGCACCGTCTTCGTGACGCGAGGATTCGCGGAGCTCTTGGCCCAGAAAAGGCACTCCATAAACTCTTTGCTGAGCCAATGACTGAGTTGATGGGCCATGAGATCGAGTCCTGGGTTCTCTTCATGGCCCCCAGCACAGCTATGGGTAGACAGTTTCTAATGGAATGATTAATTGATGAATTGACTTTCCTTCAAGCGGTCCGAAATGCCTCGTCTCTCTTGTTCACCCATTCATTCTCCACGTATGTATCGAGCATTGATGCTGTGCTAGTTTCCAGGGTTACAAAGATGGATGGGGATAGAACACACCCGTTGCTGTCCTGCCAATCGGTAAGACAGGGAGGCATGTGCCGTCATTGCCGGCTTGTTGGCTCCTTTCTGCTTAGACAGAGATCTCTCCACCTGGCAGGCCTCCCTGGGAGCCCCAAGTACGCACGAAACACACCAGCTTCCAGACCGAGGGACGTGGTAGGTGTGGTCCTGCTCCCACCCTGCTTTACCTGCATTCCCGGCACCAAGTTCCCCGCCACGGCTCAGGACCAGCCAGAGCCACTTGGAGGACATGGCAGGTGTTTCCAGTTCCTTGCTGGAGTTTCACAGGGTGCGGAGGTCTCCCTGAGGGTTACCTGAACTCCTGGGATGCTGGATGCTTTGCAGCCGGGAGCAGCGTGATAGGGATCTTTTTCCAGTGAGGAGTGAGGCCATGCTATCCCGTGCCAGGATCCCAGGGTGTCACAAGCTGCTTATATTGAAGTCTTAACCCCCAGGACTTCAGAATGGCACCTTATTTGCAAACAGGGTCATTGCGAAGGTAATTAGTTAAGCTGAGGTCGTCCTGGAGTAAGGTGGGCTCCTGATCCAATATGACCAGTGTCCTTATCAATGAAGGAACTTTGGACCCAGAGACGTACATGCAGAGGGAAGACGGTGTGAAGACACGGGGAGAGGACAGCCACCCACAAGTCGAGGAGGGAGGGAGGCCTGGAGTGGCTTCTGCCTCACAACCCGTGGGAGGAACCAACCCCGTCAATGCTGCGACTTTGGACTCCTAGACTACAGATTGTGACACAATGTGCTTATACTGTTGAAGCCAAGGACGCGGTCCTCAGAATCCCCGCCCCTCCGGACCAGCCAGATTTGGCTGTCTGGTCCAACCCATCCTGCCTGGCTCCTTCCCCTTTGCAAGGAAGCCCCTTCCCACTGGCTCTTTGGGCCCCCTCCACCCACAGGTACCTGGAGGGAAGCCCACCCATTTGCCCGGCCAACGGAGGCTGGTCTGGGCCCTGGCAGAGGGCACAGGGTGAGCCTTTTCCCAGGTTGGCCCTCAGTCCCCTTGCAAAGGCCACCTCGTACTGGTAGGCTTGCTCCCGTAGGCCAGACCCCAGGAAATGGGCCATGGAAGGGGCGGTTCTCGGCTGGGCTACTATCTTACATCGCCCCTGTTCCCTGGATATTTGTGTCCCTCAGAGCACGGAGGCCCCACGGCTCACAGACCCTCTGTCTTTTATGTGGAGGCTTGTGTGTGGCGCCTGAAGGAAGAGTGAGGCCGCCTCATCCGCCTGCTTACTGCTCGTGCTTCGGAAGGAAGTCCTTGACGCGACGGGCTCAAGGCAGGAGCGCCGTCGGCCTCCCCCCACCCCCCCGTGGGCAAGGCCAAGTTAGGCCACTCCTTGCCACCAAATCACGGCCTGCTCCTCAGCAGGGAACTCCCTGGAGCAGGCAGAAATGGAAATGAAAAAGGCGGTGAGCAGCCCCCGCCTACTCATATCCTTTTACCTCTGTCCTAGAAATCCGACACTTAGGCCAAGAACGGTATTTTCCCTTCATCCCCCGAGGCCTCTTAAGGCAAATTCTCAAGGCCTCGGGGCCTTAGTGGGCGTCTTTATTTTCCCAAGGGCGCTGGATCTTTTAAAGGTTACCCCCTGGTAGCCTGAGCATTTTCTGCTGATTGGAACGAAAGCGAACTTCTGCAACATTCCACAGTATCTGTCTCCCACGACAGGTTGGGTCAAGGAGGAGAGTTAGCAGCAAATGCCCGACCCCCTGGGAGGTGCCATTAAGGCAAGCGAACACCCCGCAGACATGACAGGTGGGAAGGAAGGAAGGCAAGTTTCGCTTCCGTGCAAACCTGCTCTCCCGAAGGGGGCAAGATACTCGAGCGATTGGCGGTTGATAGAAGCCGTCTCCTAAGCCCTCGGGCTTTCATGTCAGAAATCCCACTAATCATCTCCCACCCGTATGGAGTGAAGCCTGGTCAACAGCATTTACTGCTAAGGATGTTATTAAAAGTCAAACCGGGTAACTCCTGCCAAACCCCAGGGGGAACGTTGCAGGGAATGAATCATTCTGGAAAGATCCTGGGCATCTGTGTGCATTAACCACAAAGAGCCATTAAAATGGGAGCGGTGAGGGGAGGGACCCATCCGAGACGAGATGCTGGCTCCCCTGGGGCGCCGGTGCCTGGGCGCCCCCTGCGGTCCCAGCCTGCAGGCTGTCCTGTCCCTCTTTTGATCATTGCAGAAGAACAAGCAGACCCCTTCTCCGCAGTTCGGGTGAGGCTGTGCTGTCCTTGGCTCAGGTTACTTGTAAGGCCCCTCCAGTGGCCCTCGGGCTGAGGCATCAGGGCAGGGACGGCAGCCAGGACGGGGCTGCAGAGGAGTCTCCGTCCTGCGCCCCTTCCCCAAGTCCCGCCAGGCTGGTGGTGGAGCGAGGGTAGTGATCCGCTTCCTGGCCTCAGGTCCGGAACTCAATTCACCAAGACAGTTCAGCTTGGCCTCTCCTTCTGTGTTCCCACCAAAGACCAGCATTCCCGATGTTGCTGTCTAGATGATGCTGAGTTTGGGCATCGGTCTGCATTTAGGATGTCGGGCGCATTACTTAACCGATCTGAACCTCAGGTTTCTCGTCTGTCAAAGGGGAATGATCCCCTTCTGGTTGCAAAACAGAGCCTCATTTAGGTCACCCCAGAAGAGGTAAGGAGAGCCTTTGAAGAATGGCAAGGATCTTGAACATGGGGCCATTTTGCAAAGAGACTGGATTGTGGTAGGCAGTGAGGAATAACTCTAAGGGACCTCCAGCTGAACAACTGGCCAGCCAAGAACACTGGGGAGGTGTCCTCAGAAGGGGGTAAGCCCCATCCTTATATCATCAACATGACTCAGCTAATTTCTCTGTGTGTCTTTCTCTATTCCATCAGCATTCCTGGAAAAACACGCTGTTGGACTGGGAACCACCATTTCCCCTGTTTGGTCCTTTTGGTGTGAAGCTACATTGTAGGGCGGGGGCCGGACGATAGGTTACCTGACCTTGTGCCACATGCCTGTCCATGTTTTAATCAGACTGTAGAGGCCAAGGGCAGTAGGAGGTATTTCATGCTATACCCTCAGCAAGTGTGCGGGCCGTGCTTCCCAAATACACCCTGTCATAAGAATTGACATGTCTTCAGAGGCAAAGGAAGTAAGAGCAAAAATGAACTACTGGGACCTCATCAAGATAAAAACCTTCTGCACAGCAAAGGAAACAATCAACAGAACTGAAAGGCAACCATCGGGATGAGAGAAGGTCCTTGCAAATGACATATCGGATAAAGGGTTAATATCCAAAATCTATAAAGAACTTCAAACTCAACACCCTGTCCCCCCGAAAAAAAAAAAAAAACAATCCAGTGAAGAAATGGGCAGAAGACATGAATAGACACTTTTCCAAAGAAGGCATCCAGATGGCCAACAGACACATGAAAAGGTCCTCAATATCGCTCATCATCACGGAAATACAAATCAAAACCACGATGAGATACCACCTCACACCTGTCAGGATGGCCAACATGAACAACTCAGGCAACGACAGATGTTGGCGAGGACGCAGAGAAAGAGGATCCCTTTTGCACAGCTGGTGGGAATGCAAGCTGGTGCAGCCGCTCTGGAAAACAGTCTGGAGGGTCCTCAAAAAATTAAAAATAGAACTACCCTACAACCCAGCCATTGCACTACTGGATATTTAGCCAAAGGATAGAAAAGTGGTGATTCGAAGGGGGCACATGCACCCCAGTGTTTGTAACAGCGCTATTGACAATAGCCAAACTATGGAACGAGCTCAAATATCCATCGACTGACGAATGGATAAAGAAGATGTGGTATATAGATACAATGGAGTATTACTCGGCAATCAAAAAGAATGAAATCTTGCCATTTGCCACAATGTGGCTGGAACTGGAGGGTATTATGCTAAGAAAAGTAAGTCAGTCAGAAAAAGAGAAAGATCACATGATTTCACTCACATGTGGAATTTGAGAAACTCAACAGATGAACGTAGGGGAAGGGAAGGAAAAATCAGATGAACACAGAGAGGGAGGCAAACCATAAGAGACTCTTAAACACCGAGGACAAACTGAGGGTTGATGGGGGTGAGGTGCTAAGAGGGCAGGAAAAATGGGTGATGGGCATTGGGGAGGGCAGTTGCTGGGATGAGCATCGGTGTCGTATGATGAATCACTGGGTTCTGCTCCTGAAGCCAAGACTGTACTGTATGTTATCTAACTTGAATATAAATAAAAAGGAAAACAAAGAATTATTACGAACATCCAGGCCCCTGCCGTGGAGATTCTGTTCAGGTCTGGGTGGTCTGAAAAATCTGTAAGTTTGGTAAATAACCTTCAAGAGCTTTTTACAACTCCCACGCAGGACGGGCTTCGTGGATGTGTGATCAGCACAGTGGCACCAGGCCCCCCTTCAGAAGGGCCCACGCTTAGGGTTTAGTTCTCCGGGCTGCTGTCTTAGACTTTTTAATCATTTTTTCTGTGAATTTGTGTTTTATAAGTAAAGTTGGATGGGATAAGGGGGCGTGGCCCCATTATTTCCCTGCTCCCCCAGCTCACTGTCCCGGGTGCCCCAGGTCTGGGTGTCCCAAACCACGGCCGCCATCTGCCTGGGACAGAACCATCAGTGTTTCAGTTGCGTTGGCGGGGGAAGGCCTTTGCTCTTGGGCCACCCTCCACCCCCGTTGGGGGTCTGGGCACGACCACACTGGGGTCAGGGTCGCATGCGTGCCCAGCAGCGTCTCAGGACACAGCATGATGGGACAGAGGCCATCTCTGTCCCAGATCGGCAGGCCACATCATGGCAAGCAGATGACTTGGTGGAGAGGCCTCTGTTCCGGGTACGGAATGTTCTCCCAGACGGAGGCTGCCCCCTGTGGAGGTGCCCGTCCACCGTGGGCTGGGGCAGCGGTCCTGGGGAAGGGAAGATGGCAAGAGTCCTTGCTTCCGGCAGGGGCCCGGAGCCTGTGCAGGCGGCCGGCAGCCGGGAAACACCAGAACGACGCTCCCCTTGGGGTGAGGGGAGGACACAGGGTGCCCGTGGGAGTCTGCACTTGCCCTGCCAGGATCCCTAATGCCCCAGGGACTGTCACATTAAATGGCAGATAAGAAACACCATGACAAACCAAGAGAGAGACTGCAGAAGAAAGGAAAACAATTTATACCTCAGTACCTGCAACACCACTTTCCCCCCTAATAACGAGGGGCCCCACAAATAATGTAGCTGGCCCTGCCCCAAGTTTGGGAAAAAGTGTCCTGGCCCAGAGGTGTCTGTAGTATCAGAAACCACCGCAGTCGGATTTAACGGTCCAGGAGGAGCCCGGGCATCAGACTGTGCTTTAAGCCCCCAGCAGATTCGGAAACGCAGCCACGTTTTAGGGGGCAGCGTGCCGGTCTCCAGAAACTTCAGCCTGCGCACAGCTCCCCGGGAAGGAAGGGGCTCACTCGGTGGGGGTGGGGCTGAGACCGGGCCACGGAGTGCATTTCTCACAAGTCCCTTGGCGGCCCCGAGGCTGCCCGTCCAGGGCCCAGACCTGCTAGAGCAAAAGTCCTAGACTTCAGGCGCCCAGACAGTGGTTGGTAACTCGGGATGCCCATCAGAATCCCCGGGGGGTGGCTTTGAGAATTCCGATGCCCGGTCCCCCTCCCAGACCTATTAAGAGAGCGCGTGGGACCTGCGTCCTCAGGATGTTTAAAACTCCCCTGGAGATTCCACATGCACCCAGGATTGACATCTGCCCTGGATGATAAACGTCTCTCTCGCATGGGGCGACTGGGAGGCCCGAGCGAGACCACGGGTGCCGAGAGTGCCTTTGCCCCTCCCCTCCCTGGCCTCTGGAAAGCTCTTGAGCCTGGCCCAGGCATGAGGTCAGTGTCAGAGACTATGGCCCACACACCTCCATAAAGGAAGAGTGAGGAACCAGCACAATGGCATGGAAAAGAAGGCCAAGGTGAGCTTTGAACCCTGCTGGGCACCCCGGGAGCCACGAGGCTGCAGGCTTTCGTGTCCTTTATCAGGGCAAGACCGTGCGGCCCCCCAGTCCGCTCCCTCCCCGGCCAGCTCGTCCAAGCGCCAGTCTGATGATGGGAGTCAGTCCCAGACAAAGCAGCGGCCCTCACTTTACAGCACGTCAGAAACCCCTGGGGGGACTGGTCGATTAAAACGGGCCTCAGGCTCCACTGGAGAGTTCCTGACTCAGTACGTGTGGAGCGGGGCCTGAGGATTTGCGGGTCTATACAGTTCCAGGTGGGGCTGATACAGAACTCGCCATCAGGCGGACCTGAGCGGACCCTCGGCTCCCTTGTTCCGCCAGCTAGCGGGCCGAGCGCTTGTGGGTTTAACCACGTGCACTCACGCGGTCGTCCATGGCCCCACAAGCCGATGTGTGAAATGCTTTGGGACACGGTCCCCAGCCCCGAACTGCCTGCAAGGAGCCTTAGCTGGGCCTCCCTGACGGCACCCCGGAGGTCCTGACATTCTGCTCATAGGATGTTTTCAGAACAAAGACACCTTGGACCCCCGATCTAGGCTCCCTCCAAGTGGCGGGAGAAGCCAGCCTTCGTGGGGCAAATTAGCAGGAGCCTCCGCGGGCACCTGCAGGGCCCCTGAGAAGGTGCCTGCTTTCACCGCGTGGCCACCCACATTTGGGAGTGCTCTGGGCCCCCTGAGGCCTCGATGCTCTGCCTCCCCCGGGGCGGGCTGGCAGTCACCCTGCGTGGTTCTGCCCGGGGTAGCTGCGGCCCTGCATTTCGGCGGCTGTCTTCGGAAGCCTCTGGAAGCAGCTCCGAGAGGCATCGAGTGACCTGGCTGTCTTCCACCCGGGGCTGTACCTCCAAGCCCCCAAGATTCATTCCCACCTGCAACTGCTGAGCCTTCTCCTGCACATTTCCGCTTCGTAAGGAAGCGGATTATAGACGTGCTCCCGCGCTGTGCTGACCTGACCGCCAGCTCCCCGGGGCAGAGGTCCTGGGGCCGGGGTCCTCCCGGAACAGGCGCGTGGGACCGTGGCTGGCTCTCCCTGAAAGTGCCACAAAGGACCACCTGGCGGGCAGCTTGCCGACCCGTGGGCGTCAGAGACAGCGCCCAGGCCCAGGAGGCCGGGCAGCCGTCCGCGTGGTCCCCGCATCACTCTGAGAATCCGAGCTGGGGGTGACCTCTGACTACCTCGGTGCCCCACGCGACGGGATCATACAGCACTCGTCTCTCCATGACTTGGCCCAAGGTCCTCAAGCTTCATCCACGCGGTAACGTGTGACAGCACTTCCGTTCTCTTGAAGGCTGAATAATACTCCCTTGTGCGCACCGAACACATTCCACCAGCCATTCATCTGTCGACGGGTATTTGGGCCGCTTCTACCTCGTGGTTCTCGTGGATACTGCAGCCGTGAAGACTGGTGTGCGAATATCTCTTCGAGGCCCTTCCTGGAACCCTTGCGAATGTATGCCCGGAAGGGGGATTGCTGGGTCGTATGGCGGTTGGACTGTTAACCTTCTGAGGCTCTGCCATGCCGGACCCCAGAATGGCCACCAGCCTCGCACAGGGTTCCCGTGTCTCCACGCCCTCGCCCACGCTCACCGCCTGTTGTTCCGATGGCAGAGCCATCTTCTGAGGGGGGAGGTGGCATCTCGCTGTGCTGGGATCTGCGTTTCTCTGAGGCCGAGGGATGCTGACCAGCCGTGTGTCGTTCCTGGACGGGCACAGTTCCCAGCACGGGGATGCAGCCCAAGGAAAATGAGCTTTCGCCCTCCCTGGGCGTCCACGGTACCGGGCAAAAACAAGCCAAGGGTGCAACCGTGCTAGAGGGTCACGCGGCGGCAGAGGCCACAGCGAACCTCCAGGTAGGGCTGGTGGCAAAGGCGACCGTGGGGCGGGAGGGGACTCTGTAATGCGTAGGCATCCCTGAGGAAGCCTGCGTGGAGGGTGTGGGAGGTGCCATCCAGGTAGAGACAGCTCAGGTGCACAGATCCCAGGAGGGGTGGCCGATGTGTCCGATGACCCAGGAGACCAGGGGCAAGGACGGGGGAGGAGCTCTGGGGAGCCAGGTGTGGGGGGCAGTCATGTGGGCTCTTTACATCCAGTGGAGGTCCTCAACTCTTCCTCTGGGCAAGATGGGGACACCAAAGCGTCTAGCATAGCCTCCGGTGTAAAAAGGGCTAAATATTAGTGCTTCTTATTAACATCAGCCTATTTTGTTCATTGAAGAGAAAACATCTTGGCTGGTTTAGGGATACGGTCAAAAGAAAGAGAGAGTCGGAGAAAAAAACGTGTAATAAGATCCCCTCTTCCCTCTGGGATTCGCTCTCCGAGTGGCTCCCTGGTTTTTCGGAACTCGCTCACGTCTGGAATGCGTTCCGCCTGCCCGGTCGCTTGGCTGCTTTCTGGAATCCTTGAGACTCTTCAGGAATTCCAGCGGCCTGGTAACCGTTATGCAAGACAACATTCCAGGGAGGCGAGGGAGAACAGGCACACACAGCCTCCGAGATCCTACTAGACCCCTCAGCCTCTGCTGACAGCCCGGCCCAGGAGGAGGAGCTCAGGCTTGGCTCGTGTCTGAAGCAGACATCTTTGGATGTTCTCGTGCCTTCCAAAGAGCGTAGACAGGTTGCTATGCTTCACAGCACAGAGGTGGTCTTCAGACATCCGGGCAATCCCACGGAGCGGGTCGGCCCCGGTGCAGACGTGAGGTCTTGACACGGAAGAGAGCACAGCAACTTCTTGAGAAATGAGTCGTTTCCCACAGCGGAGGCTCCAGCCGGCCTCCCTGACCCCTGGGGCAGCTGTTTCCATGGCACCCGCTGGCACTGGACACGGGGAGAGAAAGAGACGGATTGGACTCAGAAGAATTCATCATACGCATCGGGGGAGGGAAGAGAGAGACGTAGGGGAGAGCGAGTGCGCAGGCTGCAGAGCCTCCTTGATTGTTCTTTCATCTCCAGCCCTGTACTGGCACGGCGCTCTCCTTCCGCGAAGAGCGGGTAGGGTCGTCCGGATGGCACTGTGGCATCACAAAGATTTTTGCTGCAAGTGAAGTTCAGGCTCGTGCGTCGGAGGGCTCCCAAGTCTCTGGGGTCAGATGGCAGTGCCGTTTGCCATCTCTGCCGTGAGCAGCTCAGCCACAGAGCAAGGCCAGCAACGGTGGTTTCGTGCTCTGCGTTCCCGGCATCGTTAGCGTGGAGGGGGGCACGGAGTACAGCGTACCTTCTCGAGGGACCGAGAGATACGTGGACGCGGTTTCATCTTCAGGAGTGAGAGTCTGAAGGAGAGAAGGACCAAGCCGACCATGGGCGTTGACGTGAGTCAGGCAGCATTACAAAAACAAAACCCCAAGCCACCGCCCGGACCTCCTCTCTCAGTCAAGCAGGGCAAAGCACAGAGGAAACCATTAACCCCCCTGTACATTCAGAACCACTTAGAAATTTCTACTCGAAACATTACTAAAGGGAACACTTCAGCTTAGGAGAGAGAGTAGGTCTTCCCGCTGAAACATTCTTCTTCAAAATGATTATCGGTTAGCTACACCACATTTGTTTCTATAACAGTGATAACATTTACAATATTATGATTAAAGTAATGCATGCGAACCAGAGAAAACGTGCAACATATGAAATTGTAGAAAAGGAAGCATTGAAACTGCCCTTAATGTACCACCCAGAGACCATCACTGTTAAGATTTGGGGTTGTGCCTTTTATGTTTACAGTTTGTGGTATAAACATATATTTACGATACAAAATATAATTAGGCTAAACTGTGTATAGAGTAACCTGATTTGTTCTCACGTAATATTATGCACTTCTTTCCATGTCATTGAAATTTTGTAAGCACCACTGTATGTTTTAAATTTTTTTAGTGTTTATTTATTTTTGACAGAGAGAGAGAGAGAGAGAGAGAGAGCGCATGAACAGGGGAAGGGCAGAGAGAGAGGGAGACACAGAATCCGAAGCGGGCTCCAGGCTCCGAGCTGTCGGCACAGAGCCCGACGCGGGGCTCGAACTCGTGGATCGTGCGATCGTGACCTGAGCCAAAGTGGGACGCTTAACTGACTGATCACAGCGCTTAAAAAAAATTCAACAGAGTAATGGGGCAGACAGAGACCACGGGATTGAGGAGGTTGTGCTAGGTGAGACCCTCAGAGAAGGCCTTTGAGAAAGTGAGGTCGGGCCAGAGACCCACGTGCTGGCAAATCACCTTCATGGCAGGCCAGGCAGAGAAAATAAAGCTGATTACGGCCTGAGGAAGATGGCAGCCTGGTGGATTAGAAGAACCTCAAAAAGATGAGTGTGGCTGCAGTTAAGGGAGCAAGGGAGCGGGTGGCAGGAGGCAAGGTCAAGGCTCAGGCAGCTGGGCATCGGAGGCCCAGGCTCCGATGTGGATGGTGAGTGCGATGGGCAGCCATCGGAGAGGAAGGTCAGAACATGGTGTGGCTTGGTTTATATTTAACACAATTACTGTAGCTACTAAATTAAATTGGCTGTGGGGAGCAAGAGAGTCGAAGCAGACCCCAACTCGGTCTGCAAGGACAGTGTTACTGTGATGCCCAAACCAGCTGAAAACATCGCAAGAGGGAGGAAAGACCCTACAGGCCAACCTTCCTCATGAATGCAGATACAGAAACTCTCAACGAAATACCAGCAAGTCAAGTTCAGCAGTCCACAGAAAGGATTATTCAGCATGACCAAGTGAGCTCTATCTCAGGAATGCAAGGTTGGTTTAACGTCTGGAAATCGATGCAGGGAGGGGGCTGGAGTTCTGGACACGTCCACTTCTCTGTGAAAACGAATCCTGAGATACAGCATCTCTGAGTGAAAATATAGAGAAGGGGATTTACTTGCTAAAAGTTTAGGGTTAGTGGTTCGTAAGTCACTGGGGTGACACGGCAGTCGAAGTGGTGAATCATCCCCTAGTCCCGGTACGACTCAGGCTTCTCAGGACATGTGTGTGGATGGATGCAAAAGGGAGAAAGGGCCCAGGTCCAGTTTTAGGGACTTTGTCCAGCAAACCATCCATGTGCCCCCCAAAAAATCAGAGCTAAATTGTCCACAGTCTCTGGATCCAAGCTCTGTTTCCCTCCCACCAGAGGATTGCAAGCTACTTTGTAGAAATGTGGTTTAAACTTTTAGCTGGTGCTTGTAGGAACAGACATCATCTCCTAGAGGAGATCTTGCAGTTTGAACAAGTTCAACAAGCTGTAGCACGTGGGGACCTGAAGGGAAAGGAAGGAAGGACCAGAACAATGTTTAGGAGGAGGGGAGATAAGATGCGGAAGAGAGCTCTTGGTGGAGGGCGTGGGGAGAGGAGCGAGCGTCTAACACAAAGTCTGTTCTCCCTTCCTGGGCCCCAGAGGGCTGGCCGTGTGAGCCTCCAGGGGTCACAGGACCGGAACCCACCAGGGAGAAGCGCCACCCCCCCAGCTGCCCACGATGTAGGTGTGGGGGAAACAGCCCCCGCGTAGAGTGAAGACTGTGTTGTTGTCTTTCTGGACTCTCTGTGTACTTGAGACCCCCTGTGTACGCTTTGAGAACGGCAAGGAAGTGAAGCCAGCATGAAGCTCCGTCCCTCTCGTCTCTGTTTTCAAGGGCCAGCAGTGGACACGCATCTGCTCAGAAGTGACTTTCAGGGAGGACGCCGCTGCTGTTCATCTCGAAGAAATGGTCCCTGACCTAAGATTGTCAGTGTTCGGCTTTGAGGCCAACGAGCTGAGCCCTGTGAGCTTAAGAAGTATCTGTAAGCAATGGACTCAGAGCCTCGAGCTCACTTCGCTAGTAGGGGTTTGCATCCTGTCAAAGGATTCCAGAATGTTCTGAGGTGCTTTGAGCCGACTCCATGTTGGGTCATTTCCTTTGTGCACAGGCAGTGAGGTCACCTCTGACAAGCCTTGCTCCGTGTACTCCTGTGTTGTGGCAAAGAAAGGATCACACATCCACGTTTCAACCTGAAGGTCATCAGAGGGAAGAAATCACCAAGAGTTTGGCTTGGTTTCCAGATTTCTCCACGGAGAAGAGATACGAGGCCTCGTCACCCTGGCTGCAGCCTGCCCGGCGCTTACTCTAGGAAAGTCCATCCACCTCCAGCCTTTTCCAGAGGCTGCTAGAAAATTAGCCTCTATATCTGTTGCAGACTCTTGACGAAAAAGATGTATCTTCCTCGTATGTCCTAAAATACTCCGCCAGGAATCCAAACTGTGAACGAATGCCATGTGAGCAAATAGATTTTCTTGTTTTCTCTCGAGAAAAGCTAAGCTGTGTAAATCTATGCTGTAGGTCTATGACTAAGTTCTCCCCCACGTCCCCCGTATCTAGAAAGGCTCATTCGGGCTTTGCCATCCACGATGTCTGGGAAAAGAGAAAGCACCACCTTGAAGGATTTAAGATTGTACTGAGAGACCCTGCTTGACGTGGAAATACCTGTAACCTCACAACGATTTGCGATCCGCATTCTTCCTGGCGGTAGAGCGACTGCCTCGCCCGGTTGCTACAGAGATTAAGTAAAGTGAAGCAGGAGAAAGTGCCCGTGAGGGTGCCGTGTGTTACTCAACTGTAGGGATTGTTCTTTTCAGAGCATCAAACAAAATCCTACTTGCATGCGAACTCTTTATCCAGGTGCCGCTAATATGCCGGATACTTCGATTTGTTGTCAGCTTTCCAGGGACTCTGCGAGGTATCGGTCCCATTTTTTTTTTTAAAGATAACCTCTAGCTAGGTTGTCTACAAGAGATGTTCCTAAGGGCTTAGAGTCTGGGAGACATTTTCCGCGCATATGAAGTATCTCTAGATGAAATTCTTGGACACAGGAAGAGTGTGGCGCTTGGATTTCGCGGAACGTTAACGGCACGGAAGCCAGAGTTGAGCACTCAGCATGTACACCGATGTTCATTGCGGTGGGAGCACGGACGGTCAGTGGGCATCCATTCCCCTGAGAAGGTGAACGCAAAGATGAGAAGGCAAGGCGAGAAAGAGGGCACGCTTCTCCGATGACCTCAGCTCCCAGGTGTCACCTCACTGGCTGGTGTTAAGGAGAGGTAGCCAGCTCGGTCTTCCCGGAGTTGTTCTCAAACCGCTGGTCTGGGGATGGGAAGAGAGGCTCACGGTGGACGGAGGCACAGGGAAGGGTTGAATGCGGATGCTACAGGGACACGAGACACGAGGCGACCCCAGGCTCTTCGGAGCAGCTAGAAAGAAGGGTGTCTTCTCGCATCATGGGTTCGGAACGTCCTAGGCTGGACAGCAGACACAGAGAGAAGAGAGAAAAGACAGACCGGACGTTATCGTAGAATAAAATCACCAGGATAAAGAAGCAGACAATGGAGCTTCTGGGTCTGTTGGTAGGCATGCTGTTCCTTGGGAGTTTACTTTCAGTGTGTCCCTATGGCAGAGAGGTGGGGGACCGAGATCAAACCCAGGCTGACTTGTTTTAAAATAGCCACTGGCTGTGTCTTGTGGACCCGGTGTTGTTCCAGGTGCTGTTCCAGGCGCTACAGAAAGGACATCGGGTGGGCCCAACACTCCCGTCACGTGGGATCCTGTCGAAAGCAGAAGTCGGCACGCGAAGCAGAGGTTATGAAGCTGAAGGATGACCCTTTACCAAGGACGATCCAGATCCAAGCAGCCCAGACTACGCCCGGCCGCCACAGGGAGATGGGAAAGGGAGCCCCCGAGGACCCTCCAGGGTCCCGCCAGCTCCTCATTTTATTTATTAATTTATTTTTAAATGTTACTTACTTATTTTGAAGGAGACAGAGACAGCGCGAATTGGGGAGAGGCAGAGAGAGAGATAGAGAGACAGAGAGACAGAGAGAATCCCAAGCAGGCTCTGAACTGTCAGCGCAGAGCCCGACGCGGGGCTCAAACTCATGAACCAGGAGATCATGACCTGAGCTGAAATCAAGGGTTGGTCGCTTAACCGACTGAGCCACCCAGGTGCCCCTATAATATCTTAAGACAAATATTCCTTCCATTAACAGATGAATCAATAGACAAAATGTGGTATATACGCACGATGGAATATTACTCGTCCACAAAAAGGAGAGGACCTGGGGCATCGTGGAGGAAGCTCAAAGACCAGATGCTGAATGCAAGGAGCCCGTCACCCAGGGCCACCTGTGGTGCGAGCCCATTTATAGGGAATATCTAGGATAGGCAAGTTCAAGGAGACAGGAAGTAGGTCTGAGGTTACCAGGGGTGGGGGGAGGGGGCATGGGGAGTTACCGCCAACGGGTAGAGAGTTTCAATTTAGGATGCTGAAAAAGGTTTGGGGAAAGATGTGATGATGGTCACACGACACTCCCAGCGTACTTAATGCTGCTGAATGGTGTGCTCAAAATGGTTCAGATGGAAAATTTTATACCATATGATATATAGATAGGTAGCGATTGCCATAATTGTACAAAATAATGTAATACGCCCTAAGCCACTGAATCGTATGCTTTCAGTGGGTGGCTTGTATGGGATGCGACTGTCTCCATAAAGCTGTTTAAAAAATAAACAAGTATTCTTGATTGTCATGTCCGCAGCACGTGAATGTTACTGCTCTCGCTTTCAGTTCCTTTAAAGGGAAAATAAAGAGACGGACTAGAAAGAAGAGCTTGGCGTCCCCAGTGGCCCCCCAAGGACCCGTCTCCACCCCACCACGCCCTCCCTCTCCTGGGATACATCTCCAGCGCCCTCCCAGGCGGGGACCCTCCGGCCATCCTGCTCAGCAACCCGGGGAGGGACCCGTGGCAAGTGCCGGCCGGTGGACACGCTGAGCCACAGCAGCCCGCGGGGCAAGGCGAGTGTGGAAACACCATTGCTTTTGAAAGTCGGTCCCGCGGAGTGGACACAGCTGTGCGCATTCTTCCTGGCTCTTGCCTTTCAAAGCTGATCTACAAACGTCCAGCCTGTCGATGCGAGGCGGTTCTCTTTAATTAATGACGTGCAACTTCGTTCTGATTTGTTCTGTGTTTGTTCACTTCCAGGGTGCCACTCGGGCCTCCTCTCTAAGCGAAGCAACTATGAAGGAACGGCTCAGGTTGCATAACGGGGGCCCCCAGGCGCGTGTGACCAAGCTGCTGCTTCCGGCTTGTACCTTTTGCCTCTTTGCAAAGCCACCCGGGAGTCAGCGGAAACGTGTGTGGTGGGCAAGGGAAGGGAAGAAGTGTGCTCCGAGGACAGGAGAGCGATCTAGCCAGTGCCCGTGCATCTGTCAAGCCAAATGTGGTCTTTTGGGGGAATATCAGCTTCTGAAGATGAGGTTTACAGCAGGAATGACCTTCTACAACTTTGCGTATCGTATCTCCCCCTCCTCCAAAAAATTAATAAAACCAGCAGAGTCGCTTTTTTTTGTTTTTGGTTTGCTTTTATTATTTTTTATTATTTTAATTTATTCATTCAAATTCAAGTTAGTTCACATACAGTGTAGTGTTGGTTTCAGGAGCAGAACCCAGTGATTCATCATATGGCACCCAGTGCTCATCCCAATAAGTGCCCTCCTTAGTGCCCATCCCCCATTTAGCCCTTCCCCCCACCGCCTCCCCTCCCCTCAGCAACCTTCGGTTTGTTCTCTGTATTTAAGAGTCTCCACCGGGCACCTGGGTGGCTCAGTTGCTGAAGTGTGGACTTTTTTTTTAATGTTTATTTATTTTTGAGAGAGAGAGACAGAGCGTGAGTAGGGGAGGGGCAGAGAGAGAGCAAGACACGGAATCCGAAGCAGGCTCCAGGAGCCTGAGCCATCAGCAGAGAGCCCGACGTGGGGCTCAAACCCACGAACTGTGAGCTCATGACCTGAGCTGAAGTCAGATGCTTAACCGACTGAGCCACCCAGGCGCCCCTAAGTGTCGACTCTTGATTTCAGCTCAGGTCATGATCTCACAGTTCATGAGACCGAGCCCTGCAGTCTGGCTGTGCCCTCATAGCACGGAGCCTGCTTGGGATTCTCTCTCCCTCTCTCTCTGCCCCTCCCCCAACCCCGTGCTCTCTTTCTAAATAAAATAAATAAATAAAGAGTCTCTTATGGTTTGCCTCCTTCTCTGTTTTTGTCTTATTTTTCCTTCCCTTCCCCTATGTTCATCTGTTTTATTTCTTCAGTTCCACATATGAATGAAATCATGTATTTGTGTTTCTCTGACTTATTTCGCTTCGCATAATACCCTCTAGTTCCAACCACGTAGTTGCAAATGGCAAGATTTTATTCTGTTTGATCGCTGAGTAATATTCCATTGTGCATATAAACCACGTCTTCTTTATCCATTCATCCGTCGATGGACATTTGGGCTCTTTCCATACTTTGGCTGTTGTTGATAACGCTGCTATAAACATCGGGAATCACTTCTTATTAAGATATTTATAACCTACTCTGAGATGCTCATTCTAGGGACAAACATTCATTTCTGAAGAACTTCCAATTCTGACACCTACATCTCCAACACAATGCTCTGGAAGACACACACACACACACACACACACACACACTCACGGGTACATGCAGACGTAGTATGTTCCAATTTCTTCTTAAGTGGTGGCAGACACAACCCTGCGACTGCATATCTGGGTTGAGCCGAGCACCAGAGACCGGACCGCACCTCAGGCCTCAGCAGAGATGTGCGGCTGATTATGGAAAACTTGTCCTGGGGCAGCAAACGATTGGTCTGGAACTGGGGGGACTCCAGGGGCAGAGCCAGCATCTGGACCGGGAAAGGATTGTCATCCGGGACCAGAGATGGAGCCATGGCTGAGGCAAGACCAGGAAGGCAAAGTAGGAGAGCTGGGGTGCTGGGGGCTTGGCTGTCCATATAAGAAAGGCTTAGTGGTTAATCCTTAGTCTTCTTTCCAACTGTCCCCCTCTTACGTGCACGCCCCAGCAGCCACCTGAGGATCGTCGGGGACCCTGTCCTCACTCCCTCAAGCCCTTCTCGCATCCAGTTCTACCAACTTTATGCTCTTATTCTGGCCCAGTAGCTCTCGATGGACAATTACAACGCTATTACAAAGTCGTGTCATCTCCACCTGCCCTCTGTCACGCGTAGCCCAGTATAATCCCCCCATGTCCTCTCCCCTGGAGATCCTTGGAAACCACAACTATGCTTGTGTTCCTTCTCTGCTTGAATCCCTTCTACGGCACCACACCTTCAGGCTAAAAACACGCACACTGGACGTGGCCTCTGGCTCTGCGTGGTGTGGTCCATGGGCCTCCCTGGCATCTAACTTCCATTCTCATGCCTCACCTTGGCTGCCTCCCACAGGCCCCTTGCACGGCCTGTCCCTCCTGCATGAACCCCCTTCCCTCCATCTTTCCTCAGCTAAGTCCTGCTTATCCCCAGATGTCAGGACACCTGTCACCTCCCCAAGAAGGCTCCCCTGCCTGCCTCCCTCGAGCAACACCCCAGTTCACCTCGGAATACGACTCCATGCCTTGTCCACTGAGTAGTGAGACTCTCACCATTTTACATTTACTTATAGATTAATGGTGAACGGCTGCCTCCCTGTGGGCCACCTGCCTTATGAAGACGGAGCCACGACCACACCTGCGAACGGTTCATCAGTTCCTAGGTGTACATTGTCTCTCTGGGAGCGCGTAAGGCGTGGGCTCCCGGGGCCCTCTGGGCTCCCTCCCGGCACCCCAGACCCAAGCGAATACTTTTGCTCCTTGTTCTGCAAATGGTTGAAAGGAACAGTTAAGAAGTCATGTCCCTGTAAACGTTCCACGTGAGCTGTTGAGAGTTAGATGACCTTTCACGAAAATATAAAGCCCTGCTTTATAAACTACAAATGAACATAGATACATAATGAAGGTAGCATGAAGAAATGAATCAATGAGCAAAGGGCAGGAGGGAACGTTACAAAGAAATAACCATGAGGTGCCTTACTGGCTGATTACCCAAAGGAACATTTTTAAAATTACGTAATGCTAAGAAACATAGATGACACACGCTACAAGGAAATTGCTAACAAACATACACCCACATCAGTCAGGTGGCAGAATGGTCAGCGTGCTCCCCAAAGCATGAGGGTACATAACTGGGGAGCAAAGGACCTCCCCAGGGGGGTCCCAAATACTCTTCTATTCAGAAGCATGTATTGGTTTGTTTGTGCGTTAAAAACCTACACAACAAGCATGTCCAATGTGGGACTTCATACATATTACTGCTCAGGACAAGGCTTAACAAGGAAGAAAATAAATAAATAAAATGTAAAAAGTCTATTTACAGGGGGAAAAAATAAGCTAAGTCAGAGGTTGGCAAACCATGGACCAGGGCCAGGTCTGGCCCCCAGACTGGTTTTGTACAGCCCGCAAGCTAAGAATGTTTGCTTTTATATGCTTTTCAAAGGGTGTTAAAAAAAAAAATGAACAGATGGCTGAGATCATGTGTGGCCTCCACAGTCCAAAATGCTTTCTTTTTTTTTTTTTAATTTTTTAAAAATGTTTTATTTATTTTTGAAACAGAGAAAGAGCGTGAGCAGGGGAGGGGCAGAGAGAGAGGGAGACACGGAATCCGAAGCAGGCTCCAGGCTCTGAGCTGTCAGCACAGAGTCCGATGCGGGGCTCGAACCCACGAACCATGAGACCATGACCTGAGCTGAAGTCGGACGCTCAACCGACTGAGACACCCAGGCGCCACCTAAAATGCTTCCTATCGGGCCCTTTGCAGACAAAGTTTGCCAACCCCTGAACTATATAATCACCGCAAGGCCGGAGATGTGGCGACAATGTGGAGAGTGTGTGGTGGGGGGACACTGGGGAAGCACAACGCTCAGGAAAGAGTGAAGCCGGCCACGCCTGAATCCACATCTCTACCTTCAGCTCCGTGGCCCCGGTTCACTATGTAATCTTCCGAAAGTGTTGCCCTCAAAGCTATAAAATGGGAGTCATAAGAATTCCTGCCTCCTAAGGGTGACGTGCGAACTCAATGGGTTCATTCATAGAAAGCACTGCGTATTATGCCTGATGCCTGGTAGGTACTCAGTGCATGTTAGTTATTGTTGTTTTTTTAAATGTTTGTTTTCTCCACCACAGAAAATTGGACAAATATCGCAATGCTCCGAAAGATCCCGCAGAGACAATCCCCATTGCTATTCTGGCGCGATACCTTTGGCTAGCCGGTTTCATTCGTGCGCTCGTCTACTCCGTCCTTCGTTTATTTTGCGCAATGTGCCAGTTGGGTCCTCCGAGAGGCAGATGCTGAGATGGAATCAGGAATATAGGAAGGTTATTGGAATTAGTAGCTGTGGAAGATGAAAGAGGGAAGGAGGGAGCGGGAGCGGGCAGGGGAGCCTTCGACGGCAATGCAGCTCGGATGAGGTCCCGGCCGCCGAGCAGGAGGCGTTCCCTTGCTGGGCAGAAAAGCCCACATCCTAGCATCCTCTGTGCCTCACTCCCTGGGGCAGCCCTGCAGGGGGTCTGTTCCGGAAGCTGAGGTGGAATCTGAAGTTGCTACAGGCTGCAGGATAGCAGGTCATTGTCCTCTGTCCTGCAGGGAGAGACAGCAGTCCCCACGGTGACCGCCACAGTCCACCCCTTCCTCCTGGGCATCTGTTCTCCGTACATCACCAGGAACTGCACCCCAGGGATCCAGGGGGCCTCTATCTGAGGGAGGCTGCAGCTGGACTCCCCTGCTTTTTAAATTTTTTTAAAAATGTTTATTTATTTTGAGAGAGAGAGAGAGAGAGAGAGCAGGGAAGGAACAGCAGGAGGGGGAGAGAGAATCCTAAGCAGGCTTCACACTGTCAGCGCAGAGCCTGATGCCGGGGTTTGATCTTACGAACCGTGAGATCATGACCTGAGCCAAAATCAAGAGTCGGATGCTTAGCTGAGTCAACCGGGCACCCTGGTACCCCCTTCTCCTGTCTCCCTCCTTCGCTGTCCATTGTAAGTTCCCCTCACCCTCAGACATCACTTCGGCAGGCCCGGGTCTTGTGACCCCCGGTGCTGTGACCCAGGCTGTCCTGTCTCTCCAGCGGGCAGAGCCCCTGGTTAGCACCTCCTTCTCAGGCCGAGGTTGCCACAGGTGACCCACTCATAGTCACCACAGGGCACCAAGAAGCTTGAAGGGGGTCACCCGCATTCCATGTGGGCTCACCCCCACCCCCCGCCACCTGACTCTGTAAAAGCATCCCTGCCCCCTCTGGGTGAGCAGATCCAATTATCCCTGCCAAGACGGTGACTCCTCTCTTACCTGCCCAAGCCTGGGGGCAGAGTCCCCTGAGCTCTGGAAGCAGCTGCGGCTGGTACTTTACTACAGGGGGCTCTGGAGGTTTCCCCCAGCAGCAAAGGATCCCCTTTGGAGACCGGGAACCCCGAAGAGCCCCAACTTGAAGGGAAGGGAGGTACAAGGTCCCCGTGGAGTCCTTTGGAAGGATGGTGTGCTGGCTCGGGTCCTCTGAGGAGCAGGTGTCCAGATGGGAGTCCCCGTGGAAGGGCTGCGAGGAGGGGAGGGTGGGAACAGCAGGTGCAGGAAGAGCCTTCAGCTCTCGCAGGCCAGACACCTGTGAGGGAGAGAGAAGCCAGGACCGGGGCAGGAAGAGTCCCAGACCACAGCACAGTTCCAACAGGGGTGTGGCCAACCCCATGGGGAGTCCCTGAACAAATGTCAGCATTATGGGGAGGGGTGGTGGCTCAGTCGGTTAAGCCTCCGACTTCGGCTCAGGTCACGATCTCGCCGTCCGTGAGTTCGAGCCCCGCGTCGGGCCCTGTGGCGACAGCTCGGAGCCCGGAGCCAGCTTTGGATTCTGTCTCCCTCTTTCTCTGTCCCTCCCCTGCTCGCACTCTGTCTCTCTCTGTCTCTCAAAAATAAGTAAATATTAAAAAACGTTTTAGAAGTCACCATCAGAAGTGCTGGGTAAGAAAGACTTCCCGCCATGATAAAGATGTGACTGGTGCCTGGGGAGAGGCGGGCGGGGGCAGGGGGGCTCTAGGCAACCAGGAGAGGGCCCCAGAGGGGAGGCCTAGTGCCCTGCTCAGCCTCAAATCTTCTATAAGCTAGAGCCAGCTCACTGCTGTCCCTTGCAGTGGGGGGCGGGCGGGGGGGGGGGGGTGTGATTTGAGCAGTGCGCCTCCAGGACCGCCTCACCGGGCATGAGCGCGTGATCGGTTTCCACTTTATTGCCAATATTGTTAAATGACTGCTTATCTTCCTTAGGATGAGTCAAACAAGGATGAATAATTTTAGTGCCTATTTACAAGTATTTACATTGCTTAGGAGAGGGGTCTCAAAATGAAATTCCAGGGTCAACACTATGATTATTTTTAAGATTCTTGGTACACGGCACTAATTTGGAAGCATTTTTCTGCTTCAGCTGGCAATATAAGAGCATGTTTAACTCCTTGAAAAAGGCCAGCTTAGGGGAGTCTCATTAAAAGAAAAGAAAAGAGGGATGCCTGGGTGGCTCAGTCGGTTAAGCACCCGACTTCGGCTCAGGTCATGATCTCACTGCTTGTGAGTTCAAACCCCACATCGAGCTCTGTACTAACAGCTCAGAGCCGGGAGACTGCTTCAGATTCTGTCTCCATCTCTCTGCCCCTCCCCTGCTTGCATGCTCTCTCTCTCTCTCTCTCTCTCTCTCATATAAAATTAAAGAAAAAAATTTAAAAAAATTAAAAAAAAAAAAAGAAAAAGAAAAGAAAAGAAAAAACCACTTTCATACTGGTGTTTCTTTCTTTATTGCAACTTCAATGGGATCTCTGAGTGCCATAGGGATTAGACATTTTTTCATAGATGTCATTGAACCAGTAACGTTTTTGTTTTTGTTTTTAACCTGGCAATGTGCATCTTCTGACAAGTGGGTGCCAGGACAGGACTGGCCATGCCAGGGACCCACCAGAACACTGGCCTGCCAGGGAGGCTGGGGGCGGGGGGGTGGATGTGGGAAGCCAGAAGACCGTGATGAGGGTTTGACTCCACATGAAGGAGAGAAGGAAGGAAGGAAGGTTCTGGGAGAGGCTCTCAGCTGCAGTGCGGTGCCACGTCCCCAGGAATGGCCTCCTTAGTGGCCCTGCTGTGCTCGGTTCCCTGCCTGGGAGCAGCCCGCAGGACGCTGGCCCCCTTGTGAACGTGGTGACGGGTTTCAGCAGCAGCCAGGCCCTTGCTCAGTGAGGGTCCCTGCAGTCGGAGATCTGAGAGGTGAACTTCCATGGTCGCGACTAAATGTCTCACGTGTTTCGTCCACTCGTTGGTGGGTACTGTAGCGGTATTTAATTGATTTATATGAGAATTGAATGTAATCGCTAGCATTTCACTTGCCAATAATGTCTTAGATGTGTCTTAAGATTCTCTTTCAGTTTTTCATATAGGTTGTTCTCAAGTAGCCTAATGTGTCTGCTTTTTTTAATGCCCTTTTTTACACTGTAACCTCAAGAAATAGGTTTGCTTCGTTTGAATTTTTCTATTTGAGTTTTGTTTTTCGGAAAGTGTATTTATTTATTTTGAATGAGAGAGCACGAGCTGGGGAGGGGCCGAGGGAGAGGGAGAGAAAAAATCCCAAGCAGGCTCCGTGCTGTCAGCCCAGAGCCCCGACTCAGGGCTCGATCCCACAAACCGTGAGGTCCTGCCCTGAGCTGAAATCCAGAGTCAGACATGTAACCGACTAAGCCACCCAGGTGCCCCCCCTGCTTAACTTTTTGAATCGTTTCTAGACTTTATTTTAACGTAGGGTTTCAAGTTAAGTACGAATGGTCTTAAGATGCCAAATCGCTAGCTAATCTCCCCCACAGCTGTTTGAACACCCCCCCTCCCTTCTGTGTTGAGTCCAATGTCACTTTTATCAGATGTTATATCCTTATCTATGCTTCTTGGCTGTAAACGGTGTGTCAAAACCTCTCGTTTTCCCAGCTCCACCGCTGAGTCCGGATGGTGGCCTTAGCAACGTTATTTTCAGGGCTGCGGGTTTATCGTGTGTTGGCCACGGTGCCAAGAACTGTGTCTGACTCTCGATTCACACCCCCAACTCCATTACAGACACTGTTCCTACCCCGGCCTAGAGAAGAGGGCTCTGGGGCTTCTAAGGGTTCACTTGAACTCGACGCTGGCGAGTTACGGCGGCGGAAGACTCACACAGGCAGGTGCGCCCCCATCGTCCGGCCGGGGACAACTGTGGGCGTCTATCCTGCCTCGACAGCTGAAGACGCAGGAGTGTGTGAGCTCCCCAGTCTGTCCCCTGATCCATCAGTCTCTTCCAGAGCAAAATCAGCTGCCGGTGCCTAGCTTTGGGGCACGTGTGGATATCCCGCTGGGCAAGTCATGTGCGCCCCCTCTTCCCGCTCAGCGTCTCCGAGCAGGCGTAAGTTAAGCTCCAGTTAGATGGACTTAAACCACGAACGGTTGAAACATGTGTCTTAGTTTCCGGAGCCTGCCATAACAAAGCATCAAGAACCGGGGGGTTTAAAACAACAGAAATGTATTCTCACACAAATCTGGAGGCCAGGAGTCTGAAATGGGGATGTTGGCAAGGGCCCGCGCTCTCTGAAGGCTCTAGGGGAGAATCTGTTCCAGAACTTTCTCTCAGCTTCTGGCGTTGCCCAGCAATCCTCGGCGCTGCTTGGCTTGTAGAGGCATCCCTCCCCCTTCTCTGCCTCGTCGTCGTCACGAGGTACTCTCTCTCGAGCTCCTGTCTTTTCTCTTCTTATGAGGGCACCGGTCACCTAGGGTGAAGCCCCCCACCCCCCACCCCTGCTCCAGAATGACCTCATCTTAAGTAATTACATCTGCAAAGGCTCTTTTCTCTTGGATGCGGTGAGAGGAAGCCCAGAGCCTGTGTGGGTGGTTTGTTTCCTTCTCTGTGCCCGCAGGGTGGTCCTTCCACTGTGTCCCTGTGACCCTGTGCTCGGCACGTGGACTCAGGCCCCATCTTGCCCTTTGGAGGTCTTGGATGAGTCGGTCTGCTCAGCAGACCCAACCCTTTCCATGTGCAATTACTCTGGGGGGCGGATTCGTGGCCCCCAGGCCCCAGCTCAGGTCTCCAATCCAGCATCCCCTGCACAAAAGCTGACGGATGAGGTCTGACTACCTGACTCGTGTGTCTGACCTTCAAGTAGTCTGGGATCTGGGAGTCAGACAAATTGGCGACGTGGCTGGAAAGGATTGGAATTGGAGGGCCGGAATTCACGCGTGGAGAGAGGGAAGCTTTTGGCCGGGACGGGGGCAGCAGCTGGGCGGCTTGGGAAGCTCAGGGTTCAGGGGGGCATTGCTGGCAAGAGAGCGGCCAGGGCGCGGGGAGAGGCCGGCCCAGGTCTCCGCAGTCGCCTTGACCCGACTCACCCGGGCCAGCTGGGTCACAGCAGGGACGGCAGAACCAGAGTGAGTCTTTGCAGCCCCAGCCAAGGGGAGCTGCCGGGCGCGGGCTGTTCAGGTCACAGCGGCCGGCATCTTTCTTGGTTTTCTCCGGTTTTGTAGCCGACTCGGGGTGTCTACTCAGAGAGGTGAGCTATTCTTCTCTGCATCTTGTCTGATCTGCATCTAAGGTCAAGGCAGAGAGATCGAGGGCTGGTGGGGTCCCCCCACCTCAGAGAGTGAAACGAACCCTCTGGGAGCGCTGAGATCCGGACATGTGGCCATGAGGATTCTGGGGTTTGGAAATCAGAGGTGGCCGGCACACAAGGCACAGGAGCTCTTTCACAGACACGTGGAAATGCAGAAAAGTGGAGTCCGGGACATTAACACACCTCTGAAGGCCAAAATAATCCTGCCGTGAGCATCTGAAGGGACGTCCCAGCCCACGAGACAAAAGAAAATACACACGCTCTTCTGTCCCCGGCTCCTGGCACAGAGCTGCTAAAACTCTTGTAATTCCGTAAGGGAAAAGAGAAGCCTCTTTTGTTCTAATATCTGGTCTTTGACCTGGGTTCTTGACATCGAGCTCCGAAGTCCCCTGTCATTTCCTGGGTGATACGAGTGACTGGATCTGATGAGGCGACTCTGGGGGGCTCCTGGATGGAAGGGGATCACCGGAAAGTCTAAGCCATGTTCAGAAGCCTGGAATTTTCAGCCCCATCCTTAGTCTCCAGAGAAGGGAGGGGGGCTGGAAGTGGAGGTTATAATCCAACATGCCTAAGGGAGGAAGCCTCCAGAAAATCCCAACAGTGTGGGGTTCAGAGAGAGCTTCTAGACCGAGGAACACATCCATACGGGGAGGCTGAGTGATGGGGTTCCGGTTGATGGCGGGGTTCGGAGCCGACGGCCAAGAAAAAACTCTTGGAGACGTCTTCGGTGCAAAAAGGTGATTTTCTTAAAGCACGGGGAACAGGACCTGTGGGCGGAAAGAGCTACACCGTCAACATGAGGATCTCCAACTTGACAGGGACAGAAGATCCTGAGCTCAGGGCCCTCCCACACCTTGCCCTCTGTGTCTGGTCATCTGGCTGTCCGTTTGTCCTTTTGTAAACTGGTAACCGCGTTTTCCCGAGCTCCAGGAGCTGTTCTAGCAAACAATCGGATCCAAGGGGAAGAGGAGGTCGTGGGAACCTCCAACCCGCAGCCAAGTCAAACAGAGGCTGCGGGTAACCTGGGCACCTACCGCTGGTTGGTGATGCCTGAAGTAGGAGGCGTATGACAGACCTGAGCCCTGACCTGGCGGGATCTGACGTTATTTCCAGATGGGTAAGTGTCAGAACGGAGTTGAAATGTAGGGCACACAGTTGGTGTCACAGAATCCCACACATTTGATGACCAGAAGTGTCAGAAGTATTCTGGCTAAAAGTAAAGGATATACATGAAAATGAAAGACTGGAGGTTTTTCCCATACACAGACCCTGCGGAGACCTAGGGCGACAGTTAGAGAAGTTTCCGGAAGTGATGGAACTGCACAGAGAGAGGCAAGTCTGGATACAGCCCGCTCCCATATTGGGCCTCCGGTCCACAGAGCGGAATGCTGCGCAAAGATAGGTTTGGGGGAGGGCAGAAGCATCGATCCCACCGGGCCACGAGGCACTTCAGAATCCTCAATGGCAGCTGCTCTTCGGAAATCCGTGGAGGGTGATTGTCCCGCCAAAAGAAATGCTGAAAGGGAGAAATAAATTAACCTCTAGGAGGTAGGTTTTATGGGCTGGCCCAATTCCCCAGCAGGAGGCAGCAGAAGCAGCCAGGGTGGCCAGGCCACTATCACTCAACGGCCTACCCTCAGTGTAGCGCCCAGGGGCCAGGAGCTCAGGGCTCAAAGGGAGGTGGAAATTAAAAGTCTTTCGAAACTCAGAATGCACAAAATGGAACCCAAATCTAAGACCTGGTGATCGGAGTCTCATCATCCAGTGTCCTAGAATTTTCGGGAATATGGGATATCTCAGATGCTCATCTTCGACTGTTTTTCTTTGTATCAAACCGCTGACGGGAAACCATCAAAACCCTAGAGGAGAAAGCAGGAAAAGACCTCTCTGACCTCAGCCGCAGCAATTTCTTACTTGACACATCCCCAAAGGCAAGGGAATTAAAAGCAAAAATGAACTGTTGGGACCTCATGAAGATAAAAAGCTTCCGCACCGCAAAGGAAACAATCAACAAAATTAAAAGGCAACCAACGGAATGGGAAAAGATATTTGCAAATGATATATCGGACAAAGGGCTAGTATCCAAAATCTATAAAGAGCTCACCAAACTCCACACCCGAAAAGCAAATAATCCAGTGAAGAAATGAGCAGAAGACATGAATAGACACTTCTCTAAAGAAGACACCCCAATGGCCAACAGGCACATGAGAAGATGCTCAACGTCGCTCCTCATCAGGGAAATACAAATCAAAACCACACTGAGATACCACCTCACGCCAGTCAGAGTGGCCAAAATAAACAAATCAGGAGACGAGGGATGCTGGCGAGGATGTGGAGAAACAGGAACCCTCTTGCACTGTTGGTGGGAACGCAAACTGGTGCGACCACTCTGGAACACAGTGTGGAGGTTCCTCAGAAAATTAAAAATAGATCTACCCTATGACCCAGCAATAGCACTGCTAGGAATCTACCCAAGGGATACAGGAGTGCTGACGCATAGGGGCACTTGTACCCCAATGTTTAGAGCAGCACTTTCAATAGCCAAATTATGGAAAGAGCTTAAGTGTCCATCAACTCACGAACTGGATAAAGAAATTGTGGTTTATATACACAATGGAATACTACTTGACAATGAGAAAGAATGAAATATGGCCCTTTGTAGCAACGTGGATGGAACTGGAGAGTGTGATGCTGAGTGAAATAAGTCATCCAGAGAAAGACAGATACCGTATGTTTTCACTCTTATGTGGATCCTGAGAAACTTAACAGAAGACCATGGGGGAGGGGAAGGGCGAAAAAAAGTTACAGAGGGAGGGAGCCAAACCATAAGAGACTCTTAAAAACTGAGAACAAACTGAGGGTTGGCAGGCGGTGATGGGGGGGGGGGGGATGGCCATTGAGGAGGGCACCTGTTGGGGTGAGCACTGGGTATTGTATGGAAACCAATTTGACGATAAATTTCATGTTAAAAAAATAAAAATAAAACGCGGAGGCCAAGGGCTTGTGCATTTTGTTGTTTTGTTCTAACTGCTTTCTACGGAATTAAAAATTTTTTGCGCGCTTGTCCTCACTCCCTAGAAACATGCCCCTCACCAAGGGTTCAGGTCAGACAGTGGGAGAGACCCTCCTGCTTCAGCCTTGGCAGAAATTATTGCTGCCAATTGACTAATTTACAGATTTCGTTAAAGAGTCGCTGTTCTGTTCAACACCTTCCCAAAAGACACAGTGACAGCACAGAGGTCCAGGACCACTGCAGTGACCTCATTTTCCCTTTGAGACTCACCCCTTTGGATTTCTCACGATTATTAAAATGCTCAACTTTTCCGGAAGCGGATTTGAGAGCAGAAGCCCTGAAAAGACTGAGAACTTCCCCCACCGATGGGGAAAGGTCGTGCACATTTTGGGGAGAGGTTCTGCACTGCAAAATGACTGTATCGTGTATCTTGCTTAATTCAGGTGTAACAAAAGATCATTGAAGATTGAAGTCATTGAAGACCATTGAGGATCTTGAAGATCATTGAAGATCAGTGAGGAGTGATGTCCCTTGACAATTCACTTTGCCTTAGGCCGTTTCAATTCAAGCATAAATATTCTGAAGACAGAACAAGTTAGATGTTTTGAAAATAGAAGAGAGTAAGGAGGAAAGCACATATGCAAATGGGTATGTGTGTCTGTATTTTCTTTAATTCTTGTTTTCTTTCCTGGGCCATAAAACTAGGGAAACTATTCATATAACAGAAAACATACTTGAAAAAGATGCCTTTGGTTACACTCACTTTTTAACTTTTTTTCTTAATGTTTTATTTATGTCTGAGTGAGAGACAGAGCACGAGCGGGGAAGGGGCAGAGAGAGAGGGAGACACGGAACTTGAAGCAGGCTCCAGGCTCTGAGCTGTCAGCCCAGAAGCTGACGTGGGGCTCGAACCCATGAGCAGTGAGATCATGACTTAAGCCGAAGTTGGAGGCTTAAACGACTGAGCCACCCAGGTGCCCCATACATTCGCTGTTTAAATGCCCTATGTGGAGACACAATATATTTGTTCTTATTTACATGCATGAACTCTATTACACGAGCGATATTTGTTTGGAGAATGAGACAGAGTTCTCATTACTGCTGAGGGGTGGGTGGCACACAGATTCCTGGAGGGAGGTGGGGGAACCTGACTGGGTCATAGCTACGGGCAGCGTCCTAGATCCTACCACTGGGTCTTGGCTCTACACTACCAGGTACCAGCCACAAGTGTAGGCAGGTTTCCCAACTTCCTAAGCCTAGGTTTCCTCCTCTATAAAAGGGTAATAATAATACCAACTTCATGGGGCACCTGGGTGGCTCAACTGGCTAAGCGCCCAACTCTTGATTTCAGCTCGGGTCACGAACTCACGGTTGGTGAGATCGAGCCCCACTTCGGGCTCTGTGCTGGCAACACGGAGCCTGCTTGGGATTCTCTCTCCCTCTTTTCCTGCCCCTCTCTCTCTCTCTCTCTCTCTGTCCGTCTCTCTCAAAATAAAAAATAAACTTTAAAAGAAATTTAAAAAATAATAATACCAACTTCATAGGGTTGTTGGCAGAATTAATTAGGACAACGAATGAAGAGTATTTGGCACGGGATAAACAGTCGTAAACATCAGTTGTCATTCGAAGTCTCATTAACGAGGCAAAGAGTGATGGACAGCTCAAGCTTTCCACAGAAGTTTGGAGACATGAATCCCAAGGCTTAGTCTTCTAGAAACAGCTAGGAAATCTCTTGCTGTCTCTGGGGTTCAGCCCCCTCACCTACAACGTCAGGAGCTTGGACTTTGCGATGTTTAAGACTCACCCAATTTCCAAATCCTACGCTTCTAACTCAGCCTCCCACCAAATACCTTCCAGGTGCCATGGCCTCATTTACTCCCCGAAGGACCCACCAAAGTGGGTGCTGGTGAGTCTGCTTGTGTCGCACAAGGACACTGGGGCTGACTGGGTGGGACAGCACGGCAGGTGGAGCTGAGGGCTGACCCAGGGACACGGCACTCCTTTCTCAACCTCCCTTTGAGTCCAGAGGTCTGCATAGAGATTCGACTAAAGGAAACCCATGCGTCATCCAGCTAAAACCGTGCCACAGGGTCCACACCGATTTCTGCATTTGTATTTACCGCTGTGACCCTCCCTCCCACCCTTCCCTACCCTGCTGTTCACACACCGCTACCCCAAGTGTCCTTCCCAGCATCCGGCTGTGTTAATTAGCGTGGAAATGACAGCTTGGACACTGACATGCGGTTATGACCCCCACACACTTCCCCTTGAGCTGTGTATGAGGACTCCGTGACTATATTTACCGCTGTTTGTACGGGCGAATTTTGATTCATGTCAGACTTTTTAAAAATCAATGTACTATGTAAAAGAAAGCACGGTCCCACCCCCAACCCCCAGCATCACTGAGCATTTAAAAGACGCGGGTGGTTCCACTTATGAGAATCACATGGGGAAATGTATTGACTGATACATTTATGATTCTACTAAATGGATCATTCTGTTTTTAAAAGCAGAGGGAAAATTTATCTCATGAAACTTCTAATTAATTTTTTTAAGTTTATTTATTTATTTTGAAAGAGAGGGCACATGTTCGAGAGCAGGGGAGGGGCAGAGAGGGAGAATCCCAAGCAGGCTCCACACTGTCAGCGCAGAGCCCGATGGGGGGCTCAAACTCACGAACTGTGAGATCATGACCTGAGCCGAAATCAAGAGTCAGACACTGAACTGACTGAGCCACCCAGACACCCCGGAACTTCTAATTTAATTCGACAATTCCATCACTGTTGCCGGGGAGGCAGATGTAGAATACTCGGGGGAAATTAAGGCAAACGATTGCCGTGGAGTTTACAGCACAGTAGTGGGCTGGTGTCCCCAGGGCTCGTGACAATCCCAGATTTTCTCTATACACACTTATGGTTTTTCTAGATTAGGACATAAAATCCTGTCATTTTTCCCCCCAGGTGATTTTTTTTTTAATATTATTTTTGAGAGAGAGACAGAGCACGAGTGGGGTAGAGGCAGAGAGAGAGGGAGACACAGAATCCGAAGCAGGCTCCAGGCTCGGAGCTGTCAGCACAGAGCCTGACGCGGGGCTTGAACCCACAAACCATGAGATCACAACCTAAGCCGAAGTCGGATGTTCAACCAATTGAGCCACGCAGGCACCCCTCATTTTTTTTTCACAACAGCACAGTATTGTGTGGAACCGATAGGCTACATTTGATTTATCCTATTTCCAAATAAGGAAATAAACATTTCCTTATTTGTTGCTATCAAGAACACTACATCTATGGGGAAAAAACATGTTATTCACCTTAAAAGTTTTAGTTTATGGGGCTCCTGGGTGGCTCAGTCAAGTGTCCGACTCTTGATTTCGGCTCAGGTCATGATCCTGTGGTTCGTAAGTTTCAGCCCTGCCTTGGGCTCTGCATCGACAGTGAGGAGCCTGCTTGGGATTTTCTCTCTCTCTCTCTCTCTCTCTCTCTCTCTCTCTCCCCCTTGCCCCCCTCAAAATAAATAAATAAACCTTAAAAATGTTTTCGTTTATCACTGTGGGTATATTCTCTTTTTAAAAATCCAAATGTGGTAGGTTTTAATTTCTTTCCTTTTTTTCTCCTTGATCATACTTCCTGAAAGTTTCTATTTTGCTCAACTTTTCAAAGAACCCGACCTTGGCTCTACTATTTCTACACATTTTATTTCCACCTTATCATGTTCTTTTATCATGATCAATGCCTGTTTTGCTTTTGTTTGGCTTATTTTTCTGTAACTTCCTGAGTTGGATTGTTAATTCTTTCATACCTTTCCTATCTGATGGTACAGCACTGTAGAACTATGAATTTAAATCGGCAACTCACAGGTTTGATTTGAATTTTATCGGCATTATTACTTCCTAATTCATTTGTAAATCTACTTTGACAAATAATTGATTTGCCCTTTGACTCGAAACTATTTGAAAAGAGTTCTTTCAGAATGTCCCATACTTAAATTTCATTTTTCATTATTTACTTGCAATCTGTTTCCGGATCTAATACCTTTTGGTTAGATAGCACGACCTACGTAATTTTGACCTCGGAACATATCATTGAGTTTTCCTTTAACCTGCATATCACCAACTTTTGTAAACATTCCATGGTTGTTTGAGGGGAAAAGAAGCTTTGCGTCTATGTGTAGGGTACAAAACTCAATGTGTGCCTATTAAAATAAATATGTTAATTGGAATGTGCGATCTGCTTTCTTCCTTAATTAATTCTTGTCTCCATCTGGCCAATTCTGAGCTGGTGCATTCACGTCTCCCATTATTATCGTGTCTTGATCGTGTCTTTTAGCAATGCCAGCGATTTTCGCTTTACACATTTCAGCCTATGCTGTTTGTGCATCAAATATGTTCACGACTTTACACAACCCACAGCCTTTCAATGGAGTAGAAAATAAGTACTTGAGAGTCACATGAACCCTTCCTCATTTATAGAGCGGGCTGTGGAACCGCTTTCCTGCCTCCTGTGGAATCTCTCTAACCACCAAATTTGGCCAAACCACAGAGGGCACAGAAATCCGTTTGCTCAGTAATTTTACCCAAGTTCTCAGAAACTCGGCCAGTATCTTTCCCTTGAATGCAGTCCAGCCATTTCATGGAGCTCATTAGCTCTCCCGAGGTATTAGTTTATGATTTCTTGAATCATGGGGTCACCATAACAAAATGAGCAGGGGCTAATTTGTACCCAGACACAAGTTTCTACTCCTGGCAAAACGTGTGCTATTTCATCCCCCAAAACTTACTGTAAAGAAACCCGACCACAGTTTGTGGGATGTTCAACGTGACGGCAAGTTAAGCTGTAATTCACATTTTGCTTTGCTAAATAACGCTTCCCTTATCGCAACAGGGGTGAGATTTAAACACATTTCTCAGTCCCGAGTTTGCGTGCATTCATATCTGGGGGTTGATATTTCATGGAACTTGGAGAGGTAATAGAAGGGATTTTTTTTTCCCCTCTTGACATCTTTCTGGCAAAACCTTATTTTAAATATCCTTATATATATACCTTTATGCACTTGGGCTACCACTCCTTAACCTGAATAAATTCCTCTAAGTGAAACTCTGATACCAAAGGATGAGAAACTTACGGTTTTCATGTATACTCTGAAATTGCCCTTTGCAAAGCCTGTTCCAGTCCGCACAATTTGGTGTGGAGCGATGCCTGTCTGCCCGCGCCCTCAGCACTCCAGATGTTACCAGCCCCCGGTGTCTTCAACCCAGCAGAGCAAATAATTCAACCCTTCCATCTGCATTTCTTTGGTTGCTAGTAGGTTTTACACTTTTCCTAAGTCTACTGATTGACTTTTCCAGTTTTATTGAAATATAGTTGACATACGCCACCGTGTGAGTTTATTAAGGCGTACGACAGAATGATTTGATATATACGTTATGTGTTACAAAGGGATCACCACAATACAATCAGTTAACATTCACCACCTCGCACAGTTATGATGGCTTTTTCCTTACAAGGAGAGCCTTTGAGGGGCGCCCGGCTGGCTCAGTGGGAAGAGCATGCGACTCCTGATCTCGGGGTTGTGAGTTCGAGCCCCGTGTCGGGCGTAGAGATTACTTGAATAAATATTTCTCAGAAACAGAACCTCGAAGATCTACTCTCTCAGCAACTTGCAAACACACGATACAGCATCGTTAATCACAGTCATCACGTTGTACAACGTCTTCCAAACTGAAAGGCTGTTTGTATTTCTTCTGTTAGTTGCCTGCCCTATTCATCGCCCATTTTTCTATCGGGTTATTTGTCTTTTTCTCATCTATCTTTAAATGCCGTGTGGAGGGGTATGCGTGCATCTTCTGTCGTCTTGACGAGATTTGAAAGCATTCTATATTCCATCCTTTTACGTATGACCCAGCTCCGTTCTTATCCATCATTCCTCCTATGAAAAGATACCACAAAGTAGATCGTTTGTTCTGCCCATTCTACAGATGGCAGGAATGGGACTCAGAGAGGTTCAGCACGTGAGAACCGACTCTAAATCTGGATGGGGCTCTCGAGTCCCACCCGTGTTGTGTTGTCCTCAGTCCCCTGAAGGCTCATGGCACAACTTCGCTCCCGCAGGCACGGCTGCTACAGGGCTTCAGGCTGTGCAACCAGCTTCCACTTATTTGACCCGGAAACACCCAGGCCCAGAGAGAGCCAACAGCCCCGAAAATGCTCTCTTTCCCCTAAAGTCCTAATCTAGGAACAAGCTGGTGTAAAGTCCTATCCCCTGAAATTCACGGAGTTGCAGTTTCCAAGAATCTCTGTGTTCTAAGCAAGGGGAAAATATGATGACGCTTCGGTTTGTCTTGGGTTCAGACCCCAGAGACCAGTGCTGGGGATCGAGACAGTCCCGAAGCGGGTCTGCCTCCCGTTGGGTATTCGCCACAAGCCCCGGAGCGCTCTGATCGTCATCCCAGAGTCGTCCCTGCAAATATCCCCCAGAGGGCTGAGGCTGAGTGGATGGACGAATCGTGCTATCAGCCATCCATCCACACCAGCTGACCGAACTGCTTGGGGGAGGAGCCACGGGAAAGCTGCGACTCGCGAGGCGCCCTGCTTCTCGGCGGTGGTCACACCGAGCCAGCGTTTGTCCCTTTCGGAACCACCACTGCTCTTCAGGGAGTGGACATCTGCGCCTCGGGGGCGAGCGGCCCCACCTGGTTATGAAAGCCCCCGGGCAGGTGCAGGTACAGGGCGGGGACCCCAGGGGACCTGTGCTCCAGCGCTGGCTTCAGGGATTCTCAGGCCACCTTTGCGTTTTGCTTACACTCCAATAGAACACTACGTTTGTGAATTTAAATCATGCAAATCTGAGGGGTGTCTAGGTGGCTCAGTGGGTTGAACCCCCGGCTCTTGATCTCAGCTCAGATTTTGGTCTCAGAGTCGTGAGTTCAAGCCCTGCATGGGGGTGCATGCTGGGCATGAAGCCTGCTTCAGGCAAATTTTAAACAGCATAGTATTTTTATCTTTCTAACGTTTGTTTATTTCTTTTGAAAGAGAGAGAGTAAGCAGGGGAGGGGCAGAGAGACAGAGAGAGGGACGGAGAGCAAATCCTAAGCAGTCTCCACTCAGCAAGCACAGAGCCTGACACAGGGCTCGATCTCATGAACGGGGAGATCATGACCTGAGCGGAAATCAAGAATCCCACGCTTAACCGACTGAGCCACCCAGGCGCCCCCTGAAAATAGCATATTTTTAAACAAATATATTTTAACGATGTGCAAAAGACTTGAAATAATTCTGTGCCTTAAAGTCAAAACATCGTGACTCACATAATTTTAAGTCAGGCCAGCTGGAAGAATCTGAAACCGTGTTCCTGTCCTTGCCGCCTGGTGGCGCCATGTGCACAGGCGGACAGCCCCTCCTGAACTCCTGGGGTGGCGGGGTGGGGGGGCAGGTGTTACTCTAGCATGATGCGAACCGGAACCACAGTCTAGCTTCAAGAGTGCGTGCTTGTCCCAAAGGCTTCCTTCCACGCGTGTCACTACGGCTGCTCCGAGGGACGCTTCTCTTCCTGCCACTGAGGCTTTGGACACCGCGTTTCTTGAACAGTTACTTTGCACCAGGTACCGCGCTGGTCGCTGGAGATGCGACAAGAAACAGGACAGAATTCTTTGAAGAACTTCCGCTCTAAGGTCAGAGCATCCCGTAAGCAGACGCCAGTGTGAGGTGATGAGCGTGAAGCAGGGCGCCTGCTGGTACTCGGACGCCCGCTCCGAGGGGCTGTGCGGGCTTCCTGGAGGACGCAGCCTGAGAGGCGAAGGATCAGAAAGGACTGGACGGGTAAAAATGGTCGGGGTGGGGGCAGACAGCGGAGGGAGGAAACCAAGGCAGGTGAGGGCAGGTGCAAGGACACAGAGCAGCAAAGAGGGGGGGTCTCAGCAGCCCCACTGGCCTGCGCTGGGCTCTCCTGCCTTTGAGGCTGTCCCCTGGGTTTTACCGTGTGTTCATAGTCAAGGATGCTTTGTCCTTGCTCAACCGGAGATCCCTCCAGGGACACACCTTCAAGTCTGTGGCCCCCAGACTTAACGAACTCATTGGCCAACCTAATTAAGCAGCCCCTGTCCTCAGGGACTCAGGTGGACAGTGGCCTCCTGGGACCAGCCAGCCCTTCAGTCACCCCTGGAAAAGACAGACCCTGAACTTCGCAGCCCAAGGGTTTCTTGTCTCTGGGCCGATGGGGCTCAGTGGAGCTTCCTCTCCATTTGGAGCCTTCTGGAAAGGACCCTTGGTGTCCCACCTCTGAGCGAATGTCCAGTTCCTGGCACTGGCAAAACCATCCTTCCAGAAACTCCTGCTGGCCTCTGCGGTCCTCTTCGTTCCCTTCCTGCAAACTCAGTCAGTCAGGGATGTTTTCAGCTCCCATTTTAGAGAGCAAATGTTTCCTTTTCGGCCCTTGGGGCACCTAAGTGGCTCGGTCGCTTGAGCGTCTGACTTTCGCTCAGGTCATGATCTCATGGTTCATGAGTTCGAGCCCCGCACCGGGCTCTGTACTGACAGTTTGGAGCCTGGAGCCTGCTTGGGATTCTGTGTCTCCCTCCGTGCCCCTCCCCTGTTCGCATTCTGTCTCTCTCTTTCTCAAAAATATACATTAAAGACTTCAGCCCCGTGTTGTCTATTCCATGTAAGGTTCATTTTAAGAAAACGTTCTTAAAAGCACACACTGGCCCACGCTGGGCTGCATGACTCCTGCCTGTGCACCTTACAGCTGTTGCATTAGATCCCACAGTGAGCCCCGAGTGTGAGTTTTCACCTGCTTATCCTGAGATCTGGGACTCATGGAGCGTCGGTTTCCTTGACCGCAGAATCAAGACGGCATTCATTATGTCTTGGGTTGTTTGGAGAATTAAATTCAGAATAGCACATGAAAAACTCGTAGCACAGTACTTGGCTGAGATTATAAATATGATTATTGTGTCTTTGAAAAAAGATCATGAACATTTATAACATCTTTTTTTTTTTATATGATGTAGAGTTGTTGTTTTGTTTTTTTTTTAAACCAGAATGTAAAGGTCGTTATACTCTGGTCTCTATGGAGCTCAGTTTTCTATGAGAAGTCCAATCTGGTTGTCTCAGTGTTACCACTCAGTGTCAGCATTCTTTCAGTGAAAACTGTGACTTCTCTCTAGCATTGTGACTAGAGGTTCATTTCTGGCCCTGGGTGCTCACCAACAGATTCCATTGGTTCCCGGCCACATTTAATAGGATGCCCCCCCCCCCCCCCCGGGGCACCTCGGTGGCTCAGTTGGTTGAGCATCCAACTCTCGATGTGGGTTCAGGTCATAATCTCACCGTTCACGGGATCGAGCCCCGAGTTCACACTCAGCACAGAGCCTGCTTGGGATTCTCTCTCTCTCCTCTCTCTCCACCCCACCCCGCTCGCTCTCTCTCTCTTTCAAAATCGGCCGATAAAGAAACATTTTTGAAAAAGAGGAGGCCCGGCCCCACGCTCTCCTCAAGCCCCAGCACACCTCAGCGACACGTGACCGTCACTTTTCTTCTTAGAGAAAGACACCAACACCTGCAGATGAGTAAAACAAAACCACCACCTGCTTGTTCTAGAGTTCTATGCGTGTAATCCCCGTGAGTCTCTCTGAAACAAATAGGACAGCTGCGATCTTACGGACACACAACGAAACTAGGAGAGAAAGAGTCGTGGCGGGGGAGGGGGGGCACACGGCGGGAAGGGGGCGATTCGGCTGGGCCGCCTTGACACTACCACCCTCCGTCGAGACGCTGGCCGTGCGATGCTGTGTCAGACTCTCAGGTCACAAGGATTCCTCCTTCCCTGCAAAGCAGCCCTGAGCTGCAGATCCAACAGGGCGCACACACCCTCTCTGTTCTAGCTGACTCCACCCTCCGGCCCATCTCTGGGGAGGGGTGCGGGGGGGGGGGGTCCGTGGGGGACACTTGACCTAGGCTGGGCCAGATTTCCACCCCGGGAATTTAAAGGGGAACCCGTTTTCGTCAGTCAGGTAGCGTATGAGCGAGGCCAGCCTCGTGAGAGCTGCGAGCGGAGCCGGCCCCCCCATCGCGTGGGCCACAGAGGCAAAGGACAGCTGTCCGCGGAGAGAAAGGCAGGGCCCGAGAGGGGACAGGGAACAGCGGTGGAGACAGTCCTACAGCCTCCGAGTCCTACACGGCCTCTCTCTGCTCCTGGCTGCAGGGGACGCTCCAGAAGCCGTATGGTGTGGCCCACTTTGACTCAACGCGTCCAAATTTTACCTCCGCTGTTTGCAACTTAAGAATCTCACATTTCGCCCCTGACCCACCTCCACTGTATTTCTGTTGCTTCTAATTTAAGAATCTTATAAGCCAAGACAGTCTGTTGGTCCCACACGATTTGCATGCTCAAACCTCAAGACGGTCCATGAGGACGCTTTATTTTTTTTATTTTTCTAACAAATACCCTTTTAAGGTATTATTTTTTTTTAATGTTTATTTATTTATTTTGAGAGAGGGGCAGAGACAGAGCGAGGGAGAGAGGGAGAGAAAGGGGGAGGGAGAGAGAGAGAGAGAGAGAGGGAATCCCAAGCAGCCTCTGCACTGTCACTGTAGAGCCCCATGTGGGGCTCGAACTCACAACCCCATGAGCTCATGACCTAAGCTGAAATCTCCGAATCTGGAGAACCCGGAGGCCTGCAGGGTTGGGTTTTTTTTTCTTTTTTTTTTTTCTGTTGTTTGCCTGACTTTCTGTTCGTTTGGTTTTCACTCGTGCCGAAGGCACCACCAAGAACACGAGAACGTAAATCTTTAATTCTTATCTAAGTCCGTAGGATTGCTATGTAATTTTCTGCGAATGTGTACCTCGTTTGAAAACAACAGTGAGACCACAGTCCGTGAGTTCGAGCCCCGCGTCGGGCTCTGTGCCGACAGCTCGGAGCCCGGAGCCTGCTTCCGATTCTGTGTCTCCCTCTCTCTCTGCCCCTCCCCTGTTCATGCTCTGTCTCTCTGTGTCTCAAAAATAAATAAAAACATTAAAAAAATTTTCTTTTAAATAAAACAACAGTGAGACCAGACCGCGGAAGTACAATCCCTCCCTCCTGTGGTCCTTCTTGCCATCCACGCTCAGGGTCAGGGTCGCAGAGGGGAGAGGAGCAAGGCCTCTCCTCTAGGAGGGCCAGCAGAGGCAGACTGCGTGGCACAGAGAACCCCTACCTTCCATGACGGAGATCACCTTTCTCAGGACGCCAGCTTTTCAGGAGGTGTTGATGCGGGTCCGGGAAAAGTAAATAGGAATGGCATTCTGTGCTCAGAGGCGTCACCAGGCACTCTTGAGGCTGATGAGACTGCTGCCGGTTCAGCCCAGCATCCGCCCTCTCTGTCAGCATTAATGGGAGCCAAAGATGGGAGGAAAGGAGAGACGCAAAGGAAGCCGGGCGGGGGGTGGGGAGGGGGGAGGCGATGGAAGACTGGAGGGGAGGGAGGCAAGAAGACAGAAGGGGGGCGGAGGGAGGAGGCCTGCACTGCCCACCAGGCTCTTCGCACACCCAAAGAGGTGCTAGCCTCTCCCTGGAGCCTGGGGAGCAAAGCCAATGTCTCTCCCTCCTTCCGTCCTTCCTTTCTTCCCATCCTTCCTTCCTTTCCTGCCTCTTCCCTTCCCCACTCTCTTCCTCCGTGTCTCCCGCCTCCTCTCTCTCTCTTTCCCTCCTCCCTTTGTCCTTCCTTCCTTCCTTCTTCCTTCCTTCCTCCCTCCCTTCCTTCTTTCCTCCATCCCTTCTTCCTTCCTCCTACCCTTCCTTCCTTCCTTCTTCCTTCCTTCCTCCTTTCCTTTCTCTTTGTTCTTCCTTCCTTCCTCCTTCCTTCCTCCCTCCCTCCTTTCCTTTCCCTTCCTTCTTCCTTCCTTCCTTTTTCCTTTCCTTTCCTTCCTTCCTCCTTCCTCCCTCCCTTCTTTCCTTCCTTCCTCCTTCCTCCCTCCCCCCCTTCCTTCCTTCCTCCTTCCTCCCTCCCCCCCTTCCTTCCTTCTTCCTCCCTTCTTTTCCTTCCTTTCCTTTCCCTTTCTTTCTCCTCCCTCCCTCCCTTTCTTCCTTCTCCTTTCCTTGCCTTTCTTCTTCCTTCCTTCCTCTTTCCTTTTCTTTTCTTTCCTTTCCTTTTCCTTCCTTCCTCCCTCCCTTCCTTTTTTCCTTCCCTCCTCCTATCCTTCCTTCCTTCTTTCCTTCCTTCCTTTCCTTTCCCTTCCTTCTTCCTTCCTCCCTTTTTTCCTTCCTTCCTCCTCCCTCCCTCCCTTCCTTCCTTCTTCCTTCCTTTTCTTTCCTTTCCCTTCCTTCCTCCTTCCTTTTCTTTCCTTTCCTTTTCCTTCCTTCCTTCCTTCCTTCCTTCCTTCCTTCCTTCCAATTTTTCTTTCTTCAGAGCCTCAAGGGAGAGTTGGTAATTCTTCATCCTTAAGGAATTATGACAAGGTTTTAGGAGCTCTCGGAATGTGCCACGTCTCAGAAACACAAATAATTTATTTTCTATTTTCCAAACAAAGCAATAATTAGATCACTCCAGATAACTAATATTATGTTTTCGGAAGCCCTGAGTAGATGATAAGCTAATATTTGTACGGTTGACCTTAAAAATGTGACAGTTCAGAAGCTCTTGGAGGGATGCCCAGAAAGTCACCGATTACTACAGGATTTAGCAACACCGTGTGAAAAAAAAAACTTTCACAATTCTTTTAAAAATACATTTACAGTTTCGTAAGCCACTACGCTAGAGTAACTGGGGAATTATTGTTTGACAGTATAATTACATTTTAATTGTACCGCAATTATGTGTTCAATAGGAATGGAGGGGAAATCTGCTGCTGCCGTAAAACGCAGACTTCGTGGTTCATACAGCAGACGAGGTGGCCATTCCCGTCCTTCCACTGGGTCCCAGCTTTTACAGAGATGGCGACGACTCTCTCAAAGACATTTGGGCACTCACATTTCCCAAAGAAACAGCCAGTGTCTGTCGAAAACCCAGCTAGAGGCTATTTGACAAAATGTCCCAAGACCTATTTAGGAAAATATTCCCAGTTGTGCAATCAGCTTCCAGGGGACAATGAAGCCTACAGAGAAAAAAAGGAGCATTTTGCAGGGGGCTGGGGCGGGCGCAGGAGCCCCATCCAAGAACTCCTCGGACGGTCCCATTTGGAACTGGCCTGGTCTCCTTTCTTTCTGCTCTGAATGGGAAGCAGTTCGGGCTAGAAGACCACAACCAGCACTAATGAGCAGCGAAGTGGCCCTGATCCCGAAGATCTGTGTGTTATACCCCCCCCCACCTCCGACCCCCCCACCCCACCCCTCCCGCCTCCCGCCTCCCTCACTTAACAGATCTGCGGTCTGGGCTCTGAGAACGGGAAAACTACAAATCTCCCTCGCTGTAAACCATTTCCCCAAACACCAGCTTCCTAGAACACTAGTTTTGTCCCCATTGTCATTTGTAACCGTTTAATGATGCACACTGTGTCTAAGAAGGTAGTTGCGGCACTTGAACAACTTGGCAGTTACCTGGAAAACGGAGCCTGTTTTAAAAACGGATCTGGGTAGGGGCGCCTGGGGGGCTCAGCAGGTTAAGCGTTTGTTGGCCTTCGGCTCAGGTCATGATCTCACGGTTCGTGGGTTCAAGCCCCGCGTCGGGCTCTGTGCCGACAGCTCAGAGCCTGGAGCCCGCTTGGGATTCTGTGTCTCCCTCTCTCTCTCTCTCTCTGCCCCTCCGCGGCTTGGGTGCTCTCTCTGTCTCTCTCAAAAATAAATAAGTAAACTGAAGAAAAAAGAAAAAAGAAATTGCATCTGGGCAGTTCTATGACACATTAAGTACTCACCGATCTATTATCTTGAAGGGCGGAGAAGGAAGTCATTCTGGACCTGAAGGCAGGGCCAAACTGAGCCAAGGGAGAGGAAAGGACTCAGCAGAGCCGGACATAGGTGAACTTGACCTGGTGATTGCACGAAGCCCGGAAAGGCAGACGGGAAAGACCTTCCTAGTGGAGCGCTGGAAAAAGCTTAACAGACCAGCTGCCTGGGGGAAAAGGTTTGCCAACCTCTGTGGCGTCCATCCCCCACCGTGGCCGACTGCAAGCCCTCGGCGGGACCGAATTCACGCTTGCAAAGAATGCGCAGCGCCTGCTTTCTCAACCCTCCTCCCCTCTGTCTCTTCTTCTCAGTCTCTCTCTCTCTCTCTCCCTCTCTGCTGGATCGTTCGAAAGTTAAAGACTTTATGTCCCCCTGAACATTTCGGATCACGCCGGGTGATAGGTTTTAAAGACGCTCATCAAGCGGACTTCGATTTCGACTGGCCATTCCTTTGTGGCGTCCCAGAATCCAACACCTGCACCCGCATTTCAGGAACGGAGCGCTCAGTGCATCTTGGGCCCAAGCAGAACCGGAAGTGCCTGTGCTTCACCGGAAATGCCTGTTCTTCTCATTCCCAGCGCTCCTCGCATCCTCTCTTTCCCAGCATTCCTCGCAGTAGGGTGTGATCATGTGACCGGGCTCCGCCAATGGGGCCTACGGCCCATCCGTGGACTCGGAAGTTGGGAGTTGGTGAGGCAGGAAGCAGGGGTGCGGACCCTCGATGTGGGGGGTGGACCTGGCTGCGTCGCGGGCCCAGGTTGGCCGTGGCCATCCGCCGTGTGGGGTCCTCAGCAGCGGCGGGGGCTGTGGTCTCCGAGCCGTCGGGCGTCTCTGCACCCCGTTTCCCAGCCCGGTTCTGGGGGACGCCCCATTCCCTGTCCCCGGACGCTTTTCTGCTCAGTAGCCAGAGCTGCCCCACGGCCCCAACCCTGGATCTGCAGAGATCTCACGCCCACCACACTCTGAGCAACGCGGGGCCGCTTAGGGCGAAAGCGAAGTTGGGGCCGGAACCTTCTCTTCATCCCCACTTAGTGGAAGATGGGGTCTGGACATCATGCGGGGGCGGGGAGGGCAAAGCTGTCTCTAGAGGCAGGCAGCTCGGCCCCCTTATCCTACTGGAGCTGCGGGACCGGGGGGTGCCCCTCACGCTGGGCCTCGGTTTCTGCGGGTCTAGTGGGTGTCGCGCACCGGATCGTCGTGGAAAGAAGAGGTGGCGGCGGAAGCTGGAGCGCAGCGAGGCTCAGCAGCTGGGGCCCCTGTTCTTAGGATGTTCCTGCTGGTCCTGCTGTTCCTGCGCGTCCTGCTTTATATGCATAATAGCCTCGCCGTCACTCAACCTTGTTGGGAGAGAATCAGTATTTTTATCCTCTAACACGACCGTATTTTACAAAGGCAGTTTTCGAGATTTTGTGATCTTCAAGGACCCCCCCCCCCCCCAAAGTCTGCTCATGTTCTCCCGGTGTCTGTGGGACCCAGTGAGGAGCACCGTCTTCAGAGTTAACCAGACCTGCTGTGCAGGCTGAGAAGCTATCACCAGACGTATCTTAAACCTTCCCTCCGCCTGCCCTTCACCGGGGAAGGAAACAACTGTGTGTGTGTGTGTATGTGTATGCGTGTGGTCAGCTGTGCCCATCGTGAGAATAAAGCTCTGAGGCTCTGAGTCGTTACGTGACCAGCGGCTTTTACTCGGCAGAGCCAGAGTTGATCCTGGACCTTGGGGACCCCTGGTTTGGAACTTGGTGCCATTTTGCCCATGGCAGCAAACTATTAGGACATACCCAGACTCTGTGTGTAGGAGCTGGGGAGGGGCCATGGGGGAAGGGGGCTTCCTCACGCACAGAGAATGGGGATCGTAAACTAGTGCATTTTTTTACGAAAAGTGATTAGGTAATATGCCGGCGGCACCTTGAGAATATTCCCAATCTTTGTCTAATTCCGCTTCCGGGAATCTGTCAAGGGGACTCCCATCAGACATGCACTAAAGGCTTCAAACTCAAGGTTGTTTATTTCGGCTTTATCTATAAAAGCAGAAATGGGAAACATAAATAAGTCAAAGGGTGGAAATGATTGAGAAATGATAACTCATCCCTTTATGCGTTCATCAAAATCTGTTTCCAGGGGCACGTGAAATTGCTCATGAGGGCAATGCTAAGTGAGAAAAAAAGGCATACAAGTATATTCAGCCTATCAATTATGTGTATTTGTATATTTATGCTTAATACATATTTATAATTATATACATATGTATGATTAACACAAAAATGTTAGAATGATTCTATATGGCCAGAGGGATCATTGCTGATTTATAGTATTTTCCAATAACTCTACAATGAGGTTTTGTCAGAGGATCGACAGAATGCTGCAGTGTATGTTTTATTTTACGTGTGTATTTTTATTTTCCCCCCGCTTTGTTAAGATACAGTTGACAGACATACGGCATTGTATAAGCATGCGGTGCATAACATGATGATTTGATACACGAATTGGAAAATGATTGCCACAGAAGCTTTGTGAACACCTACATCACCTCACATAACTACTATTTTTGGGGGGTGGGGGTGGTCATGAGAACACTGAAGATCCAGTCTCGTAGCAACTTCAAGTACACATCCGGGATCGTGAACTGCAGCCAGCACGCCGCACCTGTGAGCCCAGAACTTACTCACCTTCTAACTGGAAGTTTATACCCTTTGACCAGCATTTTCCCCACCCCCACCCCCATCCCCCAGACCCTGGAAATCTGCATTCTGCTCCATTCTAGGGCACGTTTGTGTAGGAAAATAAGAACGTGTATAGCAATGGACCTGGCTCCCCATATTAAAAAGAAGAGGTTCCGGTAAGATTAGATTAAGAGCCAAAAAACAAACAGCTGACAGACCCACGAGAAGATGACGAGAGGTGATGAGAGGGAGACAGCGGGAAAGCAAAGAGAAGGCAGACGTCTAATATTGACATAAAGTGGAGATCTATTAAGAAAGTGCATTGTGGAAAAGCTCGCCATTTTTAATGAGCGCAGGGGAGTATGGGGGCTCCAGTCTCTCTTTGCACCATTTTCTTTGTACTTAATGGCAGAAGTACCACCAGCAACCCCAGGGGGGTAGCCGTGGAATGGATGGACTATACGTGAAAGCACTCATGCGATAATGTGCCTCAGGAGTTGCTCAATAAATTTCCCTTTTATTGCATGTGCTGAACAGCGTGGCAACCGAATATGCAAAGGGAAATTTATTAGATGTTCAAGGGAGTAGACAGAAGTGCAACTATCAGACGAGACGGTAACTCACCGTTGTCCAAACTGAGACAATAGCGACCACCTCGGAGGGTTGCCGGGGGATCCCGAGAGATACTGAAGGGTTTTGTAACCTGTAAAGCAGCATAACAGTATTAGTTGTTTTCAAGATGCAAAATAATATTTACGGGAAGTGATTACATTTTTCCCAAGGTCATAAAGAAATTCTCAATACATTTTGAAGTGGAAATCTTGCAGTCCACGTTTATGACCCCAATATAATATCTAATATTAGCCATTTGTATTTAAACCAGAGAAACTCCATTCCCTCCAACATATTTAAGTGTTCTCCTGATTAATACTTATGTATCAAAAATGAAATAAAGTTAATAGTGACTGATTTGGAAAATAAAACACTATATATTGAAATCAAATTATAAATTATAATAATAAATCAAACCATGCCTTAAAAAGGGTAACGTAATATTAGGTTTTGAATGCAGGATTAACTTATGAACTCGGATGTAATTTTTAAAATCACAAAACAGACATTCCAAAAGTTTGGTAATAAAAAAAATGCTTAAATTATATAAATGAGGGCAGGCTGAGATAAGAATATTCCCAGAAAATATCTAAACTCCATAAAGAGGTCATGAAAATTGAATAAAAACAATTAAAGTTCTGGGGCGCCTGGGTGGCTCAGTCGGTTAAGCATCTGACTTCAGCTCAGGTCATGAGCTCACGATTTGTGGGTTCGAGCCCCACGTCAGGCTCTGTGCTGACAGCTCAGAGCCTGGAGCCTGCTTCGGATTCTGTGTCTCCCTCTCCACCTCTCCCCTGTTCACCCTCTGTCTCTCAAAAATAAATATTAAAACAAACATTTACTGTTTAAAAAATCAAAGGTCCAACAGGCAAGCAGACAAAGGGCTTTAACCCGCAGTGCATCCTTCATTATGAGCTTGGTATAATAGATGGAAAGGTAAATAAGAACACGTAATTAAGTACCAATCTATTTTTCCAAGATGCTGGGCGTATTTCTAAGCACTGACCTACTAATTCTCGTCAATCACAGCAACCCTGTACGGTAGATAGTGCCGTTCTCATTTCACAGATGGGGAAATGAATCCCAGGGAGATGGAATGATTCACCCACAGTCACTCCACCGGGATGTGGCAAAGCCAAGATTCAAGCCCGGGTGGGGGGTTCTCTCCCTCGGTCGCTATACTACATCACCAAGGTCAAGGCCACAGAAGGTGTGTGGGTGAAGTTTGGATGCAGCAAGATTTATCGTGTGGTTAGAACTCAGGAGCCACCAATGAGGCGGCAGGGCCAAAATCAATTATAGCCACCGAGGAACTGACACCGTCCTTAAATTTGTAATTAAACCAACTGAGAGCAACCTGAAAGACGGGATCAATGACAAGAACTTCAACTGGTCGGCTATGTTTGCAGTGATGGGGAAAACCGTGTGCACGTAAGCCAGCATGGGGAGGGGGCCTGGAGGGTGAAAACAGCGGACACGGCTGTAAATTGTCACACGACGTCAGGCGACAGCATTAATTAGAGGGGAAATTTCACCAGCATCTGAGAACTCATTGCCTTGCCCGGATACAGTATCGTCTCTTCCTGGGGCACAGCAGGTCCCTTCTGCTCCTGGCGGCTGCCTGCACTCCACCCTTCCGTCTCCCCACCTCCTTTGGGGGGCCTTCCCAGACCCAACCTGACTCTGGGAGTCCTGGGTCTCCACCGCAGCCTGTTTCTCCCTACTTTGCGAGGCCGGCTCCTCTCCCTGCCTGCAGCCCCCAGACCTTTGAGGGTGCGGCCAGGTAGCCCCAGCTTCCGCCGCCGAGCCTGGCCCCAGGGATACCTGCCAAAGAACTCAGATATCTGGGTACTGTGGAGGAAGCTCTAACGGCTTCATCAGAAAGTGCAAATTTTCCCTCCGAGAACGCTGTAAATTTTGACCCAGAATTTCATATTATGAGTTAGGCATTCCGGGGCCCCATCAGTGGGAGGAGTGCTAGGTGATCCTGCACCCTGAACGGGAATGTGGGACAATACATGCTGCTAAGCTGAGACGTCAGATAATTAGTTTTTAATTTTAAGTCCAAGAGCCCACTGTAATAACACATCTTTTAAAACTCGCACATTTTTCTTTTTTTTTTTCTTGCAAACTTGCATGTTTTTCCAGATAGTGATTTTCAGGGCAAAACGCTTTGATGAGAATTTGCGTGATCTTTAAAATGGGCCTGGGGTGGGGGTGGGGGTGGGGGGGCCTTAGTGGCTCAGTCGGTTAAGCGTCCAACTTTTAATCAGGTCATAATCCCAGGGTCTTGGGATCGTGCCCCACAGGTGGCTCCGCAATGACAGTGCACAGAGCGTGCTTGGGATTCTCTCTCCCTCTCTCTCTGTCCCTCCCCTGCTCGTTCTCTCCCTTCCTCTCTCTCTCAGTAAGTAAACTTAAAAAAAAAAGAAAGAAAAGAAATAACGGGCCTGGGAAGTGAGGTCATTATTTGTGCCATTTACCTATGCAGGGTGGATTTACTGGGGCGGGTGGTGTAGTTTTCTAGCTAAAAAAGGCCACCTCTGGAGGACACACTGAACTACATGTAGGAAAAGCATTTGAAAGTGAATTCATGGGGCGCCTGCGTGGCTCAGTCGGTTAAGCGTCCGACTTCGGCTCAGGTCGTGATCTCACAGTTCATGAGTTCGAGCCCCACGTCCGGCTCTGTGCTGACAGCTCAGGGCCTGGAGCCTGCTTCAGAGTCTGTGTCTCCCTCTCTCTGCCTGTCCCCTGCTCATACTCTGTCTCTGTCTCTTAAAAATAAGTAATGTAAAAACAAAATGTTTTTACGTGAATTAAGTGCCTACTGAGATCGCTGCAGCTTTTCTGCAGTAATAACAGAATCAGCAGTGGCTCACACTTGCAAGGCACACGGTCAATTGCAAAACTTTGTAGGTTTCAGCTCACTTTCTACACCCTCCCTGTGAAGTTTCCAGGGTTGCATTGGCCTCACTTGACGGGGCTGGGCTGTAAGGAAGCTGAGAGGTTGAGAGAGTCCACCAACAGCAGGGAGCCTTCCGCGGGTCCCCTGCGACCTCCCTCCTCTCCTCTCCCAGTGGCACCTTCCGAGGGGCGCGTGCGTCGAGATGCTAATTGTATATACACAGGAAATAAAGCTGAGGGAATTTAAGTAACACTACGAAGATCGCACAGCCAGTGAAGGGAAAAACCGGGGCTTGGACGCAGCAGTTCTGGTTCTGAACCCACAACCAGCGTGGTCCCCAGTCCAGCGGCGACAGCAGCCCTGAGGAACTTGTCGGGGACGCGGATGCCTGGTGGATTCTGCATTTGAACCCCTGGGGTGGAGTCCAGCAACGTGCTTTTGCCAGCCCTGGGCGCATAATGCATACACGTACACATACCTGTGCACGTGCACACACACACGCACACACATACACACACACGCACACGTGTGTGCACGTACATGCACACAGCTGCTGACTGCTGGGACGAGGGCTCAGATCCGGGTGTTCTGACCCCTAGTCCCTACCCTACCAGCTGTTGTCAGTCCCTCCCCAACACTGAATCATTTGGAGGGCTTAAAAGCAACTCATTCACAACAGAAACAAAGCGAAGATAGAGAAACAAAGAAAACACACTGTGCGGACCCCACCCCAGAGCCACGAGGTCGGGCCCTGGGGGTGGTGCCAGGCACCGCCTTCGTCTGAAATTCCCCAGATGCCACACAGCTGTTTCCACAGGCTCTCTGATCATCTTTGGCAATCGGTTGATATCCCAGAGCCAGGCCCTGAAAAGTGGGTTGGGAAAGTCTGTGTGGGTGGGAGACGGGCGGGGATGCTCTTGGTGTCGGGGTCCCACAGGGTGAGCCTTCACCGTCGGGGGACCGCCTGGGCCGTATCTTTGGGGAAACTCCGCGTTTGTGTTGGAGCCCTAACCTGAGCGGTGAGGGTTCCTCTCCAGCTGCTCCGGGCACAGAGTAATTTCTCTTGATGTCCTCTGGGGAGGTGGCCGGGGTCACGCGGGTGGCCAGCCTGGAGTCTGAGCGCCCTGCAGGAAAACTGTGCCGCGGGGCCTTTGGGGCCGTGAGGGAAGCAGGATTGCCTCCCTCGTGTCCCTGGCACAGGTTCCCCTGCTCCCCTCCCTTCTTTCATGCTGTCTTTGTGGGTCTATATCCTTTTGTTCATGTTTATTTGAGAGAGAGAGAGAGAGAGAGAGAGCTTGAGCAGGGGAGGGCCAGAGAGAGACAGAATCCACACTGTCAGCACAGGGCCCTATGAGGGGCTCGAACTCACAAACCGTGACATCACGACCTGAGCCCAAATCAAGAGTCAGGCGCTTAACCGACTGAGCCACCCAGGAACCCCAGTTTATATCTTTTTTTAAAATTCCTTTTATTTTTTTACTTGTTTCAATGCTGTTTCAGTAAGAAGAGTTACTCAGTGTGTGTGTTAAGCCAGACACTTCTTTCTTTTCTTTTTTTTTTTTTGATGTTTATTTATTTTTGAGGCAGAGAGAGACACAGCATGAGCAGGGAAAGGGCAGAGAGAGAGGGAGACACAGAATGTGAAGCAGGTTCCAGGCTCCGAGCTGTCAGCACAGAGCCCGACGCGGGGCTCGAACTCACGGACCGTGAGATCATGACCTGAGCCGAAGTCGGACGCTTAACCGACTGAGCCACCCAGACGCCCCAAGCCTGCCACTTCTAACCGGAAGCCTGTACAAAATTCCCAGCGGGGTCCTCCTTTATCCCAGGTGGGTGTGCAGACACACTACCCCCACCCCCACTCTAAAAAAATAGCCAACTCTCATCCTTATATACTTACTGGGTTCTGTCCTCCCACCGGGCCTTTGCACATGCTCCTCCCACTGCCAGAAATACCCTTCCCTTTGCCTTCTGCCTGCTAAATCCTTTCTTCCCTCCATAGTTCAGTCCACGCACTGTTCCCGGACTGGAGACTTCCCTGCAGCATGTGGCCTGTGTCTGCAGCGTGTTGTGGTGTAGTGAACATCTGTCTTCGCGAGGCCAGAAGACTTGTCTCGTCGTGCACACTGTCGCATCTATCCCTTCCACTCGATAAGTATTTTCCAAAAGAACCAATGAATGAGTGGATGTGTGGAAGCTCGAAGGCTTTCCAGTTTGGGCAACAGCACGAGCCTGATATGAACTGGCCTCACAGGCTGGTGACGCGGGAATATGTCACAACTCCTGCCCTGACCCACAGTCCAAACCCGAAGGCACACTAAACCAGGCTTTTACTAAGAATGGCTTTAAGACCAGAAACACCCAGGTAATTAACACGGCCCCCTTACACACTTATTTCTACCTGTCAGCTTCCAATGTTCAGAGTCCCATGCAAAGCAGAGACTTCAGTCACCTGCATCTGGCTCTTTCTTTCTTTCTTTCTTTCTTTCTTTCTTTCTTCTTTCTTTCTTTTTTTTTGATGTTTGTTTATTTTTGAGAGAGAGAGACGGACAGGCAGGCAGAGTGTGAGCGGGGGAGGGGCAGAGAGAGAGAGAGAGGGAGACACAGGATCCGAAGCAGGCTCCAGGCTCTGAGCTGTCGGCACAGAGCCCGACGCGGGGCTCGAACTCACGAACCGGAAGATCATGACCTGAGCCGAAGTCGGACGCTTAACCGACTGAGCCACCCAGACGCCCCAAGCCTGCCACTTCTAACCAGAAGACTATACAGAATTCCCAGCGGGGTCCTCCTTTATCCCAGGTGGGTGTGCAGACACACTACCCCCACCCCCACTCTAAAAAAATAGCCAACTCTCATCCTTATATACTTACTGGGTTCTGTCCTCCCACCGGGCCTTTGCACATGCTCCTCCCACTGCCAGAAATACCCTTCCCTTTGCCTTCTGCCTGCTAAATCCTTTCTTCCCTCCATAGTTCAGTCCACGCACTGTTCCCGGACTGGAGACTTCCCTGCAGCACATGGCCTGTGTCTGCAGCGTGTTGTGGTGTAGTGAACGTCTGTCCTCGCGAGGCCAGAAGACTTGTCTCGTTGTGCACACTGTCGCATCTATCCCTTCCGCTCGATAAGTATTTTCCGAAAGAACCAATGAATGAGTGGACGTGTGGAAGCTCAAAGGCTTTCCAGTTTGGGCAACAGCACGAGCCTGATATGAACTGGCCTCACAGGCTGGTGACGCGGGAATATGTCACAACTCCTGCCCTGACCCACAGTCCAAACCGGAAGGCACACTAAACCAGGCTTTTACTAAGAATGGCTCTAAGACCAGAAACACCCAGGTAATTAACACGGCCCCCTTACACACTTATTACTACCTTTCAGCTTCCAATGTTCAGAGTCCCACGCAAAGCAGAGACTTAGCTCACCTGCATCTGGTTCTTTCTTCCTTTCTTCTTTCTTTCTTTCTTTCTTTTGATGTTTGTTTATTTTTGAGAGAGAGAGACGGACAGGCAGGCAGAGCGTGAGCGGGGGAGGGGCAGAGAGAGAGAGAGGGAGACACAGGATCCGAAGCATGTTCCAGGCTCTGAGCTGTCAGCATAGAGCTTGACGCGGGGCTCGAACTCACCAACTGCAATTTTATGACCTGAGCCCATGTCAGACGCCCAACTGACTGAGCCGCCCCGGTGTCCCCATGGTTCTTTCTTATACTTCTCCACAATAATCTGGTTGCACAACATGTTAGGGTCACAGGAAAAAGGAAACCAAATCCATGGGGTGTAGGAGAGTGGATTTGTGTGGAAGCATTAGGAACATTCAGTAAAAGCCATAAAAAAACAAACAAAGCTGCAGATATCCCGGACGGAAAAAGACTGCTGCTGGCAGCGATGGGTCATTGGGTGGTTGAACACTGTCTCTGAGCTGAATTCCCTTGAACCAGCAGCCTGTCTAGGAAGGGTGGATGGAGTCATGGTGACGGCCTGTCCTGTAACACAGCTGTTCAGGCTTCCTCCGGCTGACATGATGTCAAGCGAGCGCAGCTCAGGACAAGACCCATACTGCCAGCCTCCCTCCAGGCTGCTGCCCCTGCCTAAGCCCCCACATGGGCTTTCAAATCAGGACCTCGTCCTGACAAAGGCTTCCTCTTCTTCTGCCTGGCAACTGAAAGCAGGCTGGACCAGAATCCAGAAACCGGGCATTTCATACCAGCACAACCACTAGTTCGTGGGATGGGAAAAATCCATTCGTGTCTCTTTATACGATGATGAAAAAGTGGGGCTGGAGGAGCTTTAATTCCTTCTAATTCTGATCTTCTGTGCTTCTCTTATGCGTTCTGAACCTCAGTGTCCTTTCTTCACATAGGATGACATCACGCCTTGTTTGATCACGAGTCACAGGAGGGGAGGTGCCCGGGAGAGAAGAGAGAAGCGGAAGATCCAGCTGTCCCCTGAATCACATGACATATTGATGGAGATTAGAGAAACAGAACACCGTAGATTTTAGAGGGGGGAAATCTATCTAAAACACGTTGATAGGAAAATCGATAGGCTGTAAGGAATGTGTATAGGCCACATACTGCTGCATAACAAACGACCCCAAAGCTTAGCGGTTTGAGACGCTTCACTTCTCCTGGTTTCTGTAGGTCGGAAATGTGAGCCCGGCCTTGTGGGGTCTTCCTGCCTTCTGCTCAGGGTGCCTGATGGGCAGGAATCCAGGCACCGGCCAGGTGTCTCACGTAACCTAATTATGAAGATGGCATCCCCCTCCCCTGGGCCACGTGCTGTTGGTCAGAAGCAAGTCTCCAGATGCCGCCCTCCAGGGGGTGGAAGATGCCATTCCTCGGCCCTTCTGGGAACGGAGTCTCCCGGGGACTGGCAGGCCTTGCCAGGGGCCAGCACAGGCATCGAGAGGCCACTAATGCTGTGTTAGTGTCCCGGGGCCCCCCTAACAAAGCACCACGAGCTGAGTGGCTTAACAACAGGAATTTAGTGTCGCACAGTTCCGAGCCCCGAAGTCCAAGATCACGGTGTTGACGGGGCTGGTTCTTTCTGAGGCCGTGAGGGGGCATCTGGTCCAAGCCCCTCATGGCCTCGGGTATCCTTGACTTGTAGACACATTCTCCCCGTGTCTTCAGGGCAGCTGCCCTTTGTACGCATCTGTCTCCGGGTCCACATTCCCCCTTTTTACAAGGACACCAGCCACCATTAGAGCCCATCCCAATGACCTCATCTTAACTTAATCATCCGCAAAGCCCCTATTTCCAAATAAGCTCATAGTGCTGGGGGCTCAAGGTGCTGGGGGCTGGGCTTCAACATCTATTTCGGGGACACGATTCAACTGAAGGCAAGTCCTAAGACAAATATTATTTTTCTCACACAAGCCATACTTGGCTAGGGCTTTGGCTTTTGAAAACTAGGCTATGGTTTTGTTTTGTTTTTCCCGAAACACGGAATCGTTTTCACTAAGCTGGAGGGAAATTTCACACAACGCAGAATTAACCATTTAATCATTCGGTGAGATTGAGTACCTTCACCGTCTTGTGAGACCACCACCTCGATCGAGTTCCAACACGTTTCATCACCCCAGAAGGGATTAAATAATCGTTTCAATAATGATTAAATAATCGTTCCCAGTTCCCCTTGCCCCCAGCCCCCGGCAACCGCCAATCTGGGCTTTCGCTCTCTGAGGGTTATTTTAACTGGCCCGTCACTGTACTCTTTCCCCGAGGGTCCCAGACAGACTCCCGGCACTGTCACAGGCACTGTTGTAGTCACAGCATCCTCCATATAAATAGAACCAACAGGAAGTATATCTATGGTGGGGGGAGGGGAGAGGGAGAGGGAATTTTATTTTAAAGAATTGCTTCCCATGATTGTGGAATCGTGGTGAGTCTCAAATCTGATGGGTCTCTGATGGTTCCAGCAGACTAACTCACGGAAGCACTACCGTTCAGGTCCAAAGGCCACCTACTGGCAGAATCAGTCTTTGTCCTACTAAGGCCTTCAACTGATTGGATGAGGCCCACCCACGTTTATGGAGGGCAATCTGTTTTATTCAAAGCCCATCAACTTAAACGTAAACCTCATCCAAAAAAACACCCACACAGAAGCGAGCAGAATACTGTTTGACCAACTCTCTGGGCATCATGGCCCAGCCAGGCTGACACATAAAATTCACCGCCACGACTATGACTCATCGCTTCCTTTTTAAAAGCGAGGAGACTGGGGCGCCTGGGTGGCTCAGTCGGTTGAGCGGCCGACTTCGGCTCAGGTCACAATCTCGCGGTCCGTGAGTTCGAGCCCCGCGTCGGGCCCCTGTGCTGACAGCTCAGAGCCCGGAGCCTGTTTCGGATTCTGTGTCTCCCTCTCTCTGACCCTCCCCCGTTCATGCTCTGTCTCTCTCTGTCTCAAAAATAAATAAATGTTAAAAAAAAAAAATTAAAAAAAAAAAGTGAGGAGACTGAGTCACGGAAAAGTTATGTCACCAGCCCCTGGGGAGATGGGGTGCTATGTGAGCCCGGACAGTCTGGCTCCACGGTCCATACTCCACCCCCGTGCCCCACCACCTGTCCCACACCTGACTTAAGTTCACCACAGAGATGTGCTTCTGCTGAGACCATGGAGCCCTCCCTGCACCAGCAGGGATGCACTGGTGAAGGATGACAGCCTCCCCGTGGGTCCCTCCACCCTCCACCCTCCTGCTCTCTCTCCCCACCCCTCCCTTCCCCTTGGCCCCCTGCTTGTCTCCAGGCTGCTGGGAGGCAGGGAGCTTGTAGGAACTCCTCTGGAAGTAGCTCAACGTCTCCATCAAGGACGTTTCTGGGTTCTACCCGCCCTAACAGTTCCCCTCCTTCCCTGCCTTTCTGGTGTCATTCCGCCTCCCCCTGTCCCCCGTGCTCCACACTTTACCACAGGACCCCCGTGGCTCACACGCTCCCCTGCCTATCTCTGCACTTACTAGCCTCAGAATTTTCCACGGGATTTGTTAATCTAAACCTGCGTTAATCTTCTGGGCATCTGGAAATTGCCGTGGAAGAAGCAGATTGTAGGCCACACATTCAGGTGTGCAGGAAAATGGTTTTCACTTCCTGAGGGTGACAGCACTGGGGCCACGCCAGGGGCCTGAGGACCGCAGCCCTGGGGCGAGCCGACGTCCTATCGGTCATCCTCACTGTGCCCTGTACCTGTCCGGGCCTCGGGTGTCCTCTCTGCCGAACTCTGGCTCAGCACCCTTGCGCCCTGTGCGCCCTAATGGCCCGCCCTCTGAAGTCGGCCACGTCTGGGCCACCAGTGCGAGCCCAGCCTCACCTCCCAGCTAGCGGCCCGGAGACCTCCACATCCCTTCTCCCCAGGCTCCTGGATTGGTCCCTGGTCAGGACGGTCCTCTCCCCACACTTCCCCAGAGGCACACGGTGCCACTTCACGTGAGGACGCCTACCCTCAACTTCCAGAACTGCCGAGGGGTCTGGAAACCAGAGCCTTTCCCCAAACCTGGTCTGAGGTCCTGAGGCCACACGGCTGCCTCCGCCTGGAAGGGGCAAGTGGGGAGGGGGGAGGGGCAGGGAGAACAGCCTCAGTTTCCATCTCTAAAAGTTGTTTTGCCACATTGAAGAATGCTCTTCCAGAACTTTCTCGGGATCGCCTCAGAATGGCCTCTCGGGAGAAGGATTTACATGGGACCCACTGCTGTGACCTAAATCCGGTTTCCCAAAGCCCCAGCTTCTCCCTTCGGGAGTGACCACGAGGTGCCTGTCACGGGCAGTGGGTGGGGGCCACGGGCCTCCTCTGTGGGCCGGTGGGTCCCACACCTGGCAAACTATCAGCAGGATGAAGGAAAGAAGCTGAACCTGGATTTCACTGAATCCAGCTTCCTGTTATGGATGAAGTCAAGGGCCTGGAGAACGAAATGATGTGTCCAGGCCAGCGGGTCCCTGAAGGGCTCTCGGTGGCTGGTGCCCGACCCCCTCCCAAAGCCACCAGGACCCACGGAGCTGTGTGCACGCCCACTGGTGATAAGCAGCCGCAGGGAAATCATGCCGAAGGAAGGAACAGTCACTTTACCGGGCGCCTGACCGCAGAAGTTCCAGAAGGATCTTTCCAGACGTGGCTCTAAGCATTTCACAACACACAGTGCTTTTCAAAGACAGATTTCACACACTGCCAGTCCTTGAGGAGATCATCGTGGGTTTTCAGAGCAAGAGGAAAGGGGATGGCTGAACATTTCTGCCGTCTTTGAAAAAAACCACAAAAACCACAGCAGGAACAAATGTGACAGAAGAAGGCTTCCCGCCAGACGTGGGGTTGGGGGGGGACGAGACCCCCTCCTTCCACAACTGAGCCGGAGACCGGCCCTCCACCGGAAGTGAAGGATGCCTCTCAGGAGGACAGGCCGTTCCCACGGTCACAAAGCACGCTCATGTTCCAAGAGACAAATGGGGTGACCTTCCAGCCTTCAGCCTGCGTAATAATGCAACTGGGTATTTATGAGACGTTGCAACAAAGGATAATTAAAAATGGGAACACAGTTAAATACAATGGCTTCTTAAGAGCCGGACGCTTGGCTTTGACAACAGGCCCATGACAACAAGAAATGGCATTGATGTGCTGAACACTGGACAGAGAGTTTGTGTCTTTGCGTTGCTTTTTAGATTACATTTCGTCTTGTAGGAGACCTAAAACATCTCAGAAGCCACCAATTGGCTTCTAGCTCCTTCTCGGGCTGGTTTCAGGGGGGCAGCCACCCCAACCCAGCTGAGATTTTAGCTGCTGTGAAGAGAGACCCCACCTCACAATCCTGGTGGCCGTGCAGCACCAGCCAGGGTGTTTTTGAGAAATGGTTTGCAAAGCAGGTTCAGAGAAACTAGAAATAAGCACAAAGATGCACTTTAGGAGCCACATCTTTTGGACGTAACACCATGACCAACAGAGGCTGAGGGGACACGTTGCATGGACACTCCTAATTATTTCCTTCTTTCCTTTTTCTCATATCAGTGGTAAGTGTAATTGCTAAAAGGCTCTGGGATATAAAGATAAGGGTGCAGGTTTGTTGTTTTTTTTTTAAATTTACATCCAAGTTGGTTTTCATACAGCGCAACAATGATTTCAGGCATAGATTTCTTAATGCCCCTCACCCGTTTCGCCCATCCCCCTCCCACAACCCCTCTAGTAACCCTCTGTCTGTCCTCCATATTGAAAAGTCTCTTAGGTTTTGTCCCCCTCCCTGTTTTTATAGTATTTTGGCTTCCCTTCCCTTATGTTCTTCCGTATTGTATCTTAAATTCTTCATAGGGGTGAAGTCATATGATTTTTGTCTTTCTCTGACTGCCTAATTTCACTTAGCATAATACCCTCCGGTTCCATCCACGTAGTTGCCAATGGCAAGATTTCGTTCTTTTTGATTGCCGAGGAGTACTCCTTTATGTATATATACCACACCTTCTTTATCCATTCATCCATCGATGGACATTTGGGCTCTTTCCCTACTTTGACTATTGTCGATAGTGCAGCTATAAACACGGGGGTGCATGTGTCCCTTGGAAACAGCACACCCGTGTCCCGTGGATAAATGCCTAGTAGTGCAATGGCTGGGTCGTAGGGTAGTTCTATTTTCAACTTTTTGAGGAAGCTCCATACTGTTTTCCGGAGTGGCAAGGGGGCAGCTTTAAAAAAAAAAAAAAAAAAAAAAAAAAAAAAAAAAAAAAGACTGTCATGGGGCTCCTGGGTGGCTCAGACAGTCGGACAGCATCTGATTTCGGCTCAGGCCATGATCTCACAGTTCATGGGTTCGAGCCCCGCATCGGGCTCTGTGCCGACAGCTCAGAGCCTGGAACCTGCTTCGGATTCTGTGTCTCCCTCTCTCTCTGCCCTTCCCCTGCTCACATTCTGCCTGTCTCTCTCTCTCTCAAAAATAAATAAACATTACTTATCGCCCACTGGGGGCCCGACAGCAACGTAGGACAGTAACAGCTTAAATGACCATTGTTAAGACAATTTCAAGAGCATTTTTTCCAGATCGGACTATAAACCCATCCTAAAGACCCCCCTTCCGAGCATGGGCTTAATGCTGCCACCCTGGAAAAGGATAAAATAAAAAGAGTTTAGATGGTTCACCCAATTGCACGTCTGAGTCTCTGCTGAAGGAAAAATGCCACCCGACTCAGCCATTCAACATTGCTGGAGAATCAGCTTCCGACAGCAACGTAGAACGGTAACAGATTAAAGAAGGAAAAGCCCGTGGTTATCTCACCTGACAGAGAAAAAGTATTTTGTCCTACTCAGTAGCTAATAATGAAAAAAAAAAAAAAGTCCCTAGCAAACTGGGAGAAGAAGTGAGCTTCCGTCATGTGACAGAGTTTTATACCAACCACCTGCAATCAATGCTCTGTGACGGGTGAAGAAGCTTTACTGTTTAGAGCAGCAGACAGACGAGGGCATTCGAAAGTGAATGCCCCCTGATGGAGAGACTTTAGACACATTCCTTTTAAGATTAGTGACAAGATAAGAAGGCCCATTATTGCTGGGAATGCTCACGGTACCGTCGGAAGTCCTGGCCACTGGTGAAAGGAAAGAAAATTAATAAAGGGAATAAGAAGTAAGGAGGAAGAGATAAAACCATCGTTATTTACAGAGGGGACAATGATTTACCTGGAAAAGCTGATCGGCTCCACAAAATAGTAAAGCTAAAAACTATTATTCATCAAGTTTGGGGTCCTGAGATCAATCTCTGGCGGTATTTCTTGGGCGCCTGGGTGGCTCAGTTGGTTAAGTGACCGGCTTCAGCTCGGGTCATGATCTCACGGTTCGTGAATTCGAGCCCCACGTCGGGCTCTGCATTGGCAGTGCTGAGCCTGCTTTGGATCTTCTGCTTCCTCTCTCTCTCTCTCTCTGCCCCTCTCCAGCTCACACTCTGTCTCCCAAAAATAAATAAACATTTAAAAAAATAGCATTTCTCTACATCAGCAATAACAACAAAATGTGTCATTACAGTAATTACCCATCCACAAGAACAACACCTTCTTAAGTAGTTAGAAATTTAGAAATTAGTTTAATTTAATTTTTTATTATGTTTCTAGTTTATTTACTTAGTTTGAGAGAGAGAGAGAGAGAGAGCAGTCTCCACACTATCAACGTGGAGCCCCGATGCGGGGCTCAAATTCACGAACTCTGAGATCATGATCTGAGCCAAAATCAAGAGTTGGACATTCACCCAACTGAGCCACACCGGCGCCCCTAGAAATTAGCTTAATTTAGAAACGAGCTTAACGAGTAACATAGAAGATTTCTGTCGTGAAGCCTCTGAATCGTGACGAACGTCCTAGATGAGCTGGATACATGCAGAAGCCACACATTAGGAGAGAGATGGTTGAATATTATGAAGATGCCAGTTATCAACTTAGCTATTACATAAATGCAATACAACCCCAATCAACACTTCAGTCCAATCCAATTTTTTTAGAAACTCGGAAACTTACTAAAAATTCTGTGAAGACATAAAAGGCCACCAACATGGAAGTCAACCTTGCAAACAAAGAAACAGAGGATTTCCCTCACCAGATATTAAGGCATACTTCAAGGTCATAGGAAAGCAGCATCAGCCCTAGAATAGTCAAACACAGAAGAGACAAGAGAGAGCTCAGGAAACAGCGCCTTGTGGGAATTTAAAGCTCATTAATGCACATGTCCGAGAAGAAAGAGCAAATCGGTTAACAGACTTCTTGGGAAAACTGGCTCACTCTACGAACAAGAATCAGATTGGATGCCTACACCAAACCACATCTGAAAGTGGGCTCTGCTTGGGTTGAAAACCAACTGTGGCAGGTAAAATTATAAAGTAACTAGAAGAAGATGGAAGATGTAATAGAATGTTTTTGGGACTTGGGTTAGGAGAGCATCTGTGAAACAAAACTCCAGAGGGGAAGTTACGTGGCAAAGGTAATAAATTTCTGGGCACTAAACGTGAAGATTTCTGTGCGAGGAAGGATACAATGGATGAAGTTATTAGATCACAGAATTGTAGTGTCTAAAACTGACAAGGGCTGGACATTTGCAAATTCTTACAAATCTACCAGGGAAACAGGGCCATAAACAACAGAACGGCAAAAGGATATGAACAAATTGCCTTCTTTTTTTTAATGTTTATGTTTTATTTTCGAGAGAGAAAGCATGCGAGCAGGGGAGGGGCAGAGAGAGAGGGCGACAGAGGATCCCAAGCAGGCTCCGTGCTGTCAGCACAGAGCCCGTCGTGGGGCTCGAACTCACAAACCACGAGATCATGACGGGAGCCGAAGTCGGACGCTCAACCAACTGAGCCACCCAGGCGCCCCTCAAAAACACTTCTTAGTGGAAACTAAGAAACACAATGAAATGTATATGAGCTACACATCATATTTACTATCTCACTTGTGACATTTTATATTAGAATTTACACATATTAAAGTTACATAGATTACCCATCATTTACGTATGTTTAAACAAATTAAAACACACTCCCAGAGTTTTTCTGCCATGTTTTGATAGATTGTTTTAGGCCAAGCATCCCATTTAGTAAGACTAACAACGTTGAGCAAAACATAGAAAATATTTGTGTGAGGGAGGATCCAGAGAAAGAATGTCACCAAAGAGGGACCCCAGCATTCAGGTTACATTTGCTCTTTTCCAAAAGGATAGACTGAGGGACCCCCCCCCCCTTTTACAGTAAGAGCTCTCAGTGGTCTCTCCTGCCTTTGTCTGGAGGATAAAATGGGTGCTGTGGACACAACAACAGGGAGGGGCTTTTGTAAACACACCAAGCTTTCATGGGGCGCTGAAGACCGCATCCCAGCGAGAAAGGTGAACAGGAAACAGACCAGCCCACATGAGGACTGACAGCCAGCGACGCGCTCCAACCAGCAGAGGTGACAGGTGACCAAGTGACCTGAAGCCCAGCGGACTTCCAGAAGCAACAAACAAACAAAGCATCCTCTCCATTGGGAGACCAAACCCTGCACATCATTAACAGCTTAAGAATACCAGGTACCTTTCCCTGAGTTCAAGTCCGCCTACCATTTTCCCTCCCAGAGCCCGTTAATCTGAAAATATCTTTTTTTTTTTTGTCTTTGCTCTTTGGGTTATTTGTCCTATGTGAACAGACTACACTTACACTGTTACACCGTGTCCTTTGGGTTTCTTAAAACGCTTTTTCATATTTTCGATCACTTATTATCTGTGTGCTAATGCCCTCCTCACGGTATCTAATCTGCCCGTAAGCTGTGTGCGTAGAATTCCGGGTTGTTGATTATCGTATCTCAGTGCTTTCAAGATTATCCGTTGTCATCTAGGTCATTTCTGTTGAGAAGTTGACAGTCTTACTTTTGCTTTATGTCACTTTATTTTTAAAAATGTTTTCAAAGTATATTTATTTATTTTGGAAGAGAGAGAGAGAGACCACACAATCGGGGGAGGGCAGAGAGAGAGGGAGAGAGAGAATCCAAAGCAGGCTCCGCACTGTCAGGGCAGAGCCCAATGTGGGGGTCAAACTCGCTAATCAAGAGATCATGACCTGAGCCAAAGTCGGACACTTAACCGACTAAACCACCCAGGTGCACTTATTTTAAAATTTTGAAAGAAACTGAAATTTGTAGAGAGAGAAAAAAGCTATCCCCAAAACAGATGATACAGTTGTAGTTAATAGTCAATAGTTCTCTAGTCCAACCACAAAGAAAACTTATTCTCAGATGGTGCTGCCAGTGAATCCTCCCAAACATTTAAAGGAAGAAATAATACTGCTCTTTCACAGAAACTTCCAGAAAATAGGAAAATTCATTTATGGTTCCAGCATAAGCTTGATATTAAAGCCCAACAAGGACATGATGAAGGATGAACATTACAGGTCCGTTCCACGCAAGCACACAGATAGAAAAATACTTTATAAAAATCTTTTATTTTCAAATCAAATCTGGTGGTTTTCAAAAGAATAATAATCGTGACCAAGTTAAGTGTAGTCCAGGAATGTATTTTAAACACATCACGGCATCTTTCTGCATAAACAGAATAAAAGAGCATCATCACCAGATGATCATCTTGAAAGAGGCAGCAGGAATGTTTGACAAAATTCAACACTCCTGATGTTAAAAGTTGGCATCAACCTGACGGTAAAGGGAACCACCTTAATTTGATAATGACTACACACAAAAGAAGAAAAGAAGAAAAAGGAAAGGAAAGGAAAGGAAAAAGAAAAGGAAAGGAAAGGAAAGGAAAGGAAAAAGAAAAGGGAAGGAAAAAGGAAAGGAAAGGAAAGGAAAGGAAAGGAAAGGAAAGGAAAAAGAAAAGGAAAGGAAAGGAAAGGAAAGAGGAAAGGAAAAAGAAAAGGAAAAGAAAGGGGAAAGGAAAGGAAAGGAAAGGAAAGGAAAGGAAAGGAAAGGAAAAAGAAAAGGAAAGGAAAGGAAAAAGGAAAGAAAAGGAAAGGAAAGGAAAGGAAAAGAAAGGAAAAAGAAGAGGAAAGGAAAAAGAAAAGGAAAGGAAAAGGGAAAGGAAAGGAAAGAAAAGGGAAGGATAGGAAAGGAAAGGAAAAAGGAAAGGAAAGGAAAGGAAAAGAGAGGAAAGAAAAGGAAAAGAAAGGAAAAAGAAAAGGAAAGGAAAGGAAAGGAAAAAGAAAAGAAAAGAAAAGAAACCCTTCTCAGCCTCAGGGTTAAAGGTAAAGTATTGAAACCTTCTCCTTTGGACCAGGAACCAGACAAGGAAGCCAGCTAGCATGCTTCTGCTGACATCACACTGGTGGTCCCAAGCAGGGCAGTTAATCAAGGGGACAAAAAGACATAAGGATTGGAAAGGAAGATAAAAAACTTTCATTGCTTGCTGACAACATGATGTTATTTGGAAAAGCTAGGTTAAACATCACAATTAATAAGCAAATATATCAAAGTCACAGAGAAAAGGTCAGTATTTATCAACCAGTTTTATTTCTTCATATCAACAATTAGAAACTTAAATCTAAAAGCCTTTTTCAGTAACATCGAAAATTATCAAATACCTTATCAAAGATGTGTAAGGCCTTTAAAAAACAAGCTCTGAATATTGATGAGAAAAATTGAATGAAACCTGAATTAATGGAGAGATATACCATGTTCCTGTATTAAAAGGCTCGATGTTATAATGATGCTGGTTTAATTCAAACTGATCTCTAGATTCAATACCATGACACTTGCAGGTCTAATAGTGTGTGTGTGTGTGTGTGTGTGTGTGTGTGTGTAAACTGGCAAGCGTATTCTTAGATATATATGTAAATATGAAGGGGAGAACAGGCAAGATAATCTTGAAGACTAAAGACAAAGTTGGAGGAAGATGCTACTCACCGATATGGAGTCAAAGATACCTAGAAAAATGGAGCCAAATAGACTCCAAAAACAAACACATTAAAAAGACAATTCATGGCAAAGAGCACTACAGAGCAATAGGGACATGGCGGTCTGTCACTAAATGTGCTGGGTCAGTTAGCTATTCATCAAAAGCATAATGAATCTACTCCTGCTCCACCCACTTAATCTCAAGGACTGGAAATCTACATGTTAAAGATAAGCAATAAAATTTCCAGAAGAAAACACATAGACTATCTTCACGATCTTGCGATTGCAAAGATGTATTAAACAGGAACCAAGAACTGTTGATCATAAAGGCAAAAGTTGATAAATGATGCTGTGTTTTAATCAGGAGCTTCTGCTCAACACATGACATGATTATGAGGTTCAAAACACAAACGTCCGAGTGCAATAGAATATTTGTGAGACACACTACTGACAAAGGGTTTGTATCCAGAAAATAGAAAGTGTTCCTACAAATTCATAAGAAAAAGACAAGCCAAAAGAAAGAAGGCAAGAATTTTAACAAGCCCTGAACAAAAACCCTCCAAATGACCAATAAGCCTAAATAAGTTTTTATCCTCGTTATTTATCTGGGAAAAGGCAATGAAAGCCACAGTGAGCTATCACTGGACACCCAGCAGAACAACTAAAATTAAAAATATTGACAAAATTAGGGGCGCCTGGGTGGCTCGGTCGGTTAAGCGTCCGACTTCTGTTCAGGTCATGATCTGTCGGTTCATGAGTTCAAGCCCCGCGTCCGGCTCTGTGCTGATGGCTCAGAGCCTGGAGCCTACTTCTGACTCTGTATCTCCTTCTGTCTCTGCCCCTCCCTGCTTGTGTGCTCTCTCTCTCTCTCTCTCTCCCTCAAAGCTAAATAAACATTAAAAAATTAAAAAAAAAAAAAAAACAGGCAAACTAATCTTAATGGTTTTGAAAATCAAGATGCAGTTACCTTTGGGAACCAAGAAGAGAACAGCATTTGAGGGGACCCCCATAAAGGAGCTCTGGGGCCAGAAAATGTTCTTATTGACCTGCTGCTCATCACGTGAGTGTTTACTTCATAAGCATTCGTTGACATGAGCTCACTTATATGTGGAATTTGAAACAGTCAAATTCACAGAGGCAAAGAGTGAAATGGCGGTTTCCAGGGACTAGAGGGTGGGCGATGGGGGGCGGGCGGGGAGGAGGGGAGATGTTGGTCAAAGGGTACAAAGTCTTGGTTATGCAGGATGAACAGGGTTCAGAGATCTATGTGCAACATAATGATATTAAGTAACAATAATGTATTGTGTACTTGAAAGTTGCTAAGACAAAAAAACTCTTCAATGTTCTCACCTCCACCCCACCCAAAAAAGGTAACTTATGGGACATGATAGGCCTGTTAATTGGCTTGGTTGTGGTGACTTTTTTCCACAATGCATAGACATGTCAAAACATCACGTTGTACATCTTAAATATATACAACTTTTAAACGTTTATTTATTTATTTTTGAGAGAGACAGAGAGAGCGCGAGGGAGGGGCAGAGAGAAGGAGAGAGAATCCGATCCGGCTCTGGGCTGTCAGTGCAGAGCCCAACTCAGGGCTCGAACTCACAAACCCTGAGATCATGCCCTGAGCCAAAACCAAGAGCTGGACACTTAACCGACTGAGCCACCCAGGCGCCCCAATTTTATTTTGTCGATTACACCTCAATAAAAATGGGGGGATTCGTTCAGCTACCCACTCATGATGTTTGCAACAGGCTGGAAGCAGATATCGGCAGGCTACATTCAGACAATGAAGCAGCATCCAGAACATAGATTTAAAATAGCTCCAACAAATCAATTTGAAAGAAAGATCCACAACTCAGGAGCAAAAAGGAATAGAGACAGAAACACATATCCTGGGAGGAAAAAAAGCAACAACAACGCAATAACATACAAGACTATAAAAACATGAAAAGATGCCCAACTTTACTTTTAAAAAATGCACCCAAAACAAAAATAGAATTTGTCGGCGATTCACGTTGCTATGGGTGGAACTGCGTTTCCCCAAAATCCGCGTGGTGGAGTCCTGACCCCTACTATCTCAGAATGTGATCGACTGTGGAGACAGGGTCTTGAAGAAGGTAATTGAGTTAACAATGAGGTCATCGGGGTGGGCCTCGATCCAATCCACCTGGCGCCCTTGTAAGAAGAGGAGATTAGAACACAGACACGTACGGGAGGAAGACCGCATGAGGACTGAGTGAGGAGACAGGCATCCCCACACGAAGGAGAGAGGCCTCAGAAGACACCAGCCCAGCCAAACCCCGATCCCAGACCCTGGCCTCCAGAACCGGGAGAACATACATCTGTGTGGTTACAGCCCCCGGGGTCTGCGGTCCCTTGTCGGGACAGCCCAAGAGGCCTGATGTACAGGTGAACAAGGAAAGGGACACTAAATACATCAGCATTGTTGAGTGTCGGAGGACAGAAAGGGAGGACCCAGGATGGGTTCCCAGGAACCACAGAAGCACCTTGCGCGGGTCCCTCGCAATTGCGCGGGTCGCTCGCCAAAGTGTGCCCTGAACTGAGAAGGCGCTATTGACTCACCCTCTTAGCCCGAGGTCGGAAACCAAAAAGAAAAGAAGTGACGAACCAGAGCCTTGCTGGTACTGACACAATCTGAGCATCCAGCCAGATTCTTCAGCTGTCTGTAAGTACGTTTTCACCTCTACCATGTCCCGCGGGAGGGTGTTTTTTCCTTCCTTTGGGGTTCCCGAGGCCCCGGCCATGCCCTCCCTCGGGAAGGCGGTGCCTCGCCTGTCCCTAGTTTTCTTCTTCCTAAAAAGAAATCAAAGTGATTTACAGACCACTCAGGGTGCAAAAACTAAGACCAAATATTTGAGGAAGTTAGAACTTTCAGAAAATACGTACAGGAAGATAATACAGATTATTGCACATTTCCTAGCGGGTTGGCAAAGGTGGTCACTGATGGAGTTCTGAGGATTTAAAAAAAATTTGTTTTTATTGTGTTTTTAATGTTTATTTATTTTTGAGAGAGACAGACGGAGGGCAAGCAGGGGAGGGGCAGAGGGAGAAGGAGACACAGAATCCGAAGCAGGTTCTGGGTTCTGAGTTGTCAGCACAGAGCCCGACGCGGGGCTCGGACCCACGAACCGCGAGACCATAACCTGAGCCAAAGTCGGACACTTCACCGACTGAGCCACCCAGGCTCCCCTGCCTTTGTTTTTTAATACAATTTATTTTCTTGTGAATTTGTGCGATTTAAGTTTTAATCATGGCTGTGTTTAACAACGGGCTCCGAAACTTCAAGATTCCTGATGATCTATGTCACTGCCATTCTCATCAGCCGATGCAGCCGGCTCTGGGACTCCACCGACCAAGCAACTGAAAAAGACACGCGTAGCTGGGCTAACCATTCCCAGAGTCCCTCCCACAGGCACTGTGGTCACGTCCACAGCCCTGTTCCCAGGAGGCTGGGGGACCGTCCTGCTGCTCTGTGACTGCCCAGGCCAGAGCTGGTTGGGTCAGACTGAACACACGTGACCCGAGAAGATAGACTGAGTCAGGTTCTCTGTTTCCCAGGACGAGAACGGAGACCCAGAGAAAGTGGCCAGCAGCTAGAAGGAGAGAAAAGAGACATACAGAGCGATGGAGCCTGTCGACCACGAAATGCCAGCGTTGGAATAAAGCATCATCAACTCTTTGCTGAGGTCGTGAAGCCGCCTTCCTTCCTGAACCCTGATTCTTCAGACTCCCCCCTTTTTACTCACCTGGTTTTTCTCATCGTTACTCTACCTCCGTCTGCCTGCCCCACCTTTGAGCTAGGAACAAACCAAATCTATGACAGCTGTCACATCATTCACTTGAACCTCGTGTTGCCTACACACAGACATGCACAGGGGCACAGTCCTGACAGAAACAACCATCAGCGGGCTCGGGTATGGGTTGTGCGCAGGGCACGACCGTGTACGCTCGGGAAACGGACGCAGCTCAAGGATAAGGTCAAGGACGGGTCAGCAACGGGACCGCAGAGCCCTCGATGAAACGTTAGAGAGATGTCACGAACAGGCCCATGAAGATTCATTTCAGCGCTGAAACCTGGGGCCAGATCGATCAGGTCGGCCACGTTCTTTTATTCTATAGCAGAAAGCATGCAGCGTGCTTTTGCAAGCCTCCTGATTCCCTCTGTTGAGTTAGTAATTAAAATACTCACCACTTCACATATTTACCCTTTTTTTGCTAAGAATATCTAAGTTCAGGGGTGCCTGGGTTGTTCAGTCAGTTAAGCATCCGACTTCAGCTCAGGTCATGATCTCATGGTTCATAGGTTCGAGCCCCGCATCGGGCCGACAGCTCAGAGCCTGGAGCCTGCTTCGGATTCTGTGTCTCCCTCTCTCTCTACCCCTCCCCTGCTTGAGCTCTGTCGCTCCCTCTCCAAAATAAATAAAACATTAAAAAAAAAAAAAAAAAGATGATCTAAGGGGCGCCCGGTGGCTCAGTTGGTTAAGCGTCTGACTTCGGCTCAGGTCATGATCTTGCGGTCCGTGAGTTCGAGCCCCGCGTCGGGCTCTGTACTGACAGCTTGGAGCCTGGAGGTTGCTTCGGATTCTGTGTCTCCCTCTCTCTTTGCCCCTCCTCCACTCACTCTCTGTCTCTCTCTGTCTCTCTCTCTCAAAAATAAATAAACGTTAAAAAATTCTTTTAAATAATATAACTGAAATAAAATTTCAATTATACCAGTGTTATCAACTATAGTCACCATGTTATTATGTATTTTTTTTAAATGTCCAGAAGCAGATTTTTTTCTTTAATTCCTTAAAACTGGAACTAGAACTTCGGGGCTGCCTCCTCAAGGAAGCCATCCCTGACTTCCTAGGGATGAAGCCTATCAAGGCTCTCATCTCGCACTGTACTCGCCGAGTGTTCTGGAATGTTCTGGGAGGTGATCCTTGCACCATGTGGGCATGGCACAGGCCTGAGGGGTGTGTGTGTGATGCTGGGGCTGCAGCGGTCTTGGGGGTGATGAACAGGCTGGTGTCGGGGCGCCAACCCCGAGGAGAGGGCGGCACCAGGAAGACGGCTCCTCTCCGGGCTCCAAGCAGGCGTGTGGACGGGAGTCCGAGCAGAAGCCCAAGCAGAGAGGGAAGGCAGAGGCCAGCAGAAGAGGCAGGAGTTGCCGACATTCTCGAACAGATTCCCCAAAAGAAAGCCAAGCATGCTTATTCCTCATGTTTAAAGTAACGTCTGCATATTTTACAAAAGTTCGACAAGGCAGAAAAACATAAAGGAAAGAGACATCACCCGAGTCGCCAGCCAACGGTGCTGGCAACAGGCTTTCTCCAGCCTTACGTCTGCACCACGGGCGCGTGGGGGACCCTGGAGGCTCTTCTACGACCCTGCTCCTGAACCCTCAAAACAGCAACATCAGCATTTTTCCAAACGCTTGTCATTCTAAGAGCGTCACAGCGGACAACCAAGATTTGCTTTGGAAGGAAGAGGCTGATGAATTGAACCGGATGTTTGCTCCAGACCTGCAAGCATCTTCAATGGAGGCAGCTGTGAAATCTCAGAAGGACAAACCCAACAGCAACCCCAGCGAAGGCTGTCGGACATTTCGCGGACGCAAACAGGAAACTGCAAATATATCCACTCAACCACGGGATAATGCCGAGGCTGTAAGACCTTTTAAAATCCTAGGTTTTCCATTCACACATATTCAAATCTTCCAGAACTCCTTGAGAATACAAAGCCAATGAACTTTTATTTAAAAAAAAAATATTTGAAGTTTGAAAATAAAAGCAGACGATTTTCTCAGCATCAAGAAAGAAGTGCAGTTAATAAACGCACTTGTCCAGGGGCGCCAGGGTGGCTCAGTCGGTTAAGCATCCAACTTCGGCTCAGGCCGTGATCTCGTGGTTCACAAGTTCGAGCCCCACATCCAGCTCTGTGCTGACAGCTCGGAGCCTGGAGCCTGTTCGGATTCTGTGTCTCCCTCTCTCTGCCCTTCCCCTGCTCATGCTCTGTCTCCTTCAAAAAAAAAAATAAACATAAAAAAATGTTTTTAATAAATAAATGAAATAATTGCACTTGTCCACATCAAGCATTGTAACCAATGCAGTTTCTGTAATGTTCTTACACAGTCTTGAGTTTACTAATCAGCTCTTATCCAAGGATAAGCTCGAAATACGACAGGAAAGGTCCTTGCCTCTCTTATGAAGCAGACTCAGAAATTTATTTCTAAAGAGAGAGAACAGTTGTATATTTAGCTTACATTTGATGGCTTGTATTTATATTCTCTCACCTCCTTCATTGTCTAGACTGGGCGGGGCTGCTCACCGAAGGCGTCACACTCTCGAAAGCATTCTTATAAACGTGTCATGAGGCACTTCTCCATAAGTTCTGCTGAAGTTTGTGTTTGGTTCACACAACTTTTAGACAAGGGTCGATTATCGTATTTGGGGCTAAGGAGAGTCTCGTCCCACACACAAGTCTGATGCTCACGTTCAAGGCCATTGGAAGTGTTTGGGGCAACAAACTCAGCATGGCTGTGGAGAGCCTTTGAACCTACACTTCACCTCTTAGCAACTTTGCTCACTCAGCTTCTCTGTTTCCCTCTCTTTCCCCTCAGACGTTCTCATGTCTTTGCTTTATTTTCTCCTCTTTGTCTCCCCCTCCCCCATCCCCCCTTCTTTCCCCCCTCTGTATTTAGGTCCCCACATCGCACATGGCGGAACAAGAAGACAGTGGACTGGCTCATGCGGGGCCTGGAGGGATTTCAGTCAGTCCTCATTCTTCACAGTGGTTACGGTCTATAAAATCACGGCAAAGGCGGGACCGATGAGTACCAAATCATAGCTCCTGGGGAAACGCAGGGTGAGGTTCCCCCCGGGCTTCTTGTCATGTTTTCCAACACGTTCATCAACCAATCAACGCATGCCCTGGATTATATGGATTTATGTTTAAGATGTGTGTGTGTGTGTGTGTGTGTGTGTGTGTGTGTATACACAATGGAATACTGCTCGACAAAGAAAAAGAAGGAAATCTTGCCATTTGCAACAATGTGGATGGAACTAGAGGGCATTATGTTAAGGAAAGAAGTCAGTCAGAGAAAAATATCATAGGATTTCATTCATATGTGGAATTTAAGAAACAAAACAGATGAACATAAGGGAAGGGAAGGAAAAATAAGATAAAAACAGAGAGGGAGGCGAACGGTAAGAGACCGTTAAATACAGAGAACCAACTGAGGCTTGCTGGAGGGGAGGTGGGTGGGGGGATGGGCTAAGTGGGTGACGGGCATTAAGGAGGGCACCTGTTGGGATGACCACTGGGTGTCGTATGAGGACTCACTGGGTTCTACTCCTGAAGCCAAGACTGCAACGCATGTTAACTAACTTGAATTTAAATTAAAAAAAAATAAAAGAAAGAAAGACACCTTAGTTAATATATATGCATGGCTTCATTACCGTTGAGATCACAGCCAACAGCACCGTGACCACACTGAGCTAACACTCCTGTTTTCCCCACGAGGCACGCCACACCCTCATTGCACTTTGCGGCACGAGACCGCACTCAGCACGGTGTCCGGGGGCCACTTTCAGCAGCAAAAGCACCAACAGGGAGCACAACCAACGTGAACAACGTGCCACTCAGCGGCCCGTGCAAGGGACGCTAGTCCACAGCCCGAGCGTCGAAGCAAGAAGCCAGCGTTTCCCCCCACCCCCGTTCCACCTGCCTCGGAGGGACTCCCGAGTTTTCGAGGCTCTGCTGGTGTCTGTGAGTGACCACAAGAGTCCCGGGAGTACTGATTCGGGGGTTTCAGATTTCAAATGAATTTGAGCAGGTAGGAAAATGTGCCAATCGTCATCTTCAAGTGAGGAGGATTGGCTGTATTTGTGTCTCCCCTTCGGTCCCGGTTTTCTTATTTGCAAAATGTATTGGGGGAGGAGGCAGCGGGAGGGGGGTGTTGGGTGGTTTTCACAATGAACCCTGGGGACCCTAGGGAAAGGGGGGCTGTGCCTCAGAGCCGGGGTGCAGGGAAGCCAGTGCCTTTGCTGCATTTCTTCCCGTGGCAACCGCTCCTCTGATCTCAGACCCGCTTCTGCCTCCCTCCACCTCACGTTTCTACTGAGCACAGATTTGCGGCACAAGCCACCAGCCCAGGGCCGGGGCGTCGGACCCCCTGGGGCTCATCGAGGCCCTGGCCTCCCTCTCCCGCCTCGGTAATCAGCCCAGGGGGGCAGAGTCCTCTGGTGCACAAGAGGGACCCTGGAAGGAAAGCCACTCTTGTCCTGTCTGGACGCTAGTGCAAGAACAGCGAGGGCCCAGTGTCACTATCGGCCACCTCCTGCCTGTGAATGATGCTGTCACCAAGGACAACGGAGCCAAGAGATGGGAGAGGGAGGAGAGAGGAAACCAGCCCAGCCTGACAGCAGGGCTGAGCCTCTGACACGGCTGTGCCTGAAGTCAGCTGACTTTCAGACTCCCCAGGAAATGCACTTGAAAGAATATGTTTCTTAAGTAAATTCAAGCTGGATTTCTGCCATTCGAGAAAAAGCAAAGCGCCCTCCTTTGCACACGGAGCCTGGACCAGTTAGAACTCACTGGCCTAGATGGCTTTTATGATCCCTTCTTATTTTTTTATATTTCCTCTCCTCCCACCCCTGTGTCGCCTCCCCCGTTTTGCCCACCACAGCATCGGGCTGCGGAATTCAATCCATTACATGTTACGTGTTTCCGAGACCCATTTCATGTCTATTTTTCCTATTCTTTTTAAAAATCTCTTGATGTTCATTTCATTTTGAGAGAGAGAGGGACAGAGCACGAGTAGGGGTGGGTCAGAGAGGGAGACACAAAATCCGAAGCAGGCTCCAGGCTCCGAGCTGTCAGCACAGAGCCCGACGCGGGGCTTGAACCCACGAACGCAAGATTGTGACCTGAGCCAAAGTCAGACGTTCAACCGACTGAGCCACCCAGGCGCCCCTATTTTCCTCATTCTGAAAAGCAGAAGGATGTAATGCTTTCCTTACCTCTGTCATTAAAATCGTATGAAACCAACTTTCTCCTTGGACGTGATGACTGATCTTACAGATGACGGTCCCTTCATTCTGAGCAGGCATGTGACATCCACGGAGCCAAGCGATGGAAGAAGAAAGGCAGCCCCGTGCGTCCCGGGTGCCTTTCGGGTGCGTTCCAGAGCCCAGGAGGAGCTCTTCCACGGGGAACGTGGATTCAGGGCCTGCACACGTCTGAAGGAACAGACCACTGCTCACCCTGGTCGCGTCTGACTCATATTTCCTGCCACTTTTGCTCGTGGCTTCTAGTGCGGGGTCCTCCAGGCCTGCAGCTGTGACAGCAGAGCCGCGAGGTCCCTACACGGCCTGGCGGCCCCTGTTTATGATCGCTCCCCCCATCCAGAGCCGTCAGGAGGCTGGGGGTCCGTCAGAGCCGAGGGCCCCCTGTCCCCCGCTGTTCCACCACGGTTAGCCCACAAGCCTTCTCTCATCCCCACAGTCTATTTGACACCATTGCTTTGACCCCGAAGATCTGTGCTTCCCGGAAGACGCAAGCAATGGGTCCCGTCTCCTCTTTCCCTTTGGATTCTCCCACCTGCTTCTCAGCAAAGTAGAATGTCGGCCGCTGGCTGAGTTCGAGCCGCCGTGTGGCATCTTAAATACACTCATTCACTCGGTTATCACAAAACCCCGAAGGAGTAGGTACGTTCTTGTACTTTACGGACGAAGGCTCCGCAACTCAGAGAGGCGAAGTGACTCGCCCAGGGCCTCCCAGCTCAGAGATGACGGGGCCGCGATGGGAATCCAGCCCCAGCAGACTCCAGAGCATGCAGGGCTGCCGTCACCGCTCCGGTGGCCCCCGCGTGGAGGACAGGGAGAGCGGCCGTCCCTCCACATTGAGGGAAGTGTCCCCGTTTGCACCCTGGCTCAGCTGCTTGGATCAATGTTCCAGGGAAGCCGAGGTTGGAGCTCCAAGTTCTCAAATAGGTCGGCCTTCGTTTGGTTTTGTGCAGAGGGCAGGGACTGGGGACTTTGGGGAAGGAGCCCCACTTGAGGGCAGCCTATGCGGGAGGGGGAAGCGAGCACCCGACACGAGTTAGCAGGCGGAGTGTAGACCTGGGTTGTCTAGCCAGTGACCACTCGCTGCCCGGGGCTGCCCAGCACGTGGCGAGCGGCGAGCCCAAGCCGAGCTGTGCTGTCTGTGTAACACGCACAGCAGGTTTCAGAGACGGGGAACGACAGGGAAGAGGCCAAACATCTCGTCGACACAACCTTCTTATTGGCCATATGCTGAAATGACAGTATGCGGGATACACTGGGTGCAATAGAATATATTTTAATATTAATTCCACCTGCTTCTTTTACAGTCTTAACGTAAATTATTGGCTACCAATATTGGCTACCAATATTGGCTACCAATAAATTTTCAGCCACGTACGCGGCCCCCATTTAAAAAAATTTTTTTAATATTTATTGATTTTTGAGAAAGAGAGAGGGAGAGAGCACAAGCAGGGGAGAAGGAAAGAGAGAGGGAGACACAGAATCCGAAGCAGGTTCCAGGCTCCAAGCTGTCAGCACAGAGCCCGACGCGGGGCTCGAACTCATGAACCGCGAGACCACGACCTGAGCTGGAGTGGGATGCATAACCGGCTGAGCCACCCAGGCGCTCCATATGTGGCCCCCATTTGAGGCTCGGATCCCATTTCTACTGGACGGACTGGACCAGACACATAGACGCACTGAAGCAAGTTAGCGTCACGGCCACCAGAACCTTCCGAGGCTTGGAAGCTTACACGCCAGAGCAAGAGAACAGCTCAGAAGGAGGAACCTTCAGGGTAGAATGGATGCTTTGATGAAATCCTTAAATATCCAGACTGGGTGTTGAATTTCCAATGCCCACGAAGCGATGATTAAGAACCTGTGGCAATAGAATGAAATGCATGATTAACGTCGGAAGCCAATTAAAGCCATGAAATAATGGGATCCATGGTGTGGCCTTGAAGCACGCGCTGGCACTCTCTGATGGCCCTGCGGGCCCAGCCCTGTCTCTGCCCTGCACTGTCATCCTTCAGGCAGAACGGGCTGGGCCCCCAGGGGCCGGTGGGGTTGGCCAGCTCGAGGCACTGCCAGGAGTCAAAGGGCAAGCGTGGAGAGAGGCCATCGTCTCGGCCACACCTTGCTGGGCTGTGGCTCGTGTGGCTGTAACTGCCTTGCCAAGACCACAGCTCCTTCCAGATGGCCACTCCACAGCCACTGCCAGTGTTCAGGACCCGTCTGCCCCCCAGCCCCCGGGAGCTCTACCACACCTTGTCGCTTTCCCAGAATGCCTCCCACTCCTTGTAAACACCCCTTCACCGTGCTCTCTTTGCTGATCGCTTTTGAGCCCACCAGCCAGTCCCCACCCCACCACCCGGGGGTGCAGAGCACAGAACGAATGAATGACAAAGGGCACCTGGGGGTGATCCCAGCCGAGCCCCAAACGGCTGGGAGAGAAACCAGGCAAAGGCAAACCATGACGCCAACAAGAACGAGCTTCAGGGCCACCGGGGAGGCCCCTGTGCAGAGTTCAGGAGGGGACGGGGCGCAGAAGGGCACGGAAGGGAGAGAGGAGGAGAGCCGGCTTTGCAGCCCAGCATCCGGGGCCTCGGTGGCCCTCTGCCGGGGCCACCTGTGTGACCGCACGTTTCCTGACCACCTGAGCCCCATTTTCCTCGTGTGTAAGGTGACAATGTCCATTGGACATGAGCGGTCAGTGCAGCGCAGGCCTGGCCTGGGGACGGGGGCTGCCAGTTCCTGGCTTAGGGGCTTGCTTGTGGGCAGATAAGAGAACCCCTGGGGGACATGGGCCCTTGCATCAGCCGTGAGTCAGGAGAAGCAGCTGGGACCGGCTCCCTCGTCCTCAGCGGGCTGGCCTCCTCCGGCCCCCCCACTCCGGAGCAGGGCGAGCCGTTGGGAGCCGTCCCCGGCCTTCCTCAACCTGGGGCCTTGGGGAGAGGGTGAGAAAGAGCAGAAGTCGTGCACCTGAGCCCGGGGAGGCTGGGTGCCTCCTCGACCCCCCTCCCCGCCCCCTGTCGTGGGGCAGAGGTGCTTCGGGCTAATTCGCACTCAGGGAGCCCTCTGAGTCTCCTCTTCCCACCCCACCTGCCATTCCACACTGGAGCCCGTGATGTCCCGTGGTTTCTTGCCGTCGCTGGTCCCCGGTACTTTTCATCTGTTCAGGCTGCGCTGCCCCCCATGCCCTCTGCAGCCTGCCCTGCAAGACCACTCTTCACCTGCTCGTCAGCGTGTTCGCGCACCGCTGTCCTTGACGGGCCGTTCTCCCTGCCCGAGGTCACCATCCCCAGCAACCGCACCAAGGGCTGGCAGTCAATGGCTCAGCAACCCCTTCTGTCCAGGGTGAGACCTGGTTTGCACCCCCTTCACTTGGATGGACGTAGCTGGACCGCGTCCCTCCTGCCTCCGCGAGGTCGGCCTCACGAGCCCCTGTGCTGTGCCAGATGGGGGACCAGCGGCGACACGGCCCAGAATCAGGTGGAGAGCATCGAAGGCTTAGCCCTCATTTCCCGTTGCCACTGTGGCCGGGTTAACCTGGACCTTGACTTCCTGACATGCCATCCTCCTGTCTCCTTGTGCCCAGCTGGTCTCGGGCTCTTCACAGAGCCCAGTACCTCCTGCTGCGCACAGAACCCCCTCCAGCTCCACTGTCTCCCCCTCTCCCTCCCTCCCTCCCTCCTTCCTTCTTCCCCTTCCTTCCTCCCTTCCTTCCTTCCTTCCCTCCTCCCTTCCTTCCTTCCTTCCTTCCTTCCTTCCTTCCCTCCTTCCTTCTTTCCTTCTCTCTTTCCTTCCCTCCTTCCTTCCTTCTCTCCCTCCCTCCTTCCCTCCCTCCTTCCCTCCCTCCTTCCCTCCCTCCTTCTCTCCCTCCTTCCTTCCCTCTGTCCTTCCCTCCTTCCTTCCTTCCTTCCCTCCTTCCTTCCTTCCCTCCTCCCTTCTCTCCTTCTCTTCTTCTTTCCTTCCTTCCTTCCCTCCCTCCTTCCCTCCCTCATTCCTTCCCTCCTCCCTTCTCTCCTTCCTTCCCTCCTCCCTTCTCTCCTTCCTTCCCTCCTCCCTTCTTTCCTTCTCTCTTTCCTTCCTTCCTTCCTTCCCTCCTTCCTACCCCCAATACTGCACAAAAGCCTTCACCAGAGGAACTTTCCCATAACCAGGCCCTGTTGTGTTGTTGGGGTGAACTTCTTCTTCCCTGACCCTCTTCTCTCCTGTATTCCAGGCCACTCCTTCCCTGAACCCCAGTTTCCCCAAACGCAGATCATTTCCACCCTCCTTGGTCCACGCCCGTCACAGGGAGGCCAAGCCAAGGGACCCTCACCTTTTGTGGCCACTGTGGCTCTTTGCCGAAACAAAGAGCAATTTTCTCCAAAGAGGAATCCTGCAGCCTCTCTGAATCATAGCTCTGTCACCTACAGACAGATTTCGCAACTATCGGTGCCCCTTCACGTCCCTTGTCACTGTGTCCTTTGCACTCCTGCTTTCCGCTGAAGCCCCAGCCCAGGCCACAGTGGCTCACACAGTAGACGATCTGTTTGTACTTGCTTAGTAAGTGAATGGATGCTTTAAGACGAATGGCTATAACCTGCCACAATTATTAGAGAAGAACCCCCAAGCCCATGGCTGTGGGGTGATAGACCGTCCGCCACAGCCGAGGAGAGGCTGGAGTCCGTGTGGCTGAATCCCCCGGCGTCAATCAGTGTCACCTGCTCTCATTTCTTTTGGAACTCATGGGCTCTGAACAGCCTCACTTAATCTCATTTTAAATCGGGGTGCAGTCTTCTTAAAAACGGAGGCCTAGCATTTATAAAATGCATAATTCTTCTCTAGTCTGGTCTTGGTGTAACCCCTCGAGACAGAATCCACTCTCCAATGTTGACATTCCCATCTGCAAAGCACCCCCCCCCATCCCTCCCTCAGAGCAGGTTCAACCCTCGTCACTGGTGGCAAGGACAGAGAGAGCTGTCAGGGTTCCCCGTGTTTCCTCCGGGCCTGGGGTCCCTCCATGCAGCAAAGGCAAAGCCGGACCGGTGTATCCATGCTGGTTCCATCCCATTGGTAGGAAAATGGTGGAGGGAAGGCATGGTGGCCGAAGGTCGGTCTGTCCCCGACCGGCCTCCTCTGTCGCTCCCTCTCACCATCAAAACTACACAGTCGCCTTCCCTTCATCGTCTCAGTGTGTCTGAATATCGTCGCGCCGAACGCACGTGTTTGCTAATCCAGGCGGATTCTCCTTATTCCATGAGATCAATGTATTTTATTTCAACCGACAGATCTTACCTTTAAAAATATTCCCAGCTTTGCATGAACACATTCCAACTCTCAGAGCCTTGAGGTAACCTAACTTATTTCCTACAGCACATTCACCTGGGGATAAGAGGCCGTGGTTGAAGCTAGGTGTGGGGTGGGGTGGGGGCCATCTTGACGTGCCCGGCCACCCTCCAGCCCTGGGACAGCCCCTGATCTCTGCAGATGTGTGTACTTCATGGGGCGCTGACTGGATACCATTTGTGGGACATTTTCAACCGACAGGAACCTGGAACCTGGAAGAAATACCTGTTGGTGACGTTTTTTATGTCAGATGATGTGTGAGTTTGCTCGGTCTGAAACCACAGACATCTATGTCCTCACAGTTCTGGAAGCTGGAGGCCCGAGGTCAAGGTGCTGCAGGGTGATACTGTCTCCTGAAGCCTCTCTCCTGGGTGTGCAGACGGGGACCTTCTCGCCACGTCCCCACACAGCCTTCCGTCTGGGTGTGTGCAGCCCCACGTTTCTCCCCGTGTGTCCCCATGTCCCCTTCTTATAAGGACACCGGTCAGATTGGATCGGGACCCTCTCTAATGGCCTCATTGTAACTTAACTGGCCCCTGAAAGACCCCATCTCCAAACACTGTCACGTTGTGAGATATCGGGGTCAGGACACCAACATATGAATTTGGGGAGGACGTAATTCAGTCTATCACAGATATGGTATCATTCTCTACGTGGCTTCAAATGCTGGTCTGCCACGTTCAAATTGCACAGCCAGGGGCAAATATCTTAACCTCCCTGAATCCCAAATACCCCATCTTCCAAACGTAGGTGATGATCACCGTCCCTCAGGACGTAGGTGAGGATTCGATGAGATAGTGCGGGCGAAGTGTTCAGCACAGCGAGTGGCCCACACTACGCGCTCGAGTAATGGAAAGGCATTCAATCCTTTCCTCCCCTTCTCTGTATCTGCCTACAGGAGTCCCGCTCGCACTTTCACAAAGAGGAGTGAGTGGCCATCGTCACGATGATGACAGTCAGCATAGCACCTTCCCGGTGGCCCGTGACGGTCGGACCCCATCAGCTTCGAGGAGCTTCTGGGCCGGGACTGCGGAAGCTCAAGAGGAAAGTGGCTACACTTCATTGCGGTAGGAAACCTGTGTTTACATTCTGGGCCCAAAGAAAAAACAGAAGCATTCTTTTAATGTCTGGTCACAAAATGCTTCATGCTGTACCTTCTTGCCTACCCGGAAGTCCCTGGAGGGTTACACACGCGGCTTCCTGTCAAGTTTTGCTTTTCCATTTCCACCTACTATTTTTAAGGTGGCTTTTCCATGTTTTCAGCTTTCTTCTTCTCTTGGCTAAACGTATTTCCATAATTGATACATTTTCACTTCACAGATTTGTATTTATCATCATTACTGATGCCCATCTCCCCTTCCGCTTTTCTAAACTGAGAAATGAGGTTTTATTTCAGTCGGTTAAACATTGCTTTGACACTTCTTCTCAACCATACATTTTCCCCCTTTTCCCCCTATTTTCTCCCTCCTTCGGCTTTGTTTCCCTTTTACTTTAAATGGACAGAGCACTCTGGGGCGCCTGGGTGGCTCAGTCGGTTGAGTGTCCGACTTCGGCTCAGGTCATGATCTCGTGGTCTGTGAGCGTCGGGCTCTGTGCTGACAGCTCGGAGCCTGGATCCTGCTTCAGATTCTGTGTCTCCCTCTCTCTCTGCTCCTCCCTCACTCATGCTCTGTGTCTCTCTCTCTCAAAAATAAATAAACATGAAAAAAATTTAAATGGACAGAGCCCTTTGAGAAAAACTAAAATATCGTGTGACAAATAATTTCTCCTTCTACCCGTAAGCAATGAATGGACCTATTATATGAAGTTTGTCCACTTCTCAGAATCAGAATTATCCATTTCATGTATGCAATCTTATTGCCACCGTGTAATACACCCATTCTTCCTGGGTTCATAGAGTTTCATTCATTCAATACATTTCTGTTTAACAACAGATGAACATAAGAGAAGGGAAGGAAAAATCAGATAAAAATGGAGAGGGAGGCAAACCATAAGAGACTCTTAAATGCAGAGAACAAACTGAGGGCTGCTGGAGGGGAGGTGGGTGGGGGGAAGGGTTAAATGGGGGATGGGCACTAAGGAGGTGCTTGTTGGGATGAGCACTGGGCATCGTATGGAAGTGACGAACCACTGGGTTCTAGTCCTGAAACCAACGCTACGCTGTGTGTGAGCTAACTTGGATTTAAATAAATAAATTTTAAAAAATACATTTCTGTTTCAAGGTCCTACGTGGAAGGGCCGCAGCCCTCCTCTCTTGCGTACGCGAATCCAGCTAAATGGACGTACCCGCTAAATGGCCACCTGGTTTCTCCAATGGCGTTCACAAAAGACTCACCTTTAAGACGGTGTGAAAGGGTTGGGGCACCCGGGTGGCTCACCCGGTTAAGCATCCAGCTTTGGCTCTGACCGTGATCTCGCCGTTCGTGGGTTCCAGCCCCTCGTCGGGCTCTGTGCTGACAGCTCAGAGCCCAGATACCGCTTCGGGTTCTGTGTCTCCCTCTCTCTCTGCCCCTCCCCTGCTCACGCTCTCTCTGTCTCTGTCTCTCTCTCTCAAAAATAAACATTAAAAAATATTTAAGATGGTGTAAAAGGGAATGGCAATCCATGCCTCCAGTGGAATTTCGAGCAAGAGGACACCCAAGCCAAGCCCCGTCAAGCCTGCGGTTCTAGTAGTCTGCAAGACGCCTCGCGCCCCAGATACACTGATGTCTTTCTTTGCCGTGAAGTCCGTACATGATCGACTCTGGTCAAATACTGTCAACTTTGTAAGGAACATGGCACCTTGCTTTTCCTTCGTAAAGAGCACAAGAACAACATGAAACGAACCAAGGAAAAACTCAGCGTGGAAACGGAAATCTCTTGGTATAGGGCCGGGTGAAATCAGCAAGGCGAAACAAGAGCCCTGAAAATTAGGCCCCTGGGAGTTTTGTTCAGGACTTGAATCGTTTTGTGTCCGCTGCCGAAATGGAACTTGACGGATACGGTACCAAGTTCATAAACAGGTTACCTTGTGCCACCGGGCACAGCGGGAGCACGCCTTCACAACGTCCACGTAGGTCTACGTGTGCACGTCAACGACTTGTCATCCAGTCTGGACCGTCAGAAAGTATTACGTGAGTGAGTGAATGAACGGCCCGGTAGAACAAGAATGATTATATTCCTCTCTAGATGGAAGCCAGGACCTTCATTTTACAGAATCCTAACGTCTGTAAGTTTCTCGCTCTGGAAAAAAGGAGAAACTGAGGCCCAAAGAGATTAGACGACGCGGCTGGTATCCCACTGCAGCGAGACTATTCCCGACCTCTGGTTCTCTGCTTCCTCCACTCTGTTCTCTCCCGAGTTGCCTTGCATGGTGGAGAGAACTCCAAGCAGAACACGTGCACCTGGCTTCCTTACAAAGTGAGTTACCTGGGGCACAGACTCGTCCTCCATCTATACGGACCCTTTCCTCATTCTGACAATGAGAACAGGATACCTGTGCCACCTACCTCACTAGAGATGCAGAAGAGACATCCTCAGATGAGACCGTGGGTAGGATTAGAAAAAGCAAACCAACATTAAATACCAGTGACGAACCTTATTTTACTAGCATTGTCACTGAATGCTACTTAAGGTCATATTTGTTCCGTAACTTTGGTACAACTGGACATTTGTTAGGCAAACGTCCTCCTGGAGGTCTCTGAATTCTTTGGTTCATGTTTCAAATCCTGGAAAGAATGTGGGTTGACCACAGAGTATTAAATTCTGCAGGTATCGTGCCATACTGCAACCCCAACACAACCTCGGTGGCCAGCCACAGAAACAAGGAATCTTGGGGGAAGTTACGTCTTGGTCACAGGCCACCACAAGGAACTTGCCATCACCAGTTGCCATATGGTTGTAATGCATCTACTAAGAAGCAGACTTTCTTTGGGTCTGTGAGTCATTGTCCGAAATCATCGTTCTCCTTTGAGTGCCTGTGAAATCAGATGATCTATTTATGCATTTTTCTGAAAATTGCACAAGAATGGAGCACACGACAGGCATTTTCTTTCCTTCGTTCCCAAGCCTTTGGAATTCTTTGGGTCTTAGCTCATTGCTGCCGGCTTGTTGTTGAGAAAGCCTGAGTTCTTCCATGAGAATTCTAAGTGCCCCCAGTGATCAAAGGTGAAACAATGTGAACAATAAAATGTAGTAATATTGGATTATAACCCAATATAAAATAAATATCCATGGGTCCCTACTAGTATAAAAAATGAGTCAATAAATACATGAATGGGGGAAGGACAGACAAATCTCCCGTGGAGAAGAAATCCAAATAGCTGTGTAAATACCCTGTCCTCAAGGAGGAGGTGGGAGGGTGTGCGTAAGACCCCCCGCTCTGTGAATATGGGCCACACATGTAACCCCTCGCCAATACTCCTCAAAACCGTCCGTGTCTCAGCCAAGAGGATCTTAAGGGGACATATAAGTAAATGTCACATGGTATCCTATGTGGGCTCCCTGAAGAGAGAAGGACGGGGGTGGGGGTCCTCTTGCTCACAGTAAATGTCTGAGACCATGCTGGTAGCTGCGAGGGAGAGATGGAGAGAACAATCATCCTTTGGCAAACGTCTTGGTGAGAACGGGGTCAGAAAAGAATCCACGAAGGATACGCAAACCTGTGACGAGGAGCAAATCCACAGTGTGGGTAGGGACAGGCAGGTCCCAAAGTGAATACAGCAATTCAGAAGACGCAGAGTAGCCAGGACACTAGTGAAGAAGAAGAAGAAAGTTGCAGGGCTGACATTACCTGACCTCAAAATGTGCTGTGAAGCCACAGTGATGAAGACAGGGGGACGTCGGTGAAAGAAAAGGCAGACGGATCACGGGAGCAGAATGGAACACCCAGGAGAAGACCCGCGTACGCGCCACCCACTGGTCTCAGACGAAAAGGCAAAAGCAACCCAGTGGGGAAAAGGGTCGTCTTTCCAACCAACGGCGCCAGAACAACTGGACATCGCAGGCAAAATCGTGAATCTAGACCCGGACCTTGCCCCCAAAGGCGATCATAGACCTAGATGGAAGATGCAAAACCATACAGCAGGAGGTAATCTGCGCGGTCATAATGTGCATTTATTAATTTACAGTGATGAATAGTTGTTCAATTGAATGGTGTCATAAATCATGAACCACACATCAGGAGCGTTTTCTCTTCCTAGGCAGATCTGCATAATAAATGAACTAGAACAGAAAGGAACAGAGGAAGGAAGGAAGGAAGGAAGGAAGGAAAGTAGGAAGGGGCGCAGGGTGGAGGAAGGCACGCAGGGAGGCAGGAGGTGGGGGTGGTGCTCGGGAAAACCCCCTCCCCTCTCTGCAGTCTTGACAAGCCATGCCCAGGCCAGTCTGTAGTTGTGTAGCCCAAACCTAATGCACAAAACAAAGCCCAGTGACGTGAAGGGGCACACGCTTCTAGGTCTTATGGTAAACCCAAGAGCCTAACAGATCCACCCGAGAGAGGGGGTATGGGCCAGGAGCAAGACTTTCCCTAATTTAGGGCTTTCCTGCTCTGAAGTTCACAGTGACCAAGTACATGTTAAAAAAAAAAATCATTGCGAAACATGGGCCCGTGTGAGTGCCCCTTGGTCTGGGGACAGTGTGTGTGGCTCCCTTCAGATTTTCACAGGGGTTCTGGACACAGCCACCTTTGCCTCTATTTCCTTCTTGGACTTGAAGACAAATGATGCAATCCCCTCCTCGTAGACCGTTCTATAATGACAAGAACCCATGGGAACTGCATCGTGACCCAGAGCACTTAATGGAATCACAGGAAGGGGTCAAAATTCTTAGATGGAGCCCCTCATTGGGGTCTGTGCTGACAGCACGGAGCCTGCTTGGGATTCTCTCTCTCCCTCTCTCTCTCTGCTCCTCCCCTGCTCTCTCTCTCTCTCTCTCAAAATAAGTAAATAAATAAACATTAAAACACACACACACACACACACACACACACACATAGTTTCTCAGTGAGGCATATCACAGCCTTTCAAAAAAAAAAAAAGACACAAGAACGAAACTTTGTCACCTTTTCTCATTTTTTAATTGCTGCTAAGAATGAAACCTTTTGAGATGACAGTTCTGATGTTGAAATCAAGTTATTTTTGGAAACTGGGTTACAGATTTTTTTTTTTTTTTTAAATCTGGGATGTTTCGCGACAATGGTCGTGGTTTAATGTCTTTAAAAGATCTTTGGGAAGCCATGCTTTTCTGAGAAGTGTACGCATTTCAGAAAAGGGATGAGCCATTTTCTAGGCAAAGGTATACTTGGACTAAAACCACGGCCCAGAACTGTCCAGACACCGTGAGCCTCTTTCCCTGGTTTGGAGATCTTAAAGGGTCTGGCTTGCTTTACTGCTTCAGCTTTGCTAACAAACACTCGCTGTACTGCCTCTGAACACACTTGGCTCGCGGAGAAGGCTTCCTCTCTTGGCGGAACACCTGCCAAGCTTGGCTAATTAACAGAGTCTTCGCGGGATTCACTCCTGATCATGGTTTGCATTTTCTCCTAGCACACCGGTATGATAACAAAGACATTTGCCCTGAATCCTTATTTATATAGCCAATGATTCACGCTGTGTGGTATTTTGAAAGTGTTTTCTGCCGTCAGGGGTGGCCTCACGATTTTAAGCGGAAGCTGTCTGGTGATCTTCTCCCAACGTATTCAGGGAGCTCAGGAGTTGGATGCTCTTGGTCAACAGTGGACTAAACCCCTCTATTGGTTGTCCGTTACTGTGTAACAAATATTCATGCATTTAGCAGCCTAGTATCGTATACGTTTACTAGCTCACGGTTTCTGTGGGTAGGGAGTCTGGGCATGGCTTAGCTGCGTCTCCCGCATCAGGTCTAACAAGACAGCTACGGTGTGAGTCGGGGCTGCGCTCTCATCAGAAGGCTCCGATAGGGAAGGATCTCCTTCTATGTTCACGTGATCAGTTGGCGGGAATCAATTCCTCGCAGGTTGTTGGACTGAGGGTCTTGGTATCCGGAGCCCTCCTTCCCCGCCGTCAACAGCTTCAATGAGAGAGCCCCAGAGGGAGGCGTGTCCTCCTCATGCCGTGGCAACCTTGGGTGTCTCTCTGTCCCAGGTGCAATGACTGTACCAGGCTCACTTATCGTCAGGTACAGGATCTCCACTGGGTCAAGAAGAGATAAAGGGCCGGTCTGGAGGAACTGGCATCCTGGCCAGGAGTCGGGGAGGACTCTGGCCAAAGGACACGTCCGAATTCCTGTGTCACCGATGCGAGTCCAGGAGCGCTAGACCTGGCCTCAAGATAAAAGCCCCTGAGTAGCCACATCAGGGACAGTGGAGCCTTGGCATGGCCTTTGGGGTTCCACAATAAGGGGGACTTTGTAGAAGTACTTGGGCTGTAGACTCCAGTTCCAACCTCTGTCTCGGCTTCAGTCCAGATGGGACTTTCAGACCAAGCATCTAAAGACACCCGACTTGAGGCCCCGGGTGGCTCAGTCAGTGGAGCGCCCGACTCTTGATTTTGGCTCAGGACATGATCTCGTGGTTCGTGAGTTCGAGCCCCGCATCTGGCTCAGAACTGAGAGTGTGGAACCTCTCAGAGTGGGATTCCCTCTCTCTCTCTCTCTCTGTCCCTCCTCCATTCATGCTTGCTTCCTCCCTCTCTCTTTCTCAAAATAAATAAACATTTAAAATAAACAAATAAGGGTGCCTGACTTGACCCTTTTCACAACTGTGCCATCAAGAGTACTGTTTCCAGCCCAACGCAAAATTAAGACAAACAAGAGTTGCTAATAAGTTCCAGGGGTAAGCAACTTGATAAACAAATTCTATTCATCTATTACAAAACAACAGGGGAGAGAAAAACCCTTCTAATGAGGCTCGTGAGGCATCAGCCCTTTTGTGTTGATTTTACTTATAAGGAATATTAAGTTACCTTACAAAACCCCAGTGATCATTCTGAATACGTTTATTCAGTCATTCAACAAACAGTTGCCAGGTACTGGGGATACAATGGCAGGAAAAGAAACAAGAAGAACAAAAAATCCTAGAATCCTGGAATCACAAGATATTTTAATATTTAATATTTTCCTTAAAAATTGTTTTCAGATCTGGGGCGCCTGGGTGGCTCTGTCGGTTAAGTGTCCGACTCTTGGTTTTAGGTCAGGTCATGATCTTGCGGTTCGTGGGTTCGAGCCCCGCGTCGGGCTCTGTGCTAACAGCCTGGAGCCTGGAGCCTCCTTCGGATTCTGTGTCTCCTTCTCTCTGCCCCTCCCGCCACTCGTGCTCTGCCTCTCTGTCTCTCTCTCTCTCTCTCTCTCTCTCTCTCCCTCTTTCTCAAAAATAAGTAAACATTAAAAATTTGTTTTAAATTGTTTGTAGATCAGCAGTAATACATTTTGGATGCTGCAAGAGTCTTCCAAATATGACAGAGGTAGGAAGGGCCTGTTATGCTCACATTCATGTTTCCTGTTAAATATTCTAGGCAAAATTCTCTTCCATGCACCGCTCAGTCATATTTCCAAATAAAACAAGTAAGGCCAGAAATATCAGAATGGCATTAAGGAATTGCTAACACTGAGTTAGCACCAGTCAGGGCACTCGCTGGCTTGCTATGCTGATGACAATTCAGAGCGACAGGCTGCCTTTCGCATACAACAAGGTGGGAGACTATAGGTCAGCTCACCCGATGTCTGTTCCCTCCTCCTTCTCCCCTACCTGCCTCCGCTACAGAGGCCGCAAGCAGAGCTGGCTTCTTGAGCCTGTGATCACACAGGGACGTGCCCCTCAGAAGGGGCCCCTCCGTGGAGTTGAAGTCTCTGTGGCTGATGTCTTAAAATTCTTAACAGTTTTCTCTTTGAGTTTGCATTTGAGTGAAGTGGTCCCGTTCTCAGCCACCTCCTCCACAGACCCAGCACCTGCAACTGGGGACCTGGGCACAGGTATGGGGGAGGGTCAGCAGGTGCACTGAGTCTGGGGGCAGGGCCTGGACGCCAGGGAGCGTCTGTCTGCACTTCGTGACCATCCGCATCTCCGACATGAAATAGCGAATAAAAACCACCATGGTAGATGGAGAGGAAAACCACAAAAGAAAGGAGAACTTTTCCCGTACTCTTTAATTGAATTTATTTTTTTTAATCTTTATTTATTTTTTAGAGAGGCAGAATGTGAGCAGGTGAGGGAGAGAGAGAGAGAGAGAGAGAGAGAGAGAGAAACACAGAATCCAAAGCAGGCTCCAGGCTCTGAACTGTCAGCACAGAGCGCGACGCAGGGCTCAAACTCACAAACCATGAGATCATGGTCTGAGCCAAAGTCGGACACTTAACCAACTGAGCCACCAGGTGCCCCACTTTTCCCTTACTTTTTGAGCTGAGGTCTGTTTGGCATGGGATCCTGAAAATTATGTAGCCAGCCCTGCCTGTTAGCACCTCAAATTCTATTTCCTAGCCTCCCTCACGGCTTAGAGGTGACCAGCCCCAGGAAACAGATCTGGCCAGCCCAGCCCACTTGCTGAATGTAGTTGCTTGAGAATTAGAAACGTTTGTCTTCGTCTTTGCTAATTTCCTAATACAGAACAAAAAAGCTGGTGTTCAACAAAGTCTGATAGAATCAACTAATTAAAACACATTGTGTTTTTGTGCGCTTGCTAATTATTGCTGATGTATTACTCAGGTCTCGCGTTGTTTTTTTCTGTTGATCTGTTGAATCAGGAGAGTGATATGCTGCCCTCCAGGAGAGCTTCTGTCCAATTTTCCTTTTGACTCTCTTCCCTTTCCTGTGTTAGATGGCTGTGTTCAGTACCTAAAGGTTTCTATGACAATTGCTTGTGGATTAAAGCTTTTGTTCATGTAATCATTTCTTTCTACGGGAGGCTATTATTCAGCCTTTAAAAAGAAGGAAATCCTTGGTTAAACAAAGTGACCGAAGTGACAGTTATGTAAGATGAGTCCGTCTAGAGATGTAATGTACAGCGTCTGACCGAAGTTGCGAATACTGTATTGGAAATTTGCTAAGAGAGTAGATTTCAGATCGTCCCACCATACACAGAAAATCAGCGGTCACCGGCGGGGAGATGATACGTTAATTAGCTTGACATCAGTTAAGTGTTTCACTCTGTACATGTATGCCAAATCATGTTACACTTCAAATGTAAACAATTTTTTTAATGTGTATTTATTTTTGACAGAGAGCATGAGTGAGGGAGGAGCAGAGAGAGAGGGAGACACAGAATCCAAAGCAGGTGCTCCAGGCTCTGAGCGGTCAGCACGGAACCCACGAGGTGGGGCTCGAACCCACGAGGCGTGAAATCACGACCTGAGCGGAAGTCGGACGCTTAACCGACTGAGCCCCCCAGGCGCCCCTCAAATGTAAACAATTTTTATTAAAATCACAAAATAAGAAAGTCCTGGCATTTGCAGCAACGTGGATGAACACTTTGCTAAGTGAAATTAGCAAACCCTTTCCAAACCGCCTTCCAGCAAACTGATGGCTGCTGGTGCTTGAAACAAACGCGTTGTGCTCATGTGGAAAGTATAGATGGGTATGTTTACCTGCCCGGCACCCTCCGCTCAGCCCGAACTTTCAGATGCTGCCTCTTCCAGAGTCAACGGTAGGGAGATTGACACTTCCAGGAAAGAGGCTGGTTAGGAAACGGCCCTTGTGGCCCGCGCAGCGTCTCTGGGCGTGACGTCTGACCCTGCCTCGTTGTTGCCGCCCCGACTGGGAGCCTCCGATCCCCACAGCGCCAGCTGGCAGCTGCCGGGCTCCGCTGACACCGCTTGCCTTGCAGCTCTTCAGGGATCCTGAGACCACAGCTACCTGACATCCAAATAACCCATCTGCTTCAAGACATAATAAGCAAAACCATGATAAACAAAACAGCTGCTTGAGCAACTGTGTTTTTTACCCCCTTTAACTGCTTGTTTTATCCGCTGACAACTCTAGAAAAAGCCTTCGCAAAAAAGGATAGATTGTGCGTGTGTGTGTGTGTGTGTGTGTGTGCTTGGAATGACGTCCTGGGTAAGGGTGATTGACGCCTCCATGGGTCTTGGATGGACAAGGATGTAATTAAGAAGCCAGCCGATGCCGGCTGCCAACCCTCCTCTCACTTTAGAACCCTGACGCGTGGAACACATTTCATTCTTGACGTTTAAACCAGCCTCCGAATTAACCATTCCTTTCATTTGCCCTCTGTTGCAGCCTCCACTTTTTCGTGGCGTTATAAAAAAAAGTCTTTTTCAATGGTTATTTGTTTTTGAGAGAGAGATGGGACGAGGGGCAGAGAGAGAGGGAGACACAGAATCCGAAGCGGGCTCCAGGCTCCGAGCCGTCAGCACGGAGCCCGACGCGGGGCCAAACTCACAGACCGCGAGATCATGACCTGCGCCAAACTTGGACGCTTAACCGACTGAGCCACCCAGGCCACTCTCGGTTGCGTTTTTTGACATTGGTTCCAACAGTCTGACATTCAGACCGTAACGGGTTGTCTATGAAGGGTTTATCTATGACCGTTATTAATCTATTTGGGAATTTATGTCATTGATTGATTTGTTGTTTAACAAAATAAAACCTGCCCTTGGTTCCAATAAGTGAAATAATCCAGGAAGAGTGTTTGTGACAGGGAGCAAACCCCATGACCGTTATTAATCTGTTTGCCCCCCGACTCTACTCATTTCTCTTCAGTTCTTGTTCCAAAGGCAGCCCCATGTAACTTTCTGTTCCTCTCTCCTGACGGTTCTTCCATATGTCTAAACACTACATGTCTACCATTCAGTTCTGAGTTATCAACCTGTAATCTGCCGTTGGCGTTCTGTTATGGTCTATCTCGTTATATCAACACCCCGCTTCCCTGCGTCCAACAGCGTCGGGACTCCCCACTTTCAGCCACCTACACAGACATTGTCCCCTGCAATCTTTTTTTTTAATATGTAATTTATTGTCAAGTGGTTTCCACACAACACTCAGTGCCCATCCCAACAGGTGCCTCAATGCCCATCACCCACTTTCCCCTCCCACCCCCCCCCATCAACCCTCAGTTTATTCTCAGTTTTTAAGAGTCTCTTATGGTTTGGCTCCCTCCCTAACTTTTTGTCCCCGCGATCTTGCACTCCTAATCTGTCTCAGTGCCTGCTTCCCAAGGAGCCAGAAATTCACACGGCGGTCCCCAAGGTATCTGAGAAAACAGCTGAAAGACAGGGTTGGAGTGGGTAATTCAATCCCAAGATCTCCGTTCTCTCCCCGTTAATTTATGAATTCGTCCAAGTTCCAATCCAAATACTGGCAAGTAGTTTTATGAAGCTGGAAAAGTTGACGCTGATGTCCATGTGAAAATGAAACACGAAAGAACAGCTAAAGAGACAAAGGAGGGAAAGGTATGATGGGGTCCAGCTCTTCCAGGCATGAGAACATCCTATAAGGCCTCTGGCACTAAAACAGTGAACCAACAGGCAGGTGGAACAGAATTTTAAAAATCCAGAGATAGACCCAAGTACATATGGAAACTTAGTATATGGTAAAGATAGTATTTCAAGCCACCAGAGCAGAAACAAATGTTTTAATAAATGGCACTAGGCCAACCAGGTACCCATTAGGGAAAAGATAAAATTAGATTCATGCCTCCCACCATATGGGACAATCACGTCCAAGTGGACCAGGGGCATCAATGTGGAAACATGAAGACATGTCCACACTATGCAAACATGGGTGAATTCTCTTTAACCTGAGTGTAGAGAAAGGCTTGTAGCTATGATCCCAAAAGGAAAAACAATGAATGTTAAGGAGTGATAAACTTGACTTCATAACTACATATATATGTGTGTGTGTGTGTGTGTGTGTGTGTGTGTGTGTATAGACATACAGATATATACATATATATGTACATATAGATATATACAGACTATATATAGACTATAGATAGATAGATAGATATAGTTTATATATGGTCTATATCTATCTATCTATCTATCTATCTAGACTATATACTCTATAGACTCTTTCTATATATAGACTACATACAGAGTCTCTGTATATAGTCTATATATAGAAAGTAGATATATATATATATAGACTATATATAGTCTATATATAGAGAGTAAATATATATAGTCTATATATGTAGACTATATATATATATAGTGTATATATATATATAGTGTATATATATATATATATATATATATATATATATAGTACTATTATACAGAAAAAAAATATCATAAGTAAAGCTAAAAGGCAATGACACTTGGGGGCATATATTCACAACATTTATCATGGCTAAAGGGTGATATCTCCAATATAAACAATCCTTTAAAATGGAGAGGAAAATGACCAAAAACCTGACAGAAAAATGGGCAAAGGGTACGATTCACAAAAAGATATAAAGTCGTGAAGACACATGAAAATATTTTCCATCTCCCTCAGAAGAAGAGAAAGGTAAATTAAAACCACAGAGCGATTTCATTTGTTGCTTATCAGATTGGCAAAAATGCGCAAGTATGACAACGCGTCTTACTGGTGACCCTGTGAGGAAACCTGCTCTCTCCTGCGTTGCTGGCGAGAACAGAATTAATACAACCCTTTTGGAGAGGAATTTGGCAACACCTGGCAGAGTTACATATGTGCTGTAGCAATCTGACCTATGAAGACAAGGGTATTCACTGCAGCGACGGTCATAATCAGAGGCAACCTAGTCGCCCGTACCTAGGACAGCGGGTGAATAAACCATGGTGCGTCCACATGCGCATCGAGTACCTCGCAGCTGACTGGACGATGTCAAAGGTCAGTGATATGGAGGGATTTCCAGGAGACAGTAAGTTAAAAAGAAACAAGCAAAATGCAAAAGAGGTCTAGGGTACGCCAGCTCCCGTGTAAGAAACAGGGAAGAGTAAGAAAATAAACGCGTGTATTTCTGCTCTTTCCTGCAGAAAGATAAGCCGGAAGCTGATGGCGTTGGTTAACCTCAAGAAAATGGCGTGAAAGAACGAGGAGGGGCGGGTACCTGTGAGTCTAGCTCTGACATTTGGAACCACATTAATGTCTCTTTTACTTAAAATCAATAAGGATGAGAACAGAACTAACAGTGAAAGACACACAGAACTTAACGTAAAAATGAGCTTCATTATGTGACTTCAAATCAATAACATGACCACACGGAAGGACGAGGAAGGCGAACAAACCCAAATAACGTTTCAAAGCAATATTTGGACCCTGCGTCCTTGGGCCAGAGGCGGAAAGAACAGCAAACAGATACTGGACTGTCTGTAAGGTGGGTTTTTTTCTCAGCAGCATAGGTTAGCGTTTCTGAAACTAGTCTCTGCGTTCTAGCTTTGAGGAAGTAAAAGGAAATGAAAATGTTGGAAGAAAAAAGAGTGACCTCTAAGGGAGGTATTGTAGGTCATCGTATGAACATGTGGCTTTAAAGATAGGAATAGAGGGAGGAGGGAAGAGGGAGAGAGGGAAGGAAGGAGATAGGTAGATAGATAGATACATAGACACATATATACATAGATAATGGATGGATAGGTAGATGATAGATAGATAGATAGATAGATAGATAGATAGATAATGGATGGATGGATAGATAGATAATGGATAGATGACAGATAGATAGATAGACAGATAATTGATAGATAATGGATGGATAGATGATAGGTAGGTAGGTAGATAGATAGATAATTGATAGATAATGGACAGATAGATGATAGAGAGATAGATAGATAGATGATAGATTTAGCCAGGAGCTGTCAGTCAGACTGGTAGAATCGCTTCGCCGCTATAAGCTCCCATCCACGGCAAGGTGACGGGGAGGCAGGTGGTGTTCTTCTGAAAGCCAGTGGGTTGGCTGGCTTCCGCAGTCTCCAGACCATTCTCTCCCTTGGAAATAGCCCCTCGGATCGTTAGCACCGACAGCCTTGCCTCTTCCAGGCACGAAGTCACGAGTCTCAAATCACAGGCTCTGAGTCCCTGCACGCAGAGAGGGTCTCCTGTGACTTGCAGCATTTTTATGACGTTGGATGTTCCTTGTCATCGTTCAAATCACACATATCAAGACGGTCCTGGGGTGGGCACCATATGGCTATCCTCCCCTGTCTCTGAGTGACACTAAGGAGGATAATGACATTCTTCCAGATCTGACTCGGTCATTTTAATCACGTAACCCTTGAGCACCCGCACTGCTAGTCCCAGCTCTGGGCTTCCTGAAGTCAGCCTGGTAGGGAATTCGATTAATGAGCCGCCCTTGCGGAATAGCTCTCTCCCGTCATTATGACTGGGAAAACAGATTCGCAGCAGAGAGAAACGGAAATTGTAGGTTCTGCTCAACCCCTTTGTGTCTCACGACCCCAGGAGCCATCCCTGCATATGGAAGGACGGGGGTTTCGTTTTGGTGCAATTATCAAACCAAAATTTCTACTTTCTCGTCTGTTCGCTGGTTACCATCTGTTTAGCTAAAGGGCTATGAAGATCCTGATCCCATGTCTAGTTTTTTGCAGTGTTGATGTGCCTGCTTCCCCATCCAGAGTTTTCTCCTCATGCTGTCTTAGAAGAGAGGGAAACCCACGCATGTGTGTGCATAATAGCAGTGCTTTCTTTCCGGACCATGGAAAGTAGTCAAAATTTAAATTTTGTGTTCTTTAATTGAAAACAATTTTTTTAACGTTTTATTTATTTTTGAAAGAGAGAGAGAGACAGAGTGTGAGCAGGGAGGGGCAGAAAGACAGAGAGACACAGAATCCGAAGCAGGCTCCAGCCTTCGAGCTGTCCACACAGAGCCCGACGCGGGGCTCGAACTCACAAACTGTGAGATCATGACCTGAGCCGAAGTCGGATGCTTAACCAACTGAGCCACCCAGGTGTCCCAAATTTTGTGTTCTTTAATTTAATAGTAATATAGTTTAGAGGTGGTATCTAAACAGATTTTCTTTCATTTAATGTTCTGAAGTCCTTTATCTCAAGACTTCATTAAACTGCCAGGTTTATGAGTGTTATTTATCTTAGAAAAGGAAAAAAAATGTTGTGTTTTACTTCTCTCTTTTTAAGATGAATATATATGCTTCTTGGAAGCATCACATTGGAGAGAATACAGAAAATATAAAATATTATCCATAGCCCCAGCGTCAGAAAATAAATGTTTGGTGTTTGTTAGAACTATTCGTCCCCGGCCTGTTTGCCAGTTTATTTTCACATTTTTAAAATTTTTTTTCAATGTTTATTTATTTTTGAGACAGAGAGAGAGAGAGAGAGAGACTGAGCGGAAGCAGGGGAGGGGCAGAGACAGAGGGAGACACAGAATCGGAAGCAGGCTCCAGGCTCCGAGCTGTCGTCACAGAGCCCGAAGCGGGGCTCGAACTCACGGACCGTGAGAACAGGACCTGAGCCGAAGGTGCACGCTGAACTGATTGAGCCACCCAGGCGCCCCAAGTTTTGCATTTTTGTTGCATTCACAAGCTTCCATTTTTATTTATCCACATGCTGATTGCTTTTATCACTTGTAAGTTTAGAAAGTTATTTCTTCTCTCCAGTCATCGATTTTAATTTCTTACCTTTTTTTTATATCTGGCTTTTTAAACTCTTGAATCCATGTAGAAGTTACTTCGGTGAAAGAGGAGATGTTTTTTCCTGCAAGGAAACACCAAGACATGTCTCGGTGAATCACCGGGGTTCCACACGCTCCCCTCCCCTGCCCTTCTGTGTAACGTAGAACTCACCACCCCGTATGTCCAGGGTGATGACTTCTGCCAAGATAAAGACTCCTCTTGTTTGCTGACCTGTGGACGCAAGGAGCCCGGAGCAGCCCTGACAGCGTGCGGTTCAGTGGAGCCCTCGCTGTGTCCCCTGGCAGAACGCGCCCCATCCAGGAGCCAAAACAGCTTATCCTGCAGGGTCTGGAATTGTAGGGACGGGGATCACCAAGTCCCCCCATGGGTCCCTGGAAATCAGGGTGAGGGAGGGCATCCCTGCTTTGCCCGAAGGTTCTAGGACGCAGTCTGCCTACTGCAGGAGCACAGTCTGATTCAGGGTGCCTCGTGCGCTCTGGGGGGTGGCACCCATTGTCAGAGCGCCCTCCCCGCTGTGCCTCGGCCGGCCACCTCTGCGCTTTGTCAGCCCGGCAGCTTCTGGATGACGTGATCTCCGGAGATCTAGTGCTCATGGGCTCACTCCCACCTTCCTTGTACCCTTCCGGGCAAATGCTATGTTGTGTGAGATTCCAGGCTTGTGGATCAGGCACCTGTAAAGCTCCCAGGTAGTGGAGATTACAGAGGTAGCGGAAGTCCCTGGACTGCTCTGGGGCCCCTCAAAGCTGGCAGCCTTCCACGCCACCTGGAAAACAACCCAAAGCGATGTATTTAGGTGTGGAGCATGCTGCCTCCAGAACCAAAAGAAGCTTACCAGGCACATTCTTGCTTTTTTTCTTTTTTTTTTTTAAAGGATGCAAGAGGGGGGCGCCTAGGTGGCTCAGTCGGTTAAGCATCCAACTTCGGCTCAGGTTATGATCTCACGGTTCGTGGGTTCCAGCCCCACGTCGGGCTCTGGGCTGACAGCTCAGAGCCTGGAGCCTGCTTCAGATTCTGCGGCTCCCTCTCTCTCTCTGCCCCGCCCCTACTCATTCTCTCTCTCTCTCTCTCTCTCTCTTAAAAATAAATAAACATTAAAAAAATTTTTTTGATGAAAAAAAGAAGAAAAGGATGCAAGATGAAGTGATTTGCTTTCTGTTCTGGAGGACATTCGGAATGTGCCCTTGACGCTAAACCCTGCACCAAGGTAATGGGTCCCTGGACCTTCAGAGCGTTTACCGGCCACCCTGTAGCCCAGGCGTCTTGCCAAGGCCTCCGGCATACCGGCCACCTCTTGCTTACCGGTCGAACCCACGAGCTGTGAGATCATGACGTGAGCCGGAGTCGGTCACTTAACCGACTGAACCCCCCAGGCGCCCCTGCATAAGCTGTAATCCTATTTTTTATTTGGTGGAGGAAGCAGTTTCAGGGGCTTCCACTTGACCCCCCCCCCCACCCCACACTACGATAGCTCTCATTTATTTCATGACCCAATGAACCAAGATGGGGGTTCTTCAAACTATGAAGCGCACTGATATAGTTCTAACTATATAATGGGGAACTAAGGAAATGACCAGCAGATGGATTCACCAAACCGCTGGCACATTCTAAGGTGTACTTTGACAGGATACCACTTATTATCTGGTCGCCAAATGCCCTCATCCAACAGGGGACCAGGATGACACTTTGGGTCTCTGAGTAACAATGTCAACACAGAGTCTTTTACTATAGTCGTGGTACTTTTTTCTTTCCAAAGAAGTGTACTTTTCTTTACAAAGTCGTGGTACTTTTCTTTCCCCAGGGTCTGGGAGCTTGAGTAAATGGCCATAGTCCAATGGGGAGACACTGGGGGTATTGCCACAGTACACAGTTAGGACAATGTTGGGGGCCTTGACTTCTGGGAACCTGGGGAGCTCTTCAATCGATGGGTTTCGAGTCTGAAACCTAGGACCTGGGCAATAGTTTGTGACTTTTTCTTGGAATGACTGCCCTCAGTCGCCTGCCCACCCATTCCGACTTCCTTTTGAATTCGTATATGAAACACCACTTGTTGGAGGCTCATCCATTTCCCCCCTGGGATACCATGTTTTATTAAATTATCGCCACCATTCAGGCCCCTCGCTGCCACTCCAATTTTGCGGGTTGTTTTGATAACTGTGACCATCTGGCTTCTGGTGGTTAGGTGCTGGTCCCCGGTGTCCGTTGCTTTTGGGACTCCAGTGTCCCTAAAAGTCACTATCAACGAGCCAGACTCTGTGAGCATCTCTCCCACTATCAGCCCCGGCCCGGGGCAACTCCAAGGAGAAACCAACAGCTCACAGGGAACAGAGAGGAGATGCCTGAATTGTCATGGCAGATGGTGGAAGAAAGGACTGGAAGGCCCAGAGGTATGGGCGTACTGGAGTGAGGCGAACGGGAGAGCCTTCTTTAAACTTCTTGGCGATGCTGGTGCCCCTCTTACCAGCACACTCCTGATGGCCTTGGCCCCAGGCCTTCCAATGAAACATGGAAAACCACACTCTAGAGAGTTTTCTGGCCTCTGCCAACCTAGCAGGGAGCTCTGGCATGAAGACTTCCCATAACAAGAGTCTTATCAAGTAGGAATTACCAGGTTTTGGTATTCTGACCGGGCTCTATCATTAGCAAGGAGCTGCCCAGGAAGGGAAGGGCCTCTTCTCCATTGTTGAGGCAGGTCCTAAGGGCACTAACCACTGGAGGCCAGCAGCTAACTACGCTTCTCGTAGCTGAATGGCAAGTTCTTTCTGGAAGGAAAATGCAAGCAATTCGCTGCAGGGTTGCTAAATCTCTGATGTGATTACGGGTGACTTCATAATTATCTGTCTCCTTTTCATATTTTTCATATGTGTTCAAAGAACTGCGTTATATTTATATTCGCAAAAAGAAAACCCCACAAAGGTATTTTGTAAAAAGTAATTGATCAGTGTGGCACTTTTCCCATGATACCGTGGGGTCATTGGTGACCTTGGAAAAGGCAGAATTGCAAGAATGGATGACAGATGAAAGGAAATAAGGGAGTAGTCGGGTACCGATTCCCCGATCAGTAACGTGGCTGTTAAATTATTGCATCGGAGAGGCTTCACGACGGCCCATCAGACACCCTGCACTGGCTTCCAGTGCCACGATGGACATGTGGTCAGTTTGTAGCTGTCGTGGCGTTCGGGAGCCAGAACAGGGGAGACCTGGGAGTCATCTCAGTGAGAGGTCATCTGCCATGACAAGGTATGAAGCTGAAAGGGCAGACACATCAGTGGAGCTGAGTTCATGAGGAACTGAGATTAGGTGAAGGACAACGTCTGCAGGAGACTCTGAAAGATGGAAACAATATGAGCCGCTGAAAACAATCATTCCAACCTTCCCACTTGCCTTCCCCTCTCTGGGGGGGCTTGTCTGCATGGTGTTGGGCTGGCGATGCCTCTTCAAGTATCATCACAGTCATGACCTGAGCCAAAGTCAGTCGTGTGACTGACTGAACCACACAGGCGCCCTGGAGATGTATTAATTCTCAAGTAAAAAAAAAAAAAAAAATCCTACCTTATGGAGCCAATATGAAGACTAATAAGCTAATATTTACCCAGAACTTTGAGAACACTGGTGGGTAGTATTGTTTTAATACAACGTTATAACCAGAAGCATTATAATAACCTCTTACGTTCCGGATGCTGGAGAGCTCTTATTTCCTCATTAATTCCCAGTTAAGGAAAGCATGGCTTACAGCTGGCACATTTCTTTGAAGCAAAGTAAGTGTCCTTAGGAACCGAGGATGGATTCTTTGCAAAGCACAATAATGGGGGAGAAGCAATCTGGGACTTTGGAGACTGTATTTCTCCTCCAGGCTTTGCCATCATCTACCCACAGGACCATCGCCAAGCCCACTGCTTCCTGGGCTTCCACGTCTTCATCCGGAACAATTGGGTTGAATGGTGGATCTTAACCAGTTTGGGCCCACGAGTCCTAGGGCAACGTGATGAAAGCTATAGACCTTCCCCCAAGAAAAAATGTAACATACAACATTTATGTACAGCCTCGGGGGGGTGTGGAACAAGGGAAACCCACTCCAGAGTCCTCGCTGAAGAACCCTGGATGACCTCTCAGTTCTCGCCAAGATTACAAGTTTTATACTCCTGAGATGAAGGTGCCCCTTCAGAAGAGGGGACAGATGGGGATGTGCAAAGCTGCCAGCCTCCCCTGAAGAGCAGCCTGTCCCTGCCACACCTCTTCTGGGTCTCATCCAAATAAACTTGTGGGAAAGAAAGTTTATGATGCCAGTAGAAAAAAGACCATGGGGTACGGCCAGATGCTGGGCATGCTTTGCATTTTTTTGAGACCACAAATATTTCCATGCTTTGAAATTACTTTTTTCTTTTTTCCTGATGTGAGCTTGAATTTGTTCCTATAACTGATGCCCCCTTTAACATTCTTATCACCTTAATTTTCATAGCTAAGGCTGTTGGGTGATCATCATCGACTCTGGTTCCATTATCGAGTCATTAACTAACTCCATGAATCCAAAAGGAGCTCATTGAAGCAATTTTAGCCTGTGGTTTTACATCCATTCTTTACGTACAGCGATGTGATTCCTCGTATGTCGATCACGCAAGGACATCTTGATACACAAAGGGATTGTGTCTAATCAGACACTCTTATACACTCCAAACACTGGGATCTGAGGGCTACACTGGACTGAAGCTCCTCTCACTGGAAAGACTCCTGAGACAGGATTTCCTAACCCCCTTTCTAGGCAAGACGGCAGGGCCATTCCTCTTTGCATCCTCAGTGGGACATTTCATCTCCACTTTTCCTGTCCCACCTTCAATGACTCAGAGGCCTGACCCTCTACCGTGTGCCCTGATGGAGCAGGATTCCCCTCAGTTGGGCTAAGGTTGGGCCTTGGACAGACTCTGCCTCTCAATCTCTTGAGATTTCAGCAGGGAGAGAATTCCAAGGGTTGCAAATCACAGAAACCCAACACAAAGTAACATAAGCAAAAAGAAGGGGTATATTTTAATGATCCTGGCTTGTCTCAAGAACTCAATCGTAAGAATCCATCCAGACTTGAGAAGCCAATGAATCTGGGGTGGGGGTTGCAGTCTCGGGGGGGCTCTCATCCTCCATATTCCTGTCCAACTTCCTTTGCTCCTTTAGCCCACGTGGCAGAAACCACCACTGCGGGTCTCAACTTTGGGCCCCTGAAGGAGGCTGGCTTCCCTTTCTCAGCTCGAAGTCCAAGACCCCACAAAGCACTCTTGCCCGTGTGGAGTCAGGTGCACACTTAAGACCCAGCCCACTGCAGCCAGCAGGTGGGTAACAGAGCACTGTCATGGCAGCTCCCGTGGGGACCAAGAAAAAGAATGGAAGACAGGTGAGCAAAATTTCCCCAAAGGGGGCAGGGGTTATGCTAGGTGGATCGACTCCTGTCTCCTTTCCCTCTCCTCCTCCTCAGGTCCTATAACCACCAACCCGAGTTCCTCCAACCCCTTATCTATGAGTAGTTATATTATTATAACTACCTTAAAAGAAGCTTAGTCCTCCCAAAACTTCTCTTACTAGGGCGTCCCTGGACAAACTCTGTAACAGGCACTACCTGGAAAGTTGAGGCTTAAATACCTCTTGAAAATAATACCTTCACTGTGAGTGACAACTAGAGGGCCCCAAGGTGCGGGCTTTACCACAAGGGCCCTTTCCCCTTCCCCCGACTCTCCACTGCCACCTGGAAACAGAGATCTTGCACAGGTCGTGAGTGATGGAATGGAGGAGGTCACAAAGTCAGTGAAAGGAACAGCTTCAAAGGACACACTCAGAAATTGGTACCCTCAGGGCACACTTGGCACTTTTCCAGACTAAGCAGACCACGCGGTTCACGGTGTCCCGGGTGCCGCCCCCACGCACACACCCACCTACGTCCATGCTGCACCTCTGACATCCCTCACCGTCCCTGGGTGGGCAGCCAAGTGGTACATCCCCAAAGTGGAAAAACATGTTCAACGCTACCCCGACCTCTGCTCTAGAAAAGGAAATTGCTTCAAGCTTCCCACCGTTTATGATTTATCTTCTGGGCACCCTTGGAAGCTCTGACCCAGAGGCTTTCCACACACAGCCCTGCTGCTATCTCAACCGTCTAGGGCAGGAGTTGTTAAGCTGAATCTTTGGCTCCCAGGAGACTTCAGGATGGTGATCCAGGGAACCAAGACGCTGCTCATGTTATGGATAAATTTCTCTAGGAAGTTCTTAGCTTTCATCAGATTCTCAGCATGACCCGTAAGCCGAGAGAGATTTCAAATGGCTATCTTCTGGAAAGAGCTAAAACTGATCTTACCTTGGATTTCACCCCATCCACTGATACTTTCTTCAGCAAACCGGGGCCAGAGGCAGGGGACTCGGTGGAAACACAGCCTGTGGAGGCAGCCCACCCCAGGTCACAGTGCCAAGAGTTGGGAAGGGTAGACCAGGAGCATGAGAAACTTTGGAACGTTTTTCCTCCCCTGGGGTTCGCGTTAACTCCCGCAGACTCAGCCACGGCCTCCAGCTAGATGGGTCTGAGCCCTGGATCCCCACCTCTCAGGCTGCCTGACCTGCACTTAAACTTGGGTGGTCAGTAGCTACCTCAAACTCAGTGTTGGGAGGGGGTAGAGCTGAAACACTGGGGGCTCGAGAGATGAGCCCGCACTATTGGAAGCCCGGCCGTATCACCTACTAACCGAGAAGCTTGGGCAGCTCTGGATCTCTCCGGGCCTCATTCCTGGCACTGCAGTGGGGGTGATGAGCCCTTCCCTGCTGGCTTGGGGGAACATTAAAGACTAAGGCCAAGGCTTTGTTCAAGATTGAAATCAGTGTATCAGTGTCTTTCCCTTTAAACTAGACTCCATCCAGTGTCCTGCTGTGATGCCTGCTGAGTGCCCGGCCCCAGCTCTGTGCCTTGCACATGGCAGTCGTGGCCTGCCCTGGAGGAGCTTCCACTGCATCGCGAGAGAAAGACCGAGGACAAGGAAACAGACTCACAAATGAAATCATACAAGTGGGGTGAAGAGTTTTGAAGGAAACGAGGGACTAATGTGGGGGGTTACAGGAAGCACCTGTGCAGGAAGGCTGGCTGGGAAGTCTGTCGGAGGGAAAAGCATTTAGGTTGAGACCCGGAGGGTGGGAGGTAGGCCGCCATTGGGAGGGCAAAGCAAAGAACATTCTAGAAGAAACAGCACAGATTATCGGAGGGGCGTGTTTCAGGAGTGGAGAAAAGGCCCTGTGACTGCAGCAAAGTGTCGTGAGATGAGGCCAGAGGCCAGAATGGACCTCCCACCTGCAGCGGGAAAGCCCTCAGAGGGGAAGTGATGCTGGGAGGCGGGGCGGGGGGGGGGGGGGGTGCGCTTCCCTTGGGTTTCCAGCTCCCTCAGAGCTCTGCGTGCAAGAGAGTCGCAACAGGCGAGCGTGGCAGCCGGGGACACGTCACACGCCCTGCCGGGGTCCAGTAGAAGGTCTGATCCAGGAGTGAGGTTGGACAGAGAGCCTGGCCTCTGTCTGTTCTCCTCCCGACACCCCATCACTTTTCCTCTAAAATGTATCTTTCCCTGACACCTCCCTGTCCTACACCTGCTGAGGGGGCCGGGGGAGGAAGGGACAGAGAGCACTTGGGGGGCAAATCTGGTTTCAGAGAATCAGTCCCACCACACCAGGCTGTCCTGCGTGCACGGCCACCGGCAGCCCACTGCATACACTGCCAAGCACCCTTCCCCCAAGATGACCCACCCACCCCACGGGGCACCTTTGTTTCCCGAACCTGCAGTGACCCGCAGTCTCTCTCATCTCTGTCCCCATAGGCCGCCCCACCTCCCACCCACCCGTCCACCCCGTCTCCCTCACACACACATGTGAGGGCAAACTGGAGAGCTTTTTAACAGAAGATTTTAATTGTTTTTTGACCTGTCTCTGGCAGGTTCCATTTGTTAGAGATAATTGATAAGGCAGCCCACGTATGCAAGAGGGACAGTGCTTTTAAAGGAGGTTTTACGCATCTAAAAACCAACTTAAAAATAGATCAATTTAAGGGAGATCCCAAGCTATATTTGCATACGATGTCCTTTACCGGTGGGTCATTTGCTGTCACCTCTGGGGATTTTGTAGATAAGAGGATTTCTTTCCTCCTCATTATTGTACTATATTATTTTGTTCCGGTCTGAAGCACGGAGATATATCATAGATTGAAAAAAAATAAATAAATGAACAGGACTGCTGCCTCGTTCCTGTGCAGAAACCTGTTAATAAAACCATAATCCCTCAGCTCTGCGGTAGTCAACAACGGGGAAAGTCGGCTTTATTGGCTGAGATCCTTCCCCAGCCCGGAACTGGGAACTACGGACCATCGAGAGATTTCTGCGTGATGCTGAGCTCTTTCCACAGGCCACAGAAACATACCATACCCTCTGACCCGTCAGTTTCACGTGCCCGAGAAATACTGTCTTGTCCTGCAGATACGTCGGTTACAGCCAACAGAATGCCATCCTCTTTGATCATAACCCTTTCCTGGTTAACTCTCCGAAAACAATTCCTCCCATTATCCTAAATGCAGGTGTTTTTAAAATATCTCCCAATCCAGTTTTCCCCCTCAGCTTACATTTTCCTAGAGTTCCGACAGACCCTGGATTTAGACAGTCAACTAACTCGAATATCATTAGTCAACTAGTTTAACTGAAATACCCTGAAGTTAAAATTCGGTTGCAGGGGACGTTTTCCAGAATTTGAATTTCCTGTCTTTTGGAGAACAAAAGCCCGTCCTCACTCGTAGATGGACAATTGTCTTCGGCTCCCTTTGCTGCCCGCCCTCCGAGCGCTGGACTGGAAGCCGTGCCCCGACACTAACTTGTCTTCTGTGAAAGAAGCGAAAGGTGAGCCCTGGAGAGTTGCACGTATGCTTACCAAACTCCTGCGCCGCCGGTAAACTGAGGCTCGCGCACTTCCTTCAGGGCGTGCTCACCCACATGGAGAGCTGGGGGCTGTGTCACCTCCGTGGGTAAATGCAGAACAATCCACATGACAGACTCCCCTTCTGGCCCCCTGAGGGTCGTCCCCGTGGCCGTGACTTCCGCATGGCCACCTTTGCTGGTCAGAGACGGCTGTCGCCCCAGCTTTCATGGTCTCCCCTGCCTTGGTTTTCAGAGCTGGTGAAGGTCTGTGCGGCTACAAGGTTCTGGCTCCCTCGACGGCGGGGTGTGCGTCAGCCTCTGTTTTCCTGGGGTCCCCGCAGGGCTGGTACTGTTCCGGGCTGTTGAGGCTGCCGACAGGGTTTGCAAACTTGGCTTTGAACTCCAGGGGTCCGGGAGAGGAGAGGCGAGGTTGGAGTCCGTGGCTGAGAAGATAAGACCACGAAATTCCGTCTCCTGGGAAAGAGGGGGATTTCTGCATGAACACGGGCATGACATCAGGGTGAGTCGTGGGCCAGGACGGTGGCGAAAGGGCCGGGATGGTGGTGAAAGCCTATGGGAGGCCAACTGAGTGGTGGGTGTGGCCACTGCAGCTTTCTGAGCTCCCCTCCTAAGCCCTCAAGCCTCCTCCCTGTGATGAAGGCCTGCTGGCCTCCCCCACCGCCAACAGCAACATGGCTTTGCCGGAGGCCTTTCTGCTGAGAATTAAAGCCCCCTGGGAGGAACCCTCGACACCAGGCTGACAGGTGGCGCATAAATACCCCAGCAGCCGCGATAGGATGACTGAGGGGCACCGCGTGGTCACCCAAAGTTCCCTAGCATTTTACAGGCCAGGGTCCCACTTGGTCATTGGCTTAACAAGGCGCTCTTCGTCGGATGTCCTTCCCAACCTGGCTCATTTTCCATTTGCCCCCCGTGCTTGCAAGGATTAGGTCCCAAGTCAACCCCAGGGGCGGGAGTCCTTGCCCCACCTGCAGCCTGCAGCCAGGGGAGATGGGAGAAGACAGCCCTCGCTTTCACTGTCCCGGGCTCTCCGATGACCGCTCATTTGCGCAACCTGCTCTCATCAAGGAAGCCTGCGCCGAGACTACAGGTTCCGGCCGGGACGTTCTTCCTGCACTTGAACCTGGAGCAGACAGTGTGACATCATATGGCTTGCAATGAAACCCAACGGGGGCTCCATCCCACGTGGGAGTCTTCAACGTTTTTTGTTTTTTTTTTTTGTTTTTTTTTTTATTTGTGGGACAGAGAGAGACAGAGCATGAACGGGGGAGGGACAGAGAGAGAGGGAGACACAGAATCGGAAACAGGCTCCAGGCTCTGAGCCATCAGCCCAGAGCCTGACGCGGGGCTCGAACTCACGGACCGTGAGATCGTGACCTGGCTGAAGTCGGACGCTTAACCGACTGCGCCACCCAGGCGCCCCCCACGTGGGAGTCTTTAACCGGTTCTCGTTAGGGATCTAGGAACTGAGTAGAGAATGTCCAGTGGACTTTTTCACTTAAGCTTTACTATGGAAATTTTCGGGGCGCCTGGGTGGCTCCGTCAGCGAAGCATCCAACTTGATTTCGGCTCGGGTCATGATCTCACTGTTTGCGAGATCGAGCCCCGCATCGGGCTCTGCACTGACAGTGTGGCACCTGCTTGGATCCTCTCTCTCCCTCTCTTTCTCTGCCCCTGCCCCACTCAGGCACCTGCACGTTCTCTCTCTCTCTCTCTCTCTTTCTCTCAAAATAAATAAACATTAAAAGAATAAATTTTCAAGCATACATAAAGTACAAAACTGATAGATGCCACTATATCACTATATTGTAAGGAGACGAAGGTCACCCTATGGGTGACGGGCCCGCAGGAGCCTAGTGTAGCTGGGACACAGGACAGAGGTGAAGGACTAGCTGGTACATCAAATAGGCTCACTCCCACGCCCCGTGTTAATGAAACACAGTGACTGTATCAGTCAGAATCTGGCAGGAGGCAGAATCCAACTCGCATGGTCAAGAGCCATTTATTTGACATTAAGGAAGAGCCAATTGACAGAGCTGTGGGTGGGGTGTTGCAGACACAGGAGGGTGTCCAGGCGCCCAGGGCCCAGCAGCGGTGGGCGTTACCACTGCCATTACCACACCGGGTCACAGGGACCTGGCCCGAAATGGCCTGAAAATGGAAATGGCCCAAGAGGAGCCCAGCAAGGGTTGGAAGCCAAGAAGCTAGGGCAGCCTGGGAGGAACCAGAATCACGCAGGAACACGGCCCATGGCAGAGAAAGGCAGCCCAGAGCGGGGAAAGACAAAGAACTATCCAGATCCCTCTCTCTGCTCCCACTGTAGCTACCGCCTCCCAAATGCCAAAGCCAGCGGGAAGCCTGATAGAGAGCACAGACCTCAGGAGCAGAGCAGAGAAGGGTGTGGGATGGATGGATGGATGGATGGGTGTAGAAACTAACCATACAGTGCTCACTAACATTAAATCAAGAAAGTGCCATTCCTGTGGGACAGGTTATCTCTACTGTGGCCCTATTAACATTTGGGGCCAGATCACTCTCTGTTGTGGGGCTGTCCTCAGCATCCTGGGATGTTTTAGCGACATCCCGGGTCTCTACCCACTAGAGGCCAGTAGCAGCCGCCCAGTCATGGCACCAGAAACAGTCAACAGACACTCCCAGTTGTCGTCAGGGGCAACTCATCCCCAGCCGAAACCGCTACTGTTGGGAAAAAATACGTCATCGCAACGAGATGATAAGGTCAAAGCTTCAGACATCACAGTGTCACCAATGAGCAGACACCTTAAGCTCCACACCACGTCTAAGGCTCCCAGAGACAGATGAGGATAGGAAGTCAACGAAAGGCACTTTTGTTTCTCAGAAGATAGCTGACAGAGAGGATGTGAAAGCCTCCGACTAGAAGCGCGGGGAACATGTGATAAAATGAAACATGATCACGCGTAGCTAGGCCAGGCATCACTGCTTGGACCGCCCTGCACAGCCCTGCAGCCGGAGTGGGTGTAGCACAAGCCTGGGAGCAGAGGACAAGCTTTGGAAAATCTTTACAGGAGTAAAATGGAAACTGAGGTCCAGGCACAAATCAGGGCTCTTAATGTGGGGGACGAGGAAAAATCTGCCAGCCAGTGGGAGGAAAGGACGAGGAAGTGATGGCTTGCTAGACTCTGGGCCGGGAGAAATGTCTCCCTTTGCCTCCCGCTGGTTTGATGTTTGATTTCAAAGTTCTAGGACTCTCCAGGCTGTGAAGTTAGTGGAAAAACCCAAAAACATCATAGACATTGTAAAAACAAAACAAAAACAAAAACAAAAGCAAAAACATTGTAACACAGCACAGGCCCTGGTGACTTAAATGAAAACCTCTGGGGGCGCCTGGGTGGCTCGGTGGGTTAAGCGTCCGACTTCGGCTCAGGTCATGATCTCACGGTCCATGAGTTTGAGCCCCGTGTCGGGCTCTGTGTTGACAGCTCAGAGCCTGGAGCCTGTTTCAGATTCTGTGTCTCCCTCTCTCTCTGCCCCTCCCTTGTTCATGCTCTGTCTCTCTCTGTCTCAAAAATAAATAAACGTTAAAAAAAAATTTTTTTTAAATAAAATAAATTTAAATGGAAAACCTCTGGATTCTTCTGGACTCAACACGGTGGGGGGGGTGGGGGGTGGGGAGAGGGGACACTGAAAATGATCTTGAAATTCAAACAATAACAAAGCAATTGACCACGAGGGAAACCCAGCAGATGAGCATCAAATTCCCAGCATCACAGAGCAGACATTGAGACAGAAAGATGGATGGAAATCGCAAGAAAAGAGCAACATACAGAAGGACAGCTTTGAAAAAAACACATGGGCTACCACGTTTTTAAAGTTATAGCTACTGAAAAAAAATTTTTTTAAATAATAAAATTAAATTAAGTTAAAAATTTACAAAAAGCGGGGTGAGGGCGCTTGGGTGGCTCAGTCAGTTGAGCGTCCGACTTCGGCTCAGGTCATGATCTCATGGTTCATGGGTTCTGTGCTGACAGCTCGGAGCCTGGAGCCTGCTTCGGATTCTGTGTCTCCCTCTCTCTCTGCCCTCCCCCGCTCGTGCTCTATCTCTCTCTGTCTCTCAAAAATAAATAAATGTTAAAAAAAAAAAATTGAAATCATAGCCACTGGAAAATCAAAACTCCACGGAAGAGTTACAAAGAGATTCAAACCAGCAGAGGAGTTTTATTTCTAAGCCAAATGTAACAAGTCAAAGAGCCACCTGACCTTCTCATTGAAATAATCTTACAGTATCCAGAGGATTCCTTCCTGTGGGGCCAACGACAACAATGTAATGTAGAAATAAACCCTTCTTCCACATTTGAGAAGCTGTAAATTGCATACTGCCCCTGCCCAGTAGAAAGCTCTCTCAAGAAAAATATGGATCGGTTACTTCGCACAATAGGGCAATTAATTGTATAAAGTTGTGCATGGTGTGATTTCTTAACAAGGTTCCACTACAAATTTATTCCCTTGCATTCCCGTCCTACTTCCTTCTGGAGTAAGCCACACCGTTATGGGATCAGACAGGTGTTGAGGGCTTGGCTGCCCTTGAATCAACGTCATTTGATGGTTTCTAAGAAACTCACCATTTATTGGTGAAACTCACCAACTCACTCAGCATTTATTCACTCCACAGGTACTTACTGAGTACCTGCCATATACCGTCCACTCTGCCAAGCACTTAGGATAAATCCAATGGAGGAAAATCCATGGCCTTAAGGAGCTTGCATTTATGATAATGGAAGAAGAAGTAAATGACACTCTGTACTGAAAAGAAATAGCTGACCTTCACCTGCCCTACTTGTTGGCAAAGGCAAGCGTTACCTCCCCTTTCTTACGACAGATTTCCCTGAAACAAACGTACGTTTTCCCATAGCTTTCCTTGTTGAGTTTCATGTCTGCAAAGCTATCGGTGACCTATTCTGTCATCCGTGATGTCAATGATAACCTGGACGTAAGGTCATCTCTCTTGTCGCTGTTTCTGTCACGCATACAGAGATGACCCAGAGTTGAACAGCTCAGCTTCTGCTGGCCCCCCTCAGGAAGGCAGTGGGGAAGAGGTCCTCCATCAGGCTGACCAGGTGACCCTACGGCTGGGCCTTCCCGGGCTCCCTACTGATCAACCATCCCAGGCAACCGCTGGCAGCAACATCGCCCAGAAATGGATTGAAAGCCCAGTTGCCGCTCCCCAGCTGGGCGGACCCCTGGATCTCTGGAAGGCTGGCTGCTGGGGAAAAGGATTTTACACCCTAGGAAGCCAGAGGATGGCCCGGAGTACGTCTCCGGGGAGAGTGGAAGGAGACCGCTGCCGTTTCTGTGCAATCACCCAGACCCTCTCCCCTCCCTCCACCAGGAAAAGTCTAATCAGGACGGGAGGCAGAGAAAGGAAAGCAAAAGAGGAGAGAAGACTGACCGCATAGTGTGGCTGAATTTTAGGGTGACAGCAGAAGCAGGGGTGTGATGACGCTGCTGCTGGAAGGTGGCCAGGGGCTGGAAAAGGCAAAGAAAGGCTCCCATCCTTCGGGATCACAAACGTCTTGAAATATGACGGGGGGCAGAGGGAGAGTCCCTAGAGAGTCTAGGGAACCTGCCAAATAGGTGTGACAGGAGGGCCAGAGGGACATGGAAGGGGCCCGCGGGGTCCAGGCAAGCCGAAGACTGCCGGGGGGAGCCGGAAGCCCAGCTGTGCCCAGGGCCTAGACAAGGGGCCCACGTGTGCTGGGGAGAAGGGAGCCGGTCTCACAGAGCCACAGTGTACTTCTGCTGTGTGTATAGTGGTGAATATACTTTCCCACGCACACTGACGCACCAAGTCTATCGGACGCAAACACCCACACGTCTGATTAATTCGAGCTTTATCTAAACTGCGCTATGCAGTAAAAAAAAAGTGTGCTCTGAAAATTCCACTTCTAGGAACCCTTTTTTAAAGCTTACGTGTTTATTTTGAGAGAGAGCGAGAGCGAGCACACACGAGTGTGTGTGAGCAGGGGTGGGGCAGAGAGAGAGAGGGAGAGAGAGAATCCCAAGCAGGCTCTCAGCACAGAGCCGACATGGGACTCGATCTTGCGAACATGAGCTCACAACCTGAGCCAAAGTCAAGAGTTGGATGCTCAACTGACTGAGCCACCAGGTGCCCCCTTCACTTCTACGAATTTTGTCCAAGTGGTAGGCACCTACCAACAACCTATAAAGACACTCATTGTATCATTTGTACAGCGGCAATGAAATAGAAACACAAAATTCACAGATGCATAAAATAACTTATAGGATATTATTACATAGTCCTTAAAATGTGCGTTAAAAGAAAAATTACGATAGTTGGAATTTATTAAGCACTGCCTTGTAATTTCCTCAAAGAAACACCTAGCGTGTTGTATCGGCTCGTTAAATTCCCACAACAGCCTTATGAGGTATACACTACTATTCTTTTCTTTCCAGATGAGCCTTATGAGGTATACACTACTATTCTTTTCTTTCCAGATAAGAGATATCTCTTATGCAGAGATATCAAGCAACTTCCCTAAGGACACATTGCTAGTAATTCTGAGAGGCAGTAAGCAAACAAGAGAAATGTATTGCTAAGCGTACTGCCCTTGGCATCAGATTCCAGACGGGCAACTCTAGACAAAAGTGCTTAACAGGTGTGAAGGGAGAAAGGAGGAAACTTTGCTCATTCTTAGAGGAAGACCCCAATTTTCTTTCCCTCAGTGAAACCCGCAGCCCTCTGAGGTTTAACGGCGTCACTATGACTTCCTCCCTGGTCTGTTCATTGAAGTTCCCATCCGAGAGTGTCAGCCCTGGAAAAAGGTCTTGGAGGGCATCTCCTCCAGCCCACACATCCTGCAGAGATTCTAGAACAGCGCTCTCTTTCCATGGTGGCATTTTCCTTCCGTGGGAAGAGATATGCCTCAGACCCAGCCAATTATGTCATTCAAGTTCTGTCATTTGTAGAGATAAAAACAAAGTCCCCCTCCGTTGGGTGTCTGTGGTAGATCAAAGATGACCACAAATTCTTGGGGCGCCTGTGTGGCTCAGTCGGTTAGGCATCCGACTTCGGCTCAGGTCATGATCTCACAGTTATGAGTTCGAGCCCTGCGTCGGGCTCTGTGCCGATGGCTCGGAGCCTGGAGCCTGCTTCGGCTTCCGTGTCTCCCTCTCTCTCTGCCCCTCCTCCTCCACTCACGCTTTGTCTCACTGTCTCTGAAAAATGAATAAACTTAAAAAAATTAAAAAAAAAAAGATGATCACAAATTCTTGACATGTATCCCATGGGGAAGGAGCTCAAGGAGGGGATCCACGTTCCCTCCCTTGAATGCAGGCAGCTCTGTGACTACTTGACCAATAGATCGTGACAGAAATAGTGATGTGTCCCTTTCCGGACTCAGATCTTAAGAGCCTGGCAGCCTCCCCTTCCTGTCTCTTACAACACTTGGGATTGGATTCCAGCCACCTGGCTATGGGAAGCCTGAGCCACGGGGAGAGGCCACATACAGACGCTCTGGTGGCGAACCCCAGCTGAGCTTCCAGTGGACAATCGCCATCCAGAACAGCCATGTGAGTGTACCGTCTTGGACGTCCGATACAGCTGAGACTTTAAAGGATTCCAGCTCCTGCCATGCAGACCGCAACTGCGTGAGAGCCTGCCTGAGAACTGCCCGACTGAGCCCGGTCAACCCACAGAACCACAGTAGGCAATCATGAGTTGGTGTTTAAGCCACTAAATGTTGGGCTGCTTTGTTATGCAGAAACAGGAACCGGGGCCAGTTCGCACAGCCTCCATTCTGGAATGACAATACTCAAGAAAGTCTTAGAAGTCATCACTTCATTCAACAAATATTTACTGACTATTTTCTGGGAGCCAAGAGACGTTCCAGGCACTCAAGATTCAGCAACGAACAGAATAAGCAAAGTCCCTGTGCTCATGGAGCAGAGGGGGAGAGAAAATACCAGGTAGTGACAAATGTCAAACAGAGAATTAAGAGAGAGACATGAATGTAACCTTAAATTGTATATATATACTCATATTAATACTGCTACTTTCTAGCTATAAGCACGGGCTTTCTTTCTGTTAATATTTCTCTGGTACATCTTTTTCTACCTCTTTCATTTTAATCTTTCTGTGTCGGTTCATGTTTTACCTTTGTAAACGATGTATATTTGAATTATGCATTTTTTAAAAATAAATGTATATTCAATTTGGAGAGAGTGTGTGAGCGGGGAAGGGCAGAGAGAGAGGGAACAAAGGACCCGCAACGGGCTCCAGGCTCTGAGCCATCAGCACAGAGCCTGACGCAGGGCTCCAACTCACGAACCGTGAGATCATGACCTGAGCTGAAGTCCGACGCTCAACCCACTGACCCAACCAGGCGCCCCTGAACTATGCATCTCTTAATGGTTGCACTCACACATTCCCGTTTGTTTTAATTGTTGTTGTATTTTGGACATATTTCTTCCATATTGTTTCCTTTTTTTTTTTTTTTAAACCATGACTTTTCTTCTATTCCCAATAACTGAAACTCCTTTACAATATCTCTTCTAAATATCTCTCCAAGCCCAGTTTCTGCTTAAACGTTTCCAACTTGATGTATATGTTGGTGACTATAAAATTCCCTTTAACTGCCACCCAGTGGTCTTCCTGCTGTATCCACACAGAATGAGTCCCATCCATTTGGACCAGCAGCACTGCAAATCTCTAACATGTATGGCACACTCTTCCCTTCCGGAGTCTTCTCTCTGTAACACCCTCATTCCTTCACCCTTGCCCCCGGGACCCAGTTTGAAGAACCATTATTCCATTTTGCTATCACCCCTTTACAGTGTGGTGCCCACATCGGAAAGAATGAGCATGACAGAAATGTTATCAGTCCCGAGAAAAATGACACTGTCTCCTCCCTCCTTTGGACCAAGCATTAGCCCTGCGGGCTTGGCTTGCGCTGGCTCTCGGGGCCTGACCCACAGTTGTTTCACAGCAAACTCACCACCAACCAGAGTCCCAGCGTCACCTCCTTGCCACCCACCCACATCTCCCCCATGTCTGTTTTACACTGAACCTTCCTAATGCAAGTTCCAGACTGCACAATTATCCCCAATCAGACTTAATCTTGTTAGAGTCAGACTGTGGCTCCAGGCTGTCAAGTATTTTTTGGATTTCTCCCAGTACAGTCACCCACAGAAGTGGATGTTTTCTTCGTTCAGATTTTTCTCTCTGTCATTTCCATGGCCCTTGTCCAGTCACTCTTTGCGTCCCTTGGTTTATTTTCTGGAAATATAATCGTATCTGTTGGCAGTTTGGGGAGGGTGGTTGCGGGAACGGACGGGAAGCTACCTCCAAAGAACTTGCACATAAACGCTCTCTCCAAGCTCAAGGAGGAAAGCTTCCACATGGTGGGCATGATTAAACGTCTGCGGGAATGAACCGAGAAGTTGCTAATGCGTGATGGAAAAGTTTGAGCACATCCAAAAGACCAACCAAGAGAAATCTCAGGAAGGCAGGATTATGTCATGACCGGCATGTAACAAGCAGAAATATACTAATTTGTATCACAGCTCGTTTGTATCAAGAAAAGGTGGGCCAGCAGTGGCAATATTAAAAAACAAAAAAAAGCAAAAACAGAGACTCTTAGAAGCAAACGTTATTGGCGTCCTACATTGGACCATGTTACAGGCTCAAACGTGTCCCGTCAAAATTCGTATGCTGAAGGCCTAACACCCAGTATCTCAGCATGTGACTGGATGTAGAGACAGCATCTTTACAGAGGTAACTAAACTAAAATAAGGTCATTAGGGTGGCTCTTAAGCCCATATGACTGGTGTCCTCATGAGGAGTGGAGATTAGGACACAGACACACACAGAGGGGCGACCATGTGAAGGTACAGGGAAAAGATGGCTGTCTCCACGTCAAGAAGAGAGGCCTCAGAAGGAACTGACCCTGCAGACCCCTTGACCTCGGACTTCTGGCCTCCAGAACCGTGAGAATAAATTTCTGTTGTCTAAGCCACCTGGCCTGTGGTCCTTTGTGACGGTAGCTGGAGAAAAACACTATCACTGCAGGGCCTAAGCTTGCACTAGGTCAAATCATAATGACTTGTCTGGCAAGGTCACCCCTGAGTGACAGTGACTCAGGCCACCTTCCTGAGATCAACCAGCTTCCTTTGTGCTGACTCTGCACTCCCAGGAAACCATATTCCCTTGAGGTCCGTCTTCTCAAGCATTTACTCCACGGGAGCATCTCTCCCGAAAGAGGACAGACTGGGAAGAGGCTTGACACCTGCAGGCGTGTGTACATGCACACATCTGCAGCCCATGGTCATAGCTGCAGGTAGACCCAGGCACCAGCCTTGGGCAGACGGGTGGATCTGCGGCCTAGGGAAACCTCAGCCTCAGTGCCCCGGCAAGATAGAGTTTTTGAAGATGCAAAGTTGAAAACCAGACCCTGGACATTAGAGAATGGGCCAAGAGTCTGCCACTTTTTGGGGCTGTCCAGGCAGCCAGTTGGCCTTGCCCTGTCTTACCACTCTTGTTCTATCTTGGAAATGCAACACCACCACTGCAACCTAGAGATTTTGTTTGTTTGCTTTGCAAACACGGAAAGAGGGAATGAATTAAAAATTCAGTCAGGTCTACAGGAAGCTGGTAGAGAGGGGCCGTGGTGTGTGGCCTGGGAGGGGTTAGGTCAGCCTTGACATCTGGGTTCATACTGAGTCCTGCCTAGGACTGCACAAAATTGGCCCACCCTGAGAATCTCCTAGTGTCAACAGTTCTGGAGATGGGGACAGAGAGGGTCTCAGACATTTGGTGGTCTTTGTTCTACACAATGAGTTATTGACACATTGGAGACCAGAATGGAGGTGTGGCTTCCCACTGGCTTCTCTTGGCCTCTGAGCGCTCGCAAGGAAGGTCCTGTGACTGGGTGCCACCTCCAGCACAGGCCACGGGGTCTTAGGGCCTTCAAGGAATTGAAGGGACTCTCCAAACTATCAGGGTCCCTACCTTAGCTCCTTCCTCCCACTGACCATTCCTGGCAAAATGCAAATGGAACCCTATCAATCTCACTGCCCACCATCCCCATGGAGACTCACCCAAGACCACTCAAAACCATTCTCTTTGGTCTCTAGCGTCCTTCACCATGTGGCCCTGACACAGCCCCCACCTCACCTTATCGTGCCGTCTTCCAGGCCCAGCTTCACGGCCTCCACTCCGCCATGGGCTCTCTCCCGACAGAGCCTTACAGGTGGTTCCCAGTGTCACCCCAGCCTTCTTTTCGGGGAAATTCCTCCTTCCCCATGGAAGCCCTCCAGGTGAAGTCAGGCTCCTCGCTTACATGCTTAGATGCTCAGGTCAGATCCGGTCTCCATGCTGTCAGAGACTACTCCAGAGTGTGCATTCAAACACCCAGGGGGCGGTAAGTGGCCAGCCCCCACGAGGCAGTGAGAACAGAGACAAAAGCAGAGTGTCTTTCCATCAATAGTGGCCGAATGAGAGAATCAGCAAATCAGCCCCCACCGTGGGCCCTGGAATCAAGGAACCGGAAGCAGTTATTTCACACTTACTTTGGACACAGTTCCCATAGGACCGTTTTCTTTTTTCTTGGGAGATCAAAGTAGCCCTCTAACAGAAGGATTAGGACATTCAGAGGTGAGTATACGTGGCGGTTCAAGAAGCAATGCTAATAGCCTGACAATTAGAAAAAAAAAAAAAAAGATTAAAACAAGTGATAAAAAACAAAAGACAAACTGATTCTCATGACGGCTTAATATTATCATTGGAAACACGGCACATATGATGCCCTCAGGACTCTGGGTGCGGTCAAGACGCCCATCGCTACACGGAATGGCCAGTGGCTGCCATTTTTCTTGAAAGTCAAATTGTTGCCCATCTTAAAGACAAAGACAACGTATACGGTGCATTCTGGGTGGGTTTCCACCTCAAAGCATCACAATGTTTTGGTGGTTCAGTAATCGAGGATAGGGATTGGCAGACTTTTTATGTGTGTTAGACAATCTCTACAGCAATCACAATCTCCATCAACAGCACTAAGCAAATGGGTATGGCTGTGTTCCAATAAAACTTTATTTATAAAACCTGGTAGCAAGCCAGATTCGGCCCCCGGCTGTAGTTTTCCAACTGCCATCGAAAGCACTCATATTGTGGGGCCCCTCACTTTCCACCCATGTCAGATGAGAAAATAGAGAGACCTCTAAGTCTTAAATAGCCTAGATGTCATCTCATCAAGTCTGCGGGCTGGTTCCTTTCCCTCTGCACTCTGTTGGAGGTGGGCGGAGTTTTCTCAGAAAGAGAAAACTCTCTTTCTGCTCCGGATCATACCCCTGGTCTAGCGCAACCAGGCATTGAGGGGTCTCCACGAGCCCTACAGATGAGAATGTGTGCACCAAGAAGTCCCCACCCACCCCTGGAGGAAGCCCTAGAACGATAATGGTGTTACTTGTGGGTCTTGCTGTCTAATGAAGAACACTACTTGGCTCTAATAATGCTGCTAATTAAAGCCAGGACCCTCAGTCAAACAAAAGAAGCTTATATTGCCACTTTATTCTAACTGTGGGCATGAATTTAAATGATCCATCCGTGAGGTGCCTGGGTGGCTCAGTCGGTTGAACATTCAACTCTCGATTCCGGCTCAGGTCATGATCCCCAAGTCATGGGATCCAGCCCCCCATTGGGCTCGGTGCTGAGCATGGAGCCTGCTTAAGATTCCCTCTCTCTCTCTCTCTCTCTCTCTCTCTCTCTCTCTCTCTCTTTCTGCCCCTTGCCCCTGCTCTCTCTCTCTTTCTCAAATAGAAATAAATAAATAAACAAATAAACAAATAAATAAAACAATCGTCCTAGTACTGAAGTAGTGATATAAAATACTACGTGAATTCTCCATATTTACATTTTACGAGTCTTTCAGTTGTATTTTTACCATTTGCCTGGGTAAGCCCTCCTCCTCTTCCTTTTTTTTTTTCCTCTCTCTCTCTCTCTCTCTCTCTTTAAATTTCAAGGGTGATTGCCGAGACTCAGCTTAACACCAGAGTTAATAAGCCATAAGTTAATTGCCACCCCAAATAGTCAGTTCTGGAAATGACTCCGGTGGCCATTAAATTCAGACTTCGGTGATGCTCCTTGAAGGCCCTGTTTATGGGAGGATCAGAGGATATGAGATGACCATGAACCCACGAGAGTGCTTGGGCGGGGTCCCCCTCGCGCACTCCCAGTTTGAAGATGCAGTGAGGTAATCTGTGCTGTAACAACAGAAAAAAAAATATCACATGGAGAAAATTGCAAGGAGAAGCAGTTTTCTCGAAAAGAACATGAACCATAGCTTTGGAATTCCAGAATAGCTAGGTCAACGAGGCCTCACTGCCTTGTGATTTCTGGGTACTTAATTTTGGTCTAGGTTTCCCTGAATATCTGTATTTCCAGGACATATTTAGAAAAGAAAAGCAGGACTATTTTGTGTGATATGGGGAATAGCAGGAAGGAGGACAATTTCAAATATTTGTTAATCAGATCTCGTCACAATGAGGCAATAAAATAGGTCAAGCCTATGGGTTTAAAGGAAATGTCAGGTTATCCTAAGGCCTTTAATTATCAGGTTAAACGTGCTATAGATTTAAAAAATTAAAATTAAATTCAATCTTTGGGGCCTCTTGTCACAGAGACTCAGAGGGCCTGCAAAACTAAAGCGGCTTCTGGAAGCTCCATTAGCCCCGAGCATCAAATCTGGGAAGAAATCGAGGTTTTTCTCAGAAACATTAAGAGGGAAATCCCAAAGGAAGACTAGAGTTGAATAGAGAATAAAGGAAGCGGTGTTCTGCTTCCATCTGGGGTGTAGAAAGCTGGAAAACAGCATCACTCCTACCCTAACGACGAGAGAACACAGGGTAAATCACAAAATCACGAGTTTTGACCTACCAGAGATCTGAAATTGCAGGGCAACCAAGTATCCCAAAATCCAAAGAAACGAAGGTAGATCTAAGGTAGGGTGTCATCCCCTGTTCGTCTGTAGCACAGCATGAAAGGATACGCTGAGACCTATAAGGAGGCAAGACAAAGACAGCTACAATTCTAAGGAAAATGCTAAAGATTGAACATGGGCTTGCGTGACAGTATAGAACCTCAGCAGACACAAGGGGAGTTTGTACCCACTGGTAGGCTCTTTGCCCCAGACTTGTGGCAAATGTTTGGTCAGGGATGGACATAGCCACGGCAACAGGAAAACCCAATCCCGGCTCAATTCCTGACCAGAGTGACTCACGCCAACAGGGTAGGAGAAAAGTTGTGCCCACTTCTGGCATGATACCGTTTACATCAATCTCTACTCTTTTCTACACGATGTCCGGTTAACACAAAAGTTCTGAGACAAAAAAAAAAAAAAAGCAAGAAGCATCAAGCTTATTCCAAAAGACAAAGAAATCAACAAAACCAGACTCAAAAAGGACCCAGATACACTATTATCAGACAGCCGATTTAAACGAAATATGATAAGTCAAAACTCTAGCAGAAAAGGTGGGTGTCATGTATTGAACAGACGGAGAATTTCCATGGAAAAGCGAAAACTGTAAAAGCCAAAAGAAAATGTTAGAAACAGGAGAGAAAAGGCCATGGTAACAGAGAAGAAAGCCTTCATCAAGCTGATCGGTAGACCTAGCTTGGCTGAGGTCTACGAAGACCTTATTAATAATAAGGCTAAGGAAAGGATCAGTAAATCTGAAGACAGACCGATAGGAAATACCCAGCTGATACACAGAGGGGGGGAAGTGAGAAAATAAAACCGACAGACCACTAAAGAACGACATGATGTACAACGTATGGACGAAGACCAGGCCCAAAAATGGGAAGCCGGAAGGTCTGCAACTCTTACTGGGAATATTAAGGAAGCCTTTTGATAAAACATGTAAAAACATGGGAAATTCAAGTGTCAGAGACATTCTGTTTTAAACCAGTAAGGGCTGGGTCAAAACTCTGGAAAAAGCTCCCATCAGCATATCATGAAACGTTTTTTCATTCAACAAGTTATTTTCTGTATTGTTTCTGTCTCAGGGTTTAATAAGTTGTCTTTTTCAATAATCTTCCTACTTCATCTAAATCTGCCAAATTTAGTATTTATAAAATCCATACAAATATAGTATCATATCTTACTATCCATTAAATGTCAGGTTCAGGACTAATTTTTCCTTTCCATTCCTAATCTTGATAATTGTGTTTTGGCTTTCTTTTCATGCTCAGTCTTGCCACGAGTATGTCAATTTATGAATATTTCCAAAGATCTGACATTTGACTTGTTTTCTCCACTACAAGTCTGTCTTCCCTTTCCCTGACTTCTATCTTTACTCTTACTATTTCCTTTAATCTTTCTTTGGTTTTAATATGCTCCTACTTCTAAACTTTCTGGAGACGAGTGCTTAAAAATTGATTTTTAAACTCCTTTTTCCTTACATTTAAGATTATAAATACTTCTCTATTGCATCCCAAACATTTTGAGACGTTGTATTTACATTATTATTCACTTGAAAGTGACTGTTTTTAATCTCCATGATAATTTTTTTTTTAACCTCTAGCATATTGATGTGTTTCCAAATATTTAGGAGAATCTTAGTTATTTAGTAGCTAGTTAAATTCCATTTTTACCAGAGAACATATTCTATCCTACTTCCGTCCTTAAATATTTATGGAGACCTCCTCTGTGGCTTAAGCGTATGGTGTATTTCGGTGAGGGTTGCATCTGTGTTTGAAAAAAATGATGATTCTGTAGCTGTTGAAGGTGGCAGTATGCTGTAAATGTCAACCAGGTCAGGTTGGTTAACACAGTTGTTTAAATCTTTTATATCCATGACTTTTTTCTGCTTCTTCCATCAGTTGCTGAGAGTGGTGTTTTAACGTCTTTAACTGTAATTGAAGATTTTTCTATGTTTCCTTAAAGTCATGTCCATTTTGTGTTTCATGTATTTGGTAGCTGTTATTGAGTAAACACACATTGTTATTCATATGTCCTTCCAATAAACTGTCCCTTCTATCATTATGTATTGTTCTTTATTTCTAGTGATACTCATCTTGAAATTGACTTTATCCAATATCAATGTAGTCACTCTAGCTTTCTTCTGCTTAATGATTACACGGTACGTCTTTTTCCACCTCTATTTTTCAGTGTATCTCTGTCCATACCATACCTAATGTGTGCATCAGTATCTTGTTTACAAATATATTGGGGATGCCTGGGCGGCTCGGTTGGTTAAGCATCCAACTCTTGGTTTTGGCTCAGGTCATGATCTCATGGTCATGAGATCAAGTCCCGCATCAGGCTCCACATTGGGCGTGGACCCTGCTTAAGATTCTCTCTCTCCCTCTCCCTCTGCTCCTCCCCTGCTCACTCTTACACACTCTCTCTCAATATATATATATATATATATATATATATATATATATATATAATATCCAACTCTTGACCTCAGCTCTTGATCTCGGGGTTGTGAGTTCAAGCCCCGCGTTGGGCTCCATGCTGGGCATGGAGGCTACTTAAAAAATAGAGAGAGAAGGATCTTGACTTTGCTTCAATCTGACCACCTCCATCTTTCATTTGGATTGTTTAATTTATATATACTGAATATAAGTATGGATGTGATTGGGTTCAAGTTTTTCATCTTGTTTTCTATTTGTCCCATCTATCCCACCCCTTTGTTTCTTTTTTCCTGTACTCTTTTGGGTTACTCAAGAATTTTTTCAAAACTTTTCCACCTTCTCTCCCCTCTTCGGGGGGCATTGTGGTGTTGTTCCTCCTCCCCACCCCCACCCCCATCCCCTGCTTCACGGCCCATCCCTTTCGATTTCTGCAGACCATGCACTCAGCCACCCCACGAGAGATAACACGTGGGCAAAGAGAATTAGCCTGCTGATCCGGGTCTTCTGCTGATTCCCATCCGTGTGTCCAGTCCACATGGTCATTAAAACGCCTCTGATTTCTTCTTAGCCCAGAACAGGTTCTCAGTCTGCTCTTGACCAGGCTTGTCAATTTCCCTCAGAAAGAAAAGTGTCTGCTGATCTCATTTCCGAGGAGCCACTTGTTTCTGTCTCGAATCTTATTCCTTTGGATTTCTTTGCATCACAGCTTTTTGGTGGCTTTTTTTATTTATTTATTTATTTATTTATTTATTTATTGTAATTTAATTGAGTGTTTTTATTTATTTTCTGCATTTGAATTCTTTTTTTTAATATACAATTTTATTGTCAAATTGGTTTCCATACAACACCCAGTGCTCATCCCAAAAGGTGCCCTCCTCAATGCCCATCACCCGACCTCCCCTCCCTCCTACCCCCCATCAACCCTCAGTTCGTTCTCAGTTTTAAGAGTCTCTTATGCTTTGGCTCTCTCCCTCTCTAACCTCTTTTTTTTTTTCTTCCCCTCCCCCATGGACTTCTGTTAAGTTTCTCAGGATCCACATAAGAGTGAAAACATATGGTATCTGTCTTTCTCCGTATGACTTATTTCACTTAGCATCACACTCTCCAGTTTGGTGGCTTTTCAAAATATGCTGTTTTTCTATTTCATTGAGTGTTTTCTTGTTGGCTTTTTTTTAATGTTTTTTTTTTTAATTTATTTTTAAGACAGAGAGAGACAGAGCACGAGCGGGGGAGGGGCAGAGAGAGAGGGAGACATAGAATCCGAAGCAGGCTCCAGGCTCCGAGCTGTCAGCACAGAGCTCGATGCGGGGCTCAAACTCATGGACCGTGAGATCACAACCTGAGCCAAAGTCGGACGCTCAACTGACTGAGCCACCTGGGTGCCCCTTCTTGTTGTTTTACGGTGCAAGTGATGGCCCATTGTTATCTTTGCATTCTAACCTGAGAAGGCAACTCCCGTGTAACAAATATCCGTTGCTAAATTATTCTGTACCTGTCCCCCTGGTCATTGCTCGGGATAAAGTGGCGAATGTGTTCAGAACTCTGGACCAGAACATTAGAATGCCACCCTAGTGTTTCCAGAAGAGTGGAAAACAGTGAGTAGGAAGAGTTGCCACTTCCCAGGACAAGCTTTTATGACTCCAAAGAATGCGGTTTGTACTCGAAGCGAGTAATTTTTTCAACATGATGTCTATGTCATTTTTAATGTTTCTCTTCTGATCACTTTTTGTTCTTCAACTTTAATCTCGCCACCTGTACAAGTGTGTAAAACATCGCACACCTCTTTTTTTTCTTCTCTCTTTTTCTTTGGAATCCACTGTGTTCAGTTAAGGTATTGGATTATGACAAAAACGAGCCCATGAGAAAAAAGAAGGGATCATTAACTCCAAACGAGGTGTGTGAACGTAGGTTTTGTGGAAATCTGGGGGAAAGAAAAGTAAGGGTATCAGAACTCTTTCCCAGAACAGAGATGCCCATCCTAGGTTTTGTAATGACAATCAAAGGCTCTCAACATGGCTTTCCAACGTTGAATAAATGAACTGGGTAAAGTTACGGGCTTGAAACGAATATGTTAAGGCAACGACAGATATAATAAAGGATGAAAACAATAAGGAAAAGAAAATAAAGTGCATACTTCTTCTCTTTACCTCCTTTGCCCTTAAGAAGCACAATGAAAGCAGCCCAACAATCTCGCTCTCCGTAAATACAGGCAGCTATTGAAAAGAACAGATATTAAACATGTAAAAATATCACCAATAAACCCCATTCCTGGGTGACTTTCCCTCTGGAAGCCTATCACTCCATTGGTTTTGCAGTTCTTTACTGTTAAACAAAACAGATCAACGGACAGTTAAGACTGACATCACTGCCACTAAATAATTTGTGAGAATATACAAATGCCAGGTGGCCGCGTGTTGTGTAAAACCCATCACGGCTGTGCCTACAGGATGCCAAGCAAGCAGCTGTAAATTGAAATTTTCAGTCTGTTTGCTTTGTTGGACCTAACGATGCAAATGCTTTGACGGGTTCCTCAGGATCAATTGAATGTTCTGTCATGATCAATTAGGCAGGAAACCCTCCCCGGCCGGTGGTAGTCAATATCACCTTCAGGGCTCCCGCAGAGCCAGGAGGAAAACGAAGCACTCCATTTGGAATTACAAATCTAGTTTTCACCTAGGCCTGCCATTAATGAGCCATATGTCCTGGGCAAGTTACTTCCCCTCGCTCGGGCTCCAATTCCTCATCTGTAAAATGAGGAGGTTGGACTAAACATCCCGGTCCCTGCCATCTGTCACATCCTCCCTTCTTGGTAATTGGTCATTAGTTGTCTTGGAAATATGCGTGTCGGTTCTGGGTTAGCTCAAGAACAGGTACGGGAACAGGGGAGCTTGGCTTTGGCTTTGAGCTTTGTGCTTCAGTGACTCCCCCGGTCTCCCCTTAGAACTTCTTTCTCCCTCTGTCCCACCATAACCTCCACCAGATCGTGTGCACCAAGGGGAAAGCGCTGGCAACAAATCAAAGCTTTACCCAACCTCATGCTTGGAAAAGAAAGAAGAGGAGACCACTGAGTAGCGTGAGTGGGGCTGGGAAAGTTGGGTTGGCATCTGCTTCCTCCAGCGGTGTATCTCAGGAAAACCGCACACGCATCGTACTTCTTTCCTATGATCGTTATGAGGATTCAATGAGAAAAAGTGTACAAAGACTGCAGAACTATGTTCCACATTTAATAAGGAGTCAACCAATGTTAAATGTTGTGACCGCTATCTCAGAAGGCAATGATCAAAATTTTAAGATAATAGAATTAAGTGATCAGGGAGTTTGAATTGCTTTTCAGACAATGTTCCTTCTTTCCCCTTCCCCTCACACTGTGGGTGGAATATACCACCCTGCCTCACTGAGGCTGAGTTCGGCCAAAGGAATTTTAGTGGATGTGATACAAGCAGACCATTTAAAAGCGCTTTCCCAGCCTGGAATGGTCTATAGAAGCTTCTGATCTCTACCAACAGGAGAACATCCTGGGTAGCCAATGCCCATTCAGCTTGGGAGCCAGAACGAAACATGTAGAACAGATCTGAGTCTGAGACCCGGCCGCACTGCAGCAAACCCACGAGCGTAAGAGTAAATGATTGTTGTTTGCTCTATTACACAGCGTAATTACGGAAATAGCTGACTGATACATGTTGCAGTGATGTTATTGTGGGCCAAAGCCTGGGTATAAGGGAAGCCTCTCAGGTTGAATCATGTTTTCTGTCCTGCTTTGTTTCCTTGCATCTGCTTTCTTTTAAGTATTATGTGTTTGGTGGGGGCAGGGGCGGGGGCAGGTGTGGTCTCCTGCCAGAAAACCTTCATCGAATACCTCTCTGCCAGGTTCTAGGAATATAAGATAACCAAAACATCATCCTTATCCTCTTATTATCTAATAGGAACCATGGATAAGTTAACAAGAAACAACAAGTCTGTTGGTTAAAGACTGTGATAGAAAAACATCGGTCCACTACGGGACTGAACGGAAGGGACACCTGACCCAGGTAATGGGGCAAGAGAAGGCATAAGGCGGGACCTAAAGACTGAGCTGGCACAACTAGACAAAGAGCGAGAGGGAACCTCTCACCCCGAGAGCAAAGAAATAAGGCACGAGCCAACAAAAACCCATCTTTCAAGATGGAGTTCCTGCCCCAGATCCCTGGTTGCCTCCCCCACCCCCACCCCCGGTGATCTGGGTTCAACCACAGTGAAGCCTCAAGACAGATTAATGTTTGTCTCATGCTCCCTTGGGGAGCTGCTTGGAAATACCCATGCTGGGGCCCACTTCTGGAAATTCTGAGTTAGCACATCTTGGAAATGGCTCAGGCAATCTGCTGAGTTAAAAAGCTCTCCGATGATGCTAATGCTTACCCTCCTCCCCACCCCACCCCCAACTTTCCTTTTTCCTACTACCACCCTGCTCCTTCGAGCCAGGATGCCTGGAGGAGACACGCCAAAAGCCTGTCACACCAGTTCAGCTCCAGGGGCAGAAAAAGCCATGGGCGAGTGGGTGGTAATATCTCTGCTCTTCCCACTGAAAACTCCCAGCAGCAGCGACTGGACGTTCCCACAGTTGCCAAATGCCCCAGTCCACAGGGACGATTTATAGCTGGAGCTTTGTGACTCCCACACAGAACAGAGCAGAGTCGGAACAGGAGAGACCCTCGATTGGCCTGGAGGATGCAGGAAGGTTCTAAATCTGGAAATTTGGTATCGGGCTGCTGCTTAGCCTTTCAACCCAGATTTCCAAAGGGAACGCGGATTGAAGCAATTTACTCACGCAGGTCCCTGGAAAGCAGAGTTTAACTGGATCATTTATGAAGCTGGCTCTCCTCAGCTCTGCTCCCACACACGTGATTCCTGCCTCTCCCCACCCCCGCCATCCGGCTACACATTCGCACATGAACACACGTTCACACACTCACCGCTGCAGAACCCGAGGAAGAAAGAGAAGGTCAAGCCAGCCCTGAGTTTCAGCGAATACAGCCTCAGCTCACGCATTTGTGTTTTGGTCCTGGCACGATGGGTCACCTGGTTAGGGTGCACAGGGACAACTGCCGGGGTCTGAGCAGTGGCCAGCTCATCCAGCCTCCTCTGTGACCATCGCTTCTCTACAAGAGAAGGTCATCCAACTTGGGGCGCCTGGGTGGCTCTATCGGTTAAGCGTCTGACTTGGGCTCAGGTCACGATCTCGCGGTCCGTGAGTTCGAGCCCCGCGTCGGGCTCTGTGCTGACAGCTCGGAGCCTGGAGCCCGCTTCGGATTCTGTGTCTCTCTCTCTCTCCGCCCCTTCCCCGCTCATGCTCTGTCTCTCTCTGTCTCAGAAATAAATAATAAAAAAAAGAAAGTTAAAGAAAGTCATTCAACTCTATATTGAAAATCTAATTTCCTGTCAGGCAGACTGACTTAAGGGAGAGATGGTTGTCGTAAGGGGGGTACAGTGTGTGTGTGATGTGTATGTATTGTGGAGCATGTGACCATGTGATGTGGTGTGTGTGTGTGTGTGTGAGAGCGCCATGCGCAGCATGATCTGTGTGTGTGCGATTACGTGCACACACACGAAGAGAGCATCCTGAGAAGCAGTGTAGTGACGGGGAAGGAAATTTCTCCCTACAGCCCTATTTTCCAGGTGTTTTTTTTTTTTTTTTCAAGTTTTCTTTCTGAATGTCATTTTCCCAGGTTGGACCTAACTCAGAGGTGACTTTCTTCTCCGGAAATAGAAATTGTCTAATCAATACACTTCTGAGTAACATCAGCAAATGCGATTTAAGGGCAGATTAAAGTTCAAACTTTGTCGTCAATTTTCTAGAAACACATTAGATTTTGAAATAGCAAAACAGCTCCCTCCCCCGCGAGAAGCCCCTGTCGTTTCCGGGGAGGAGGGAATTTCTTCATTGGACCACACGAGGCAAGCCGTGATCACCCACCCTCTCCCCGCTACGGCCCTTCCTTCGCGCGGGTCACTCGGCCCAATCCTTCTCCCAAACAAGCTTCGGGTTTCCTGCCCGTTGAGACTTTTGAGGCTCACGTTCACATCTTCCTTTGCAAAGGCAAGTCCAGAAATGGAGACGAGAAATGGATGAGCTTGATATCCTGGGGCCATTAGGCCCTTCGACAGCTTTGCAGATGGTGGAGGATGGAAGGCCACGCCCTGGGTCCACGGAGCCACCAACACTCACTTCTGAGAGTCGCCTGGCACCAGCTCCCCTCCGGGCAGAGGGTGTCAGAGTGGAGGCAGGTGCTGACGGCAGTATGTTCATCCGGGGCTCTTCTGAGAAGGACGAGGTAGAGCTGTCCCTGAGCAGAACACCCAAGGAGGTGGCCCAGGATGGTTGGAGACGGCCTCACAGCACAGCCAGTGGGTCCTCAACCAGCTGAGCCCCAGGGCGCTCCCCCGTCCGTTCTTCCTCTTTTGTTGCCCCACTCTCGGCCCCAGGAGGCTGGCTGGCACGGGCTTCTGGACTCCGGAGGGCTTGGCCAATGGGGAGCCCAGTCGGGAGCTGGGAAGGAGGAACATGGTGAGGGTGACTCCATCCGAAGGCTGGCGGTCCACCTCACCGGAGGACCTAAGATCTGAGCTCATGGAAGGGCTCCAGTGCTACTCCTGTCCTCTGTCCCTCCGGCCTGGGAGTGACAACAGCGCCCCATACGACACCTGTCCCAGGATGGTGTGCCATCTCCTGGCGCTCTCCCTGTGTCCTTCTCATGCCTTTGTAAATGGCCCTTGGCCAAATGCCCCTTGAATGACCCAACCTGCACGGTCACCTGTCTCGCCAGGACCCCACTGATACACCCGGGTCTTACGTTTCTCCACCTTTACATCTCCATTCCGTCCAAGCTCCGGGAAAGCATGCTTAGGGCACCAATCATGGCTGCACCTCACTGCTCAAGGCAGCCTGTGTGTCACACATCCCGGCCTAGCAGCCACCCCAATGCCAGCGTCTCCAGCCAACTCTGCCCCGAGCCCCGAGCCTTTCTGCTCTGTCCTTACTCCCTCAACCTTCCTCCTCCTTTAGGACCTTACTGCTCTGCCTTCCAGAACTTTCATTCCTTTGAAAACATATACCTAACCCCACCACACCCTTCCAGAATGCTCCTACCACCTCCTGGCTCCCCACCAAGGACGCTTCTTCGGTGGTAACCCTCTCCAGGGTGTTCCTCATGCCCCAGAACCCCCAGCTGAGGCGGGAGAGTGGGTCTCCCAGATGCCCGCGTCTGCTTCCCTAGCCCTGCGTCTCCGTGTGTGGACAGAACTCGTCAGGAGCAACCCCCACCCCGACCTGCACACCGAGACCCAAGTCTAAGCGTGACCCCGCTTTCCCAGTGTTCCCCCGCTGAAGGCGTGCCTCCGCCTTCTAGCACTTTCCCTAATCCTAGTCTTTATCACCAAGCTTCAACCTCTCTCTGACAAATTGTCACTTGTCCCTTCGCTTGTTAGAAAACTTGACCAAGCTGTGTTCTCGTAGGTGATGAGTCCCTGCTCCTTCAAACCTCACCAAGTCCTGTGACTCAGAAACCCCAGCCAGGGGGCCCCAAAACGGCTGTCACCCAGCCTCGGGAGGGCCACCTGAGACGTTGCATGAAGTACAAATAAGACGAGAGTCTCGCATCAGTGCGTTCTGGGCACTATCGGATGCATCGCAGTTTGAGAGACAGATTGTCACGGCAGCTATTAGCGTTTTACCGATTCCAGTCATGATGAGTCTGATTTACAGCAAATGCCTTTCTTTTCACTAGGGACGGTGCCACGTTGCAGAACATCTAAAAATGCTCGAAAGAACAACAGTTTCTGGCTTTATTGCCGTGACCACAGCCTGCTAAGACTTATGATCATACCGTTGATAGATCAATGCCTTGTCTTCGGAGAGCAGATTTTCTTCGTTGGCACGGAAAGGGAACAAAACGCCTGGGACGACAGCGTTGCCCTGTGGTCGCACGCAGACGACAAAGTCCCCGGGGCTGGCCTGGGCCCCTGACTACGTGGAGTAGGTCGTCAGAAGACCCCTGAGCGGACGAGAGAAGATAACGGAGCTTGCGATCCCATCAGGTGTCTTAGTGGCTCCCGGCGGGGCTCTCAGAGAGCAGAATGGGTGATGGGGCCGGTCTGCTCCCCACTGAGACGCTTCTGCCTGGGCCCAGCCTGCCCTGACTTACCCTCCTCTACCTCAGACACTCCTGAGGGGCTCCGCAGGTCCCGGCCGTGTGAGTCAGTGTCCGCGCGGGCAAGGACGGGACACCCAGGCGAGCCTGTGCGGGGGGCGGGCGTGGAGGGTCCCCTGGCCAGTGAGAAAACCTGGCAGGCTGGCTGGAGTCGGCCTCTCAGCTGCACTTCATCTCTGCTCGCCCCTGGCTGCGGGTCTGAGGGGTCAGTCGCCTGGGACCGTGTTTGTGTTTGGAAGGAGGTAAAAAGTTGTGAACACTTGTACTTAGCATTCACAGAGCACTTGCTACGTGTCAGGTGCTGTGCTGAGCACCTTCATGCCTCAGCTCACGAAATCCCTACGAGGCAGGGGTTAGTTTTCGGGAGCTGATGCTCAGAGAGGTTAAGTAACTCTTACAAGATCACACAGCTAGAGACACAGCTGGTATACGAGTCCAGCTGTAAAACCGATGCTCTTAATTATAGCTCTTAACCACTCCTGGGTCTCGAGACACGATCCCCACGAACGTCAAGGGTGTCCTGCCCCAGTTACTTGGTCGCCATTCATTGGACACATCTTCCTGCCAGCCCTGTGCCGTGCGATGCGTCGTGCGTGTGAGTACGGTGAACGAAGCCGCCGTCTCTGGGGCAAAAGGGCGTGTGCATCAACACCCGAACGAGGGCGGCTTGTGCTAAGTGTGCGGGTTAAGAAGTCGTGGGCGAATCGAGAAGCAGCACGGACCGTTGCAGCCGGAGAGCAGGGAAGGGGGACGGAGGAGGCAGGAGGGACACGTGTGAAGTCAGGACGCCAGGCACCCCAGACAGAGGGGACACAGAACAACAGTGGGGACGTGCCGGGTGCTTCCCGGAGCCGCTAAGCTCCCGGCTCGGTGGGAGGCATTTACGTGGAGCAGGACACCCCAAGTGGACTTGGAAGGAGCAAACCCCCATCAGACCCCCACCAAACTAGGGAATGTGAGTTTCGTTTCACTGCCAAGAAAGTTTTGAGCAGAGGTCATATCACGATCTGAGCTATGATTTAGGGAGCTCAGGCAGAAGTCTTGGTGCGTCCGTAGGTTGGAAGGAGGCCCAAGCGGAAGCAGGTGGACCTTCTAAAAGAAAATACGGCTTCCCAGGAGAGAAACACCAAGGATGTTAAACCACAGCCTCCGCAGGGAGGTGGAGAAAGAGGGAAGGACTTCGGGGCCACGGGAGTGGATTTGAGAGAATGGGGGCTAAGCGGAAATGGGGGGACCGGAAGGGCGTGAGCTGAGCCCACTGAGAAAGGAGGGGTGTCATCAAACCTTGTTTTTCTGTGTTTGAGGTGCAAGGTCACCGGGCCGAGGCGAATGTAGGCTTAGAAGGTAGGAGAGCTGTTCCCCCGAGACGCGGACTCCGGTGACGCGCACGGCCCCCGGAGCAGGTGAGATCACACACACGAGTGAGAGGCGGGTGGAAAAGCGTGGAGGGGGCGCCTGGGGGGCTCAGTCGGTCAAGCCTCCGACTTCAGCTCAGGTCACGATCTCGCCGTAAGCGAGTTCGAGCCCCACGTCAGGTTCTGTGCTGCCAGCTCAGAGACTAGAGCCTGCTTCGATTCTGTGTCTCCCCTTTCTCTCTGCCTCTCCGCTGCTCACACTCTGTCTCTGTCTCTGTCTGTCTCTCAACAATAAATAAACGTTAAAAAAAAAAAAAGGAAGAGCATGGAGAGTGCTTTGGGGGGCGGGGGGAGGCACCACGGGGCCACAAACGTTCGGGAAACATGAGACAGGAGACGGATCCAGAGGTGGGGAAGAAGAAGGCTTGCAAGTTGTTCCCAGGAGGAAAAAGATGCGAGGGTGTCCAGGAAAGGGGCCAGGACACCGAGTCAGGTGCTACGGAAGGAGCGAGGCATGGGCTGCCAGCATCAGTGGCTTTTGTTTTCTGTGCTGATCAGGTTGTGGCTCTCCCGAGTGCAGGGACCATGTGTGGCTCTTCTTGGTGCCCTGTGATGCACAGAGCACAACTCACAGGGTGAGGGAGGAAGGATGGCAGGACACGGTGATCCAGCCCCCTTCCGTAACCTGGTGGACCGGAAGCACCCACCCCCAGCCCCCACCTGCTCCCCTGGGCTGGGAAAGGCGGGATGGCACCTAGAGGAGACTGCAGGCCCCCCCCCACCCCCCGGCAACCAGGACAGGGCACCGCCCCTCTCTCCACAGCCCTGCCCCTTCCTTAGAAAAAAACAGAAGCTGTTTAAACAGTCAAGGAGACATACAATCGGTCTAAACGTTTCCTTTTCCCTCTCGGCGGTGACTAACAGGTGCCAGCAGTGACCTGACCGGCTGCTGGGGGAGCCCTCTCTCAGCCCCTGATCGCGAACAAGCGTCAACGGGGAGAAAACGGATTACTGAGCACATGAAAAGATTTGCCGGTTCCAGAGGGAAGATAGAGTCAATCAAACTTAAGCCCAGGGAAAGAGCTACTGCAGGTCAAAGCCGAAACATTTTTAAACCCTACCATTTTCTCAGTGCGACGCCAAAGGACTTTCCATCCTTGGAACCAAAGCAGGCTGTCTTAAAGGAAGAAAAAAAAATCTCAAATCAGAAAAAGACCTACTTGGAGAATAGGATGACCGAATACTTTCACTTCATAGTGGTAGGAAAGAGTAGATTGTATTGCTGCGGAGAGCAAACGGTCCCTAACAGAACAGATGGGGAAATGCTTCCAGAACTATCGGGGAAACGATAAGCTGGGAACCGAGAACGGAGAAACGAGAGATTAATTCAGTCACATACATCCGTGTAACAGACACTTAGGGAGCACCTGTTGGGCTCAGTGCTGGGATGCGTCAGGGAGCAAAAGGAAGGAAGATCCCTGCCTTTGAGGGTCTCACACGCTAGCAGATGCCAGACCTCAAACGGAAGCTGCAACAAGTTAGGAGACATCAAACGCTCCAGAATAAGGGGAAGGGGGGACGGGGGCCGAGAGTCCCTGGGGTTCAGCAGTCCCTGAACGCAGGCTCAGGCGTCAACAGGGTGGCCATCGTGGGCCCTATTGGGAAGACGTTATCCCAAGACTGGCAGGGTGAGTCTTGGCATGGGGTTACTGGGGTAGGAGCATCTCAGGTTGAGGGAATGAGGACAGAGACCCCAGAGTGAGAAGCCCAGGCTTGGCCGAGGAACAGTAGGCACCCAGGGTGGCTGTTAGTGACACGAGGAGGGGGGCTGAAAAGGCCAGGAGGTAATGGGTGGGTCTTAGAGGCCACTGTGAGAGTTTGGGCTTCTCTTGTAACCAGATGGGAAACCACCCCTGGGAGGTTGCTTTTGAGCAGAGGAGTGACCTGATCGTATTTCATTTTAAAAGGATCACTCTGGGGTGCCTGGGGGGTTCAGTCGGTTAAGCCTCCGACTTCGGCTCAGGCCACGATCTCACGGTTCATGAGTTCTAGCCCCGCGTCGGGCTTTGTGCTGACAGCTCGGAGCCTGGAACCTGCTTCAGATTCTGTGTCTCCCTCTCTCTCTGCCCCTCCCCTGCTCTCGCTCTCTCTCTCTCTCTCTCTCTCTCTCTCTCAAAAATAAACATTTAAAACTTAAAAAAAAAAGGATCACTCTGTCTACTGCATCAAGCAAAGATTAGGGGACAGGGAGGAGATAGGGACACAGGGATGGGACTGAGGAGACCAGCCCAGCAATAGAGGAGCAAGAAAACAATAGCATAAATAAAGGTAGTAGCAAAGGGGGGTGTTGGAAGGTGGTCAGTTTCCGCACGAATTCTGAAGCCAACCCAGTGCCGATGGGATTTCCTCATGCCTTGATGTGGGAGCATCAGAAAGAGAGAAGGGAAGGTTTCCCAGTCTTCTGGCAGGGCCGCGGGGTATCTGGAGTGGCCATGAGCTGAGACAGGGAGGAGCTGGTGAAGTGCATCCAGAAGTCAGTTTTATAATTTTTGTAATGTTTCTTTGTTTTTGAGAGGGGTGTGAGGGGCAGTGAGAGAGGGAGACACAGAATCCAAAGCGGGTTCTAGGCTCCAAGCTGTCAACACAGAGCCCGACGCGGGGCTCGAACTCATCAACAGTGAGATCATGACCCGTGCTGAAGTCGGACGCTTAACCGACTGAGCCACCCAGGCGTCCCCAGAAGTCAGTTTTAAACATAAGAGATTGGAGATGCCTGCTGGACATTCTGTTGTCGAGTCTGAAGTCTGGAACTCGGGAGAGCACCCAACACTGGAGATGTACCCGTAGAGTCTCGGCACCTGGCCCGGATCAAGAACACTGCATCCTGGGCTGTGTTGTGTGACTGTGTTCTATTAATCACAACATAGTACACATTCAGTACACACAGATGATATACACAAACGTGTCGTTTGCACCACATCCTGGGAATTTCATCTGCAGTCTCCTTTGAATCGAATATTACCACATATTTGTAAAAAATAATTCAGTGCTGTGGGTAGTGCTTTAAATGCCATAGCATCACCCGCTGCAAGAGTGACAGCTGCAGTCCACCGCCTGACCTTGCATCCCCGATCAATATTCAGAGCCGTGGCACCACAACCAGAAGGGCCCGGTGGTCGGTACTCAGCAATGTCCTGGGAACAACTGAGTTCTTCATTTCAGCCAGCCAGCCAGCCGTCATACCCAACCACCAGGCAGTCAGGGATTACCAACAAAAGAAGGATGGAAATAACAGTAAGTGGGAAGGAAGGTAGCAAGAATGGAACATTTTTATCAAGTTATACCAAAGACGTGATACTTGCTGGGTGATTTTGACCCAAGGTCTCGAGTCCCCTCTGCTCATCATGAGGATGGACGCCACTGTGAGTGGTCAGGGGAGACGCCGTTGCTGCTGCGTGGGGAAGGCTTCTAGATGGAGCTTACGCAAATTTCACTCAAGCTCAGTGGATGGGCCTATCACTGAGCACCTGCCGTGTGCCGGAAACCGTGGGGGTGCTACAGACATGAAATAAAACATGGCCGCCTTTATCCCCTTTCCACCCCTCACCTCTCCACTCCTGGTTTCAACCTGACCTCATAGCCCTGGAAGACGGAGAACAAGCTTCACAGAGAAGAGTCCTGCCTTGCCTGTTCTAACTGGGGAGAAAAGAGGAAAGGAGAATTATACCTTCTGCTACCCTGGGTCCTTCCTCCCCACTTCTCCCATGAAAATCCTGCCAAAAGGGAGCCATTGAATTAACCTACTCACCTTGGATCCCACTGTCTCTCGGGGGAGGGTAAAGGAGGGTGTCCTCCAAGAGCACGCGAGCCATGACTGCCCAAAGCAGTAGGTCACGACTCCCTTCCCCTGGCTGGGGACATCCGGCAATATCTGGGACACTTTCAATGATCTCAGCTGGGGGGTGGGGATCTGCTACGAATGGATGCACCCGGGGGTAGATGCTGGGGATTCTGCTAAGCCTCCTATAATGCACAGGACAGCCTTACTCCAAGGAATGACTCAGCCCAAAATGTCAACAGTGCCGAGGGAGAGAGACTTCGATCCAAAGAGAAGAAGCCAGATAACATGGAGGACCAAAAGCAAACCCATCACTCTCCCGAGGAAACATTCTAACAAAGGCTCTACCAGTGCGTGATCGGCAGCATGACTCGGGCATCCTTTATCCTTTTCTACCTTGACGCTGTGACACTGACAAAGCCGAGGTAAGTGTGGGGAGAAAAATGAGGGGCCGGCAAACTGTAGGTAGATTTCTTTTAACCTCGCCGCACGGCTGCCCACAATTTTTGTACAGACCTTCTGCCTCATCGGCTTCCCTATCATCTCATCTCACGCTGGAACCAGAGACGATTCTGCCACCAGAACACAAACACTTCCCGAGATTGGTACCTTGAGGGAATTGGAAGGAAAAAGGCAATGGCAGCTGGCCAATGAAATCCTCTGAAGCGTTAGTAAAATGGAGACTCCTGTTTTACAGAGAGTGATGGGTAAAGACATTGACTGACATTCTAATCAGATGTCAAGCTTGATTTTTTTGAGTGTTTTATTACCTCCATAATAAATGGAAGCCTAAATGGAAATAGATATAAAGTCAGAGTTGATTTTTACATTAACATTGCCTCCCATGGTGAAAGGTCAGCTCTCCGGGAAGGCTCCTGCCTCCCCCAACTGCAAATAATGTGGTAAAATATTAAGAGAGTTTCTGACCATAAAAAATTGTTCCTCTTTGTTCATCTTGCTGCCATCACAGCAGCTCAGTCTTATTGTCTGGACTCTGAGGGTTGTACTCCACGTCTGGTGATTTTTTAGATTTGTGGGTTACGTGTGGTTGCTTTTTGTCTTTTGATTACGTCGACCACGGGAAGTAACATGAATAGAGACACGAAAGAAATGATTTCCTTTGGCATCGTTGGTAGGAGTGTCACACATCCAGTGAGCTTTGTTTGGTTAACTTGGTTAACGTGGCCTCGGTTCCACCAAAGGGTACCGTCTCTCTCTCACAAAGAGCTGTAACGAGGTCCCCTTTAACAACACTCAGGTGGGTGTAACACCAACCAAGAGACAGAGTGGAAAGGTGTTTGCAAGAAAGAGACATCCCACTGAGATAATGCATACAGCCGGAGAAGCTTCGAAGCTTCATATGCTCCTTCACGGAGACTCGTGTGGCTGAGTCATGGAGTGATTCGCATCTTTCCACGTCATCTTGAGTCAGGAAATAGCAAGGCATCCGAACGGTGAAAAAACAAAAATGAATATGACTCCATCGCTGGTCACGGGTGACACAGACAGACCTTAAAAGACCGAAGTTCTGCTAGTGAGGGTCCTAATTTTCAGATGCACAGGACAATCTTACTTTAATTTAATGTTCTTTCATGGCACTGCCTTCAAGGGCTAAGAGGATGCTGGGAAGGGAAGTGTTGAGGGTCTCGGCACTCCCTCCGAGGTAGGACGGGAATCCCCGAGGGAAGGAGGAAGGGGAAGAGCTGTCAGTGTGTCCATCGTGCACAGACCCCATAGAAGGCACCTCACAGATGTCCCCCCTGCCCCGCCCCACCCCCAACCACCCTGCGGGGTGTGCATGGTCAGCAAATTGTGCTCAGGAGGCTCAGAGGGGTTGGCCACCTGCACAGTCAGAGCAGAACGTGGTGGGGACAAGAGCCGGCCCCAGGCAAGACCTTTCCACAGCTCATTCTGTGTTGTTTGCGACTTTCCAAAAACAAGTGTCCAAGTCCGGGAGGAGACGAATGCGTGCCTACTGGCCCCATCTCCCATTGGTTGGATTCCCCCAAGGGGCGTCACCTTCCCCGCACGTCCTGTCGCACTCGTGTGGGCCTAAGTGGCCTGTGGCACACCTCAGCCACGATGGGGAAGCAAGGAGAAAGGCCAGCACTTGACCGGCCAGCGGCACGAAGGACCCGGAACAGCCACCACAGCTGGCCCAGCAGTGGCAGGGACCTCACTCCAAGATGGCAGCCTGGCTGCACCATGGCTGAGGCTCTGAAGCAGCACGCGAACCGAGTCCTGGCCGAGTGGTGCCTCCGCGTGGCACCTGCTACTGTCCTACGTGTATTGTATGTCTCAGGAAATGGACAGCTTCTAGCCCTGTCTCTGCATGTATGGGTTCGGGGACTAGAAACATAACGATAGGGTGCTTTGAACAGCCCACTGTGAGCTCACTTGGATTCTGCACAAGGGCATACGTCCCCCTTGTAGCAACAGACGCCCGCTTTCTGCTACCGGCTTCCAAAGGCTGCCCTAAGAGCGGCCACAAGCTGGGTGGCTCGAAAGAACGCAAATCTCTTCTCTCACAGCTGTAGAGGCTGGAAGCCCAAAGTCAGGATGTCGACAGGGCCGTGCTCCCTCTGAAGGCTCTAGGGAGGAATCCTTCTTTGTCCCTTCCAATTCCTAGTGGTTATTTGCAGCCCCTGGTTGTAGCTGCGTCCCTCCAATCTCTGCCTCGGTCATCACATGGCCTTCGGCCCTGTGAGTGTATCTCCCGTGTCTCTGTGTCCAAATCACTACCTCTTAGGAGGACAGCGGTCATTGGATTTGGGGTGCCCCCAATTCAGTATGGCCTCATCTCAACTCGACTAGATCTACACAGACTTTATTTCCAAATAAGGTCACATTCACGGGTGACCGTACAGGGAGTTCTACATATCTTTCTGGGGGACACAAGTCTACCCGCAACATTTTATCGCGGAAATCAAGCAACACCCTGCTAGGGGTCCATCTCGTTCTCCCCTGAGAAAACCGCCATCCCTCTAGTCAGTTTCAACACAGATCCCCTGGGGCCAAGGCCTCCTGCTTCCCACAATGGCCTTCGTCCCCATCACTGAGATTACCTTCACTGTCTGCTGGCCGGGTGCCCAGGACTCCATCCCACTCAGTTCACCCCACTTCTACAGGGGCCTTTCTGGGTCAACCCCAGCCATGGAGGATGGCCACCTGCAAACTCCCGAGAGATGCCAGTAGCCCCTCCTCTGGTGCATTTCCCGTCTATTTAATAATGGGGATCGGGGCGCCTGGGTGGCTCACTCGGTTAAGCCTCCGACTTCGGCTCAGGTCACGATCTCGCGGCTCGTGGGTCCGAGCCCCGCGTCGGGCTCTGTGCCGACCGCTCGGAGCCTGGAGCCTGCTTCGGATTCTGTGTCTCCCTCTCTCTCTGCCCCTCCCCCACGCATGCTCTGTCTCCCTCTCCCTCAAAAATAAATAGGAAACATTTAAAAATAATAATAATTAGGCTATCCTCTTGGCCCTCTGAGTCCTCAGATCCACATGGCAAAGCCATCCCAATCCCCCAGCCTCCAGGAGCCTTCTGACACATTCCTCAGCACTGGGCCTTTGCCAGGTTGTGTAGGCACGGGCACCTCCCAGGTCCAGGGGGGTCTCACGCCTCAGTGGCAGCAGGAGAGCCAGGGGTGGGGTGGGAGCAGCTGGCAGCACAAACCCGGGGGAGGAGCTGTCAGACCGCGGCTCCCATCGCCTGAGGGACCAGGGGAACTGTCATTACAGGTGCTTCTACCACCGGGCTCCCATCCAGAGCCAGTGCTGGGCCCTCTGGCCAGAAAGCAAGGCAGAAACATGGACCCAAGGGGCTCCCAGACTGAGTAGGGTGGGAAGGCACTGACTCGTCCCCATAACCCTCTGCAGGGGTACATTTTGTGCAAGGAGAGCGAGGCACAGGGAGGTCTGGCAACTTGCCCCGGGTCACCAGGGTCCGCACCGGTTCGACTCGCGGCCATACCAGCTTGCTTCTGCAGGACAGCCCGCCTGGCTCACCGGCGCCCGCTGGCAGAGAAGCAGAGGCAGGCACCGAAGCTTCAAGCGAAGTTAAAGTAGAGAAATGCTTACAATGGGAAGAGTATGGCCCACTGACGTCATACCCTTGGAAAAGCGGGAGGAGACTCCCACTAGTTTCCTTCTGCCGCAGAAGCCCTTGGCCCAGCTCGGAAGCAAAGCTGGAGAACTCCTTTCCCTGGCACTCCGTATTTGTCAGGAGAGCTGGGGCGCCCAGGGGATCCTCCCCACGGGGACAGAACACTGTCCCTTGACCAGGGGACGTCAAGCTGAGGGCATTAGCTACTTCCAGTCCCCTTGCCTCCAACATAAGGGATTAAACAAGACACGTCAGGAAGGTCCCTCTAGTGTTATACCAGGTCATACAGCACTGTGGTTTATTTTATGTGTCAACTTGACTGGGCCACCGGGTACCCAAATATGCAGTCAAACATTACTCCGGGCATTTCCATGAAAGGTTGCGGGGTGAGATTTACGTTTAATCAATGGACTTCAAGCCACACAGACTGCCCTCCATTGCATGGCCTCATGCAATCCGCAGAAGGACAAATCTTTTGAACAGCAAAAGACTGACCCCACCCCACCCCACCCCACCCTCCGGAACAAGAGGGAGTTCTGCATGAGACCATCTTCTGGCCTTGAACTTCAACATCAGCTCTCCAGAGCCTTCAGCCTGACAGCCTACCCTGAAGATTTTGGACTTGTCAGGCTCCATAATCACATGAGCCAATTACTTAAAATAAATCTCTCTATAAATGCCCAGCCTACTGGTTCTGTTTCCCTGGAAAACTCTAATACATACGGTTTAGGACAATGCAAACCTAGGAGCCCTTCCAATATTGCAGGCTCAGCTTAGCTGGGAACGTCGGCCCCACCACCGAGCTTTGTAGAGCCAGAACCTCTGACCTGAAAGACTTTGGCTTGCTGTTAACCTGTTCTGCCCCACTCACTGTCCTTTGAGAACATAATGCTGCCAGCCAGAAGATTCCACAAAATTGGTTCCGAACAGGGAGCGGTCCACAGAAAAACGGGCCATCCTGGGCTGGCCAGTCCTTCCGCTTCTCCGCCTAGGACTTTGGGAGCTACATGCTGCACTGAACATGTTCGCAGCTACGAAAGTCTGGGTTTCTTTCTTCTAATGCTTGAAGGATTCGCTCTTGAAATCTGTGCCTTTGAAACAGAGACTCATTTAGAGGCAGAAAGACTGTCTCCATTGTTCACTGCTTCCTTCCGCATCAGGATCCCTACTACCCATTTCCTTATTCATAAGTCACCCTGACGACGATTTCTACCCTTAGCCGTGCACGCACTCAGCTGACCATCCTTCTCACTTAGCTCACCCACAACACACACACACACACACACACACACACACCAAACAAAGCTGCTCCTTTTAAGCTTGGGGTTCCGAGGATTAGCCGACAGGAAGGCCCAGACTCCCCGAAGTTGCCTTGTTTCCGCACAGGCAGCAAAGGGATTTGTTCTAAAGCAAGAGGACCAATCTGCATCGCAGAAGCACCGGGTAAGTCAGCTACTCAGGATTTGGAATCCTGATAAAAGCACTTTCTTTCCTTCCTCTCCTCCTCCAAGGCAACGCTGCGGATACCCATCTCTGCCCCTTGAAATCCTTTGTTGTTAAGTAGCATTTAGGAATTCTTTGCTTGTTTGTTTGTTTGAGGTCTTTAAGGGGGGGGGGGGTGGCTATTTGTTTGGTTTGGGTTCGCTTTATTTAGTCTCGTGAGCACGTAGTGGCAAAAAACAAATGCCAGATCCTATGAAATGAAAAGGTCACATTCCCAACTCACCCGCCTCTGGTCCTTGCAGGGAATCAGACCTTCATTCTCCTGGCCTGTGGCTCGCGGCCCGCCTCTCCTGGAAATGATTCCTGGTGTCTCTCAAGCTTCTCCAAGCCCTAAGCTGGTAGGGCGCTGTCCTCATATGTCAATGTGCCTCAGAATCGCCTAGAACAAGCCACGTCGGTGTCTTTAAATTTTCTAGAAACCACTCTAAAAAAAGTAAGAGGAAGCAGGTAAAATGAAGTTTAATAATATATTTTAGATAGCTCAATGTATCGAAAATATTATTATTTCAACATGTAACCAGTACAAAAAAATGTAATGCAGTATTTGACGTGCATTTTTCATACGAGGTCGCGAAGTCCAGTGCGTCTTCCCAGCCACCTCAGAAGCCACAGCAAGGCCAGCGGCCCCCACACGGGACAGCGCAGGCCCGGAAGGCTTGTTCACACACACGTTCCTGGGTGCCAGACCCAGAGTTGCCGGGTTGCTGGGTCTGCATGGCACCTGAGAACCTGAATACCGAGCTCGCAGGTGCTGCTGATGCTGCCGTCCGGGGACGTGCTCAGAGAAATGTCACAGGCAACAAATGGGGACGCCTGGGTGGCTCAGTCGGTTAAGCATCTGACTTCGGCTCAAGTCACGGTCTCGCGGTTCGTGAGTTCGAGCCCCGCGTCGGGCTCTGGGCTGTCAGGTTCGTGAGTTCGAGCCCCACGTCGGGCTCTGGGCTGTCATCGCAGAGACCTCTTCAGATCTTTTGTCTCCCTTTCTCTCTGCTCCTCCCCTGCCTATGCACGCTCTCTCTCTCCCTCTCCCTCTCCCTCTCCCCTCTCTCTCTCACTCTCTCTCTCTCTCTCAAAAGTAAGCATGAAAACATTTTTAAAACTAGGGGCACCTGGGTGGCTCAGTCCGACTCTTGGTTTCGGCTCAGGTCATGATCTCATGGTTCATGGGTTCAAGCCCTGCATGGCACTCTGTGCTGACAGTGCTGAGCCTGCTTGGAGCCTCTCTCCCTCTCTCTCTCTCTCTCTCTCTCTCTGTTCCTCCCCCACTTGCACTCTCCCTCACTCGAAAATAAATAAACTTTAAAAAATAAGTAAACGATAAAATAAAAAGGCAACAAGTGAGGAGACATAATCATGTCAAAGTAGCACGTTAACTATCACTATTTCTAGGTGAGATGAGGCTCCCGGTGTTGCAAAGCCTCAGCTGCCTGGACAGAGGTCAGGTGCATGGGTCTGGTGATGCACCTGTCCGTGCCCAGCCCCCCCCCCCCCACCAGCTGAGGACACAGGCAACCCACCCTGGTGCCCTCTGCTGTGCCTGGCTGGCACATGGCTGGCACATGGAGTTATTCTGATGACTCGCAGCCCGGGCTCCGGTGTGAGACCCCTTTACAGAGACAAGATGGCCGTTTCTGTGCATCTTGTGTCCAGACACACGTGCTTTGGAGAGTCGTGGGTCCTCAGCCGGCTCAGGCAGAGAACCAGCATCCAGCCCCGCTTCTGGGCACCTGCTCTCGACGCACACGCTTCCGTCTGGGTGACAGCACTACGGCCCTTGGGCCAGGAGTGGGAAGTGTGCCCACCGCGTGGAGGAAAGGGACCGCCAGGCAGGCTTTGGCGCCAGGCACAGGGGTCACTGGGGTCCATTTTAAAGACATTATGAGTAGGTGAGGTCAGTGGCCAGCAACCCATTCTCCAGTCCTTTCCTCTCCCCCAGTGAAGAGCAGACAGCTTCCGAGCATAAGCAGAGCCACAGGAAAGACCCGAGAGTGGGGCACAAACACTCAAGGATTGTCTTTTGCAAGAGGCCACAGCCCTGACCCGTGTGTCCCCGAGGCTGAGATAAGACAGTGGGGAGCGGGAGGAGAGAGTGTCTCGGCGTGGTGTCCATCCACAGTCAGACGACCGGGACTGAGCCTCCCCCAGCCCCAGCTGTCTGCCGGCCACGACCCGGGTCTCGGAGCCTTCGTGACTTTATCTGCGACTTCGTCATCTCAGATCTCCGCTGCAGACCACACGCCCGAGACGGTTCCTGCTGGCCGTTCGGCTCCCCGCCGGGCAGGGAAGACAAGATGAACTGAGGCAGCTGCACGTGGAGGCCACTCGGGGTCAGTAAGGGCTGCAGGTTCAGTAGAACAAGGTGACCTGAGAGGTACATGTTGTGACCCCAGGTTCTATTCCAGCCTCCTCGGAGGGGTGTGTCGGGCATCAGAAGCAAACACAGAAGAGATGGAGGGTTCAGACAGGTCAGAGGGCGGGACGCCCCCAGGATCGCAGACCCAGGAGAGAGCCTCCTGGCGGGTGAAGGGAAAAGGGAAAGGATGGTGACGGCCCCTTCCACTCTCTGCCCCCAGCCTCCCTCCCGAGTGGGACTGTGGAGGGCGGGCGGAGACCATGGGGGAACCTTTGTTAGGAGGGAGAAGAGGGGACAAGGGGCCAGGGGGACTGCCAAGGGTTGGAGGTTCCAGGCTCCAGACCCCAATGTCAAGGGGGCATTACAGTGAGGTTTCCTTCCGGCTTGTCGGACCGCTCACCCCAGCTAGAACGGGACATGAGATTCTGGGCAGAAACCTGCTCCAAAACATGCCCACACATGCCCACACACACACACATATCCGGCTCCAGCAATCTTACGGCTGATTCTCCAGATCCTAGTAGAACGTTAGGCAGATGGGTGAGGGGTGTGCCAAAGACCAATGCGGTAGGAACCCCTTTTGGCAAGAAGCCCCATCGCTGTACTTCTAAAGGGGCCTCACTGAGCGTGTGTGGCCTCTACACGTGTCACATGGGGTGTGGAACCTGCACTGGGCAGAGACTGGAATAGAGCCACACTGTCCAATATGGCGGCCACCAGCCCCATGGGGCCGCTGAGCCTTTGAAAGGTGGCTAGTCTGAGCTGTACCGCAGGAGTCAAGTGCATATCAGATTTTAATGACGTGGTAGAAAGAAAATCCAAACATCAATACTTTCATATTGACTACATCTTGAAATGATAGTATTTTCTATATGAGTTACGTAGGTCGTATATAATTGTATATGTATTCCTCATTTATACCTAAGGATTTACATATTTTTATACGTAATTTTATATTATACGACACATAATATATTATTAAAATTAATTTCACCTGTTGGGTGCCTGGGTGGGTCAGTCGGTGGAGCGTCCAGGTTCGGACCGGGTCACAATCTCAGTTCGTGGGTTCGTGCCCCGCGTCGGGCTCCGTGCTGGCAGCTCAGAGCCTGGAGCCTGATTCACATCCTGTGTCTTCTTCTCTCTCTGCTCTTCCCCTGATTGCTCCCTGTCTCTCAAGAATAAATAAATGGTAAAAAAAAAAAAAAATTTTTTTTTAATTAATTTCACCTGTTTACTTTTATTTTCTTAACGCCACTATTGGGAAACTCAAATCAAAACCGTGGCTTGCCTTGGTGGTTCCCATTATGTTGCTGTTGGGCAGTGCTGGCCTGGGAGATTGCAAAGACTTGATCATTTCCTTTGAGAGCAACATTTCCCAAAATATGTACCTGAGCATAAGAGACCCAGAGTGTGTTCTACACCAAAAGATTTCCTTGCCTCGGGAAAGGAAGTTTGAGAAGTGCCCTCGATCGCTTCTCGGCCTTTTGGCTAAGATCAAGTGGAGAAGTGCCCTCGACGCCTCCCTCCTTCGAAGACGCACATGTGTACAAAGGACCCTACGTAGTCATGTAACCAGAAGACCTGTCTAGCCCAACATTCCCCAAATAATTGTATTTTTCCATCCTGTCCTTGTACAACCCACGGAACGAGAGTCCCACGGGACCGACGCTGAGATTGCTTCACCAACCCACCGCGGGGAGCACGAGCCCTTAGCAGCGAAAGAAGCTGAAGACATGGCACGAATGCCACATGCAGAATTTATGAGGCTCCGTGGGAAAGCAGCAGAGGAAGATGCGATGTCCCTGTTCCGGGTCAGTAGCGCTCAAGATCAGAACTAATGGCTGCAGAAGGATTGACGCCCAAGCTCATCAGTCAGCGACGAGATCATCCTAATATCTTAATCACAGCCTGTTTTTCATGGGCAAGACAATTACTTGGGGAGGGAGTGAGAATAATAAGCTTTAAACACTCTGTGCTCTCCACCTATGTGGTTCCCGGGCTAACAATCGTGACTATTTCCACTAATTCAGCAACCGTTTGCCCTCGGAGGGTCTGTGACTTAAACGGTGTGTCTGTCAAACTGTCAACCGACTGTAGGAAGTTAGCGATATTCCTCTCTCCACCGTCTTTCCAGGGGGGTCCTGGTTGGGGGAGGGGGCTTGAAATGACCAGCAAGAGGACTGCCATTAACCCCAACAGCTGCTTCTCTGAACTGGGGACAGCAGCCACCTCGGTCGCCTGGAGTGACTTCTGTGTCCTAGAAGAATCACTTGAGTGTCCTCTCCTACGCCATTAACTGAGCCATGGCCTTGGGGAAGCGACAGCGGGACCCTCTTTGGTGTCTCAAAAGGTCCGAGACCTAGGCTCCCTTCTGACAAAGCTGACACGTTGGATCTGCCTGACCAGGCACTGCCTCCTCTCGGGACCCCCGTCACATCAATGGTGCTGCTTTCAGTGAAACAGACCTTTCTTGACATCGTGGACAGAAACCAGTAAAAGGATTTTCTCCGCCCGCCATCCCCTATCAAGGGCGACTTCGTGCTCTGTCCAGAAGCTGCCACACCACCCCAACCTCTGCCCAAAGATAGGGACCTTCGATGCTGGGAGAAGCTTGAGACCCAGAGAGTCGCAGAGTAACAGAGGCTGTCACTCCGTGACAGAGAATGGATGAGCCAGGGCCTCATCTGTGACCCCCTGTGAACCCTGCGAGGACCACCAGGGTCCCTTCCAGTACATGCGTGCAGAGCTTCCGAAGCTTTCTATCCTTACCCTGGAAAAAAAGCGACAAGGCCATGGTAAAAGTCTGAGTTCAACTTCCTTCTTCCCTCTTTGGGATGAAAAAGATAAGTTTCTTCATAATCTGTCCATAGAGATATCCATATAAGAGGAAGGAAGAAAAGTGGGTAGAGTGGGAAAGAGGAAAGGAAGGAAGAAAGAATGGAGGGAGAGATGGAGGGAGGGAGGGAAGTAGGATGTGTGATGATTTTTCCCGCTTGAAACACTTCATTTCTGGGATGACCTTATTTGACCTTGGTTGGGATCTACAGCATAAAGCCTGAAAAAGCATAGCAAACTTGACATTACTTGCTTAACAATGATGTTCTTGGGGCGCCTGGGTAGCTCAGTTGGTTAAGCGTCTGACGCTTGATCTTAGCTCTTTTTTTTAAAACTTTTAATGTTTATTTATTTTTGAGAGAGAGAGACCGAGAGTGGGGGAGGGGCAGAGAGAGAGGGAGACAGAATCTGAAACAGGCTCCAGGCTCTGAGCTGTCAGCACAGAGCCCGACGCAGGGGTCGAACCCACAAACGGTGAGATCATGACCTGAGCCGAAGTTGGACGCTTAACCGACTGAGCCACCCAGGTGCCCCTCAGCTCTTTTTTTTTTTAATGTTTACTTTTTTATTTTGAGAGAGAGAGAGAGAGAAAGAGAGAGAGAGAGAACACACATACACATGTGAGCAGGGGAGGGGCGGAGAGAGAGGGAGAGAGAATCTCAAGCAGGCTCCACGCTGTCAGCACAGAGCCCATTGTGGGGCTTGATCCCATGAACCATGAGATCATGACCTGAACCTAAATCAAGAGTCTGATGGGGGGTGTGGGCGGGGGGGCACCTGGGTGGCTCATTCGGTTAAGCATCCAATCTCGGCTCAGGTCATCTCATGATTTGTGAGTTCGAGCTCCACATCGGGCTCTCTGCTGTCAGCACGGAGCCTGCTTCAGATCCTCTGCCCCTACCCCACTCTCTGCTCTCTCTCTCTCTCTCTCTCTCTCTCTCTCTCTCAAAAATATATAAACATTAAAAAAACGAAGAGTCAGATGCTCAACTGACTGAGCTACCCAGGTGCTCCTCAGCTCAGGTCTGGATCTCAGAGTTCTGAGTTCAAGCCCCGTGTTGGGCTCTGTGCTGGGCAAGGAGCTTACTTAAAACAAAGAAAAGAAAAAGAATGATGTTCTTGATAAAAGTCTCCCCTGCCTTTAGAAGGTGGAATCATATACTCCAGGGGTCTCCTAAGGCTCCCCTCCACCACCCCCTGAGGCTCACCGGCAGGAAAGGTTCCAAGGGCCCAAGGAGAGAAGTCAACATGGGGAAGAAGCTCTAGGCCAGCAGGCCAGCTTTCAAGGGAAGGGCTACCTGGCAGGGAAGAACAGCTTCTGGAAGATGCCCCCACCCCAGGCCCAAGAGCAGAGCGTGGACATATACGATAAAGCAAGCTGGAGCCAGCAAGTGGGGGAGGGGATCTGGGACGCTCATGGGCGCCCTTACAGCAGGGCCAGGCACCCCAGACAAGGAGGCCCCCTCTTCTAGCTGCACGGGCAACGGCACCGGCCGCCAAACCCGGGCTCTGCTCCGAGAGCAGAAGGTCTCCGCTTCCCTCTCCAAGAAGCTCCCGGAGCAGAACTGGCCTCTTGGCAAAGGAGCCCCAAAGCTCACAGACAACACGGGGAGTGGCAGAGGCCCCTTTCCACCTGCAGCAAGAGGTTTTCTCAACTCTATCTTCAAGGCAAGTAGGACTGTAGTTATTCGCCATGAACAAGGAACCCGGGAAGATTATAAGAGTGAAGTTCTCCTCTGCACAGAGAAGACTTCTCCCAGAAGGACGCTTGTCTTCCACAAATGTCCTCTTGTCTTGCCATCCATTGGCCATTGAGCCATTGGCCATTGGCCGTCCAGTGAGGGCAGTGAGCTCTTGGCCAAAGGGAAGCAGTGGCATTTGCCTGTTGAACCACAGCCCTGTGGCCCGAGCTACGGAGGATGACAAAGTCCAGAGGGGCGTGGTGGTCAGGAGAACAGGCACCGAGCAGGTGGGCCAGGTGCCCCTTGCCCTTCCCAGCTGGGATACAGGGAAACCACGCAAAAACTTCCTTTACGACGCTTTGCTTTAAAACTAAAGAATGAATACATGGATGTCGAAAATCAGCACCCAAGCTCTCCCCTCGGTCTTATTAGGAAGTGCTGTTAGCTGGGGTGGAAGGCACTGGAACGGGGCAAGAATCCGCAAAGCTCGCTCACACCCCGGTCTTCCATGGCAAATCCACCCGCTCCCCTCCCCCCCATCCACACACACACACACTGAACGAATCTTCCAGATTGCTCATCCGCTCCAACCGTGCCCCGGGCTCTAGCTCCTGCAACCGTCTGCACCCAGGACGTTGAAGCACCTTCTTGCCACCCGCCCCACTCCCCCGAGTGAGGACGACTTCCTGCCTGCCCAGCCGGAAGCAGAACTGCAAAAGGGACCATTCTGTGGCCTGAAAAGGCATCAGCAGTCGGGAATGGAAGGCTGGGACCTGGCCTTGCCAACCCAGGGCTCTGTACGTCCTCTGCGTGATCTCGGGTCTCAGTGTTTCCTCACCTTGGTGCTTGCCTCACGAGGGAGGAGATACGTAAATCCATCATCAAGGCCACATTAAGGATGAGCTCATTTGCTGGCAAAGACTTGGGTGAGGGTTCTGCACTGTTGTTATTTTCAGTCAGGGGGTTGGGAGTTGTGATGTGAGGCATCATTGCAGTCGGCTGTGTCAGCTTTAATGAGGTACCCATTTAAGCCCAAGGACGCACACTGAGTCCCGTCCTAGGTCAGGCCCCCATGGGCACAAGCCATTACGGGTCATTGGAGGAAACTGGCAGGGGGCTGGGCAGGGTCAGGAGCTAAGATGTTAGAAATCGTCCCAACACGCCCAATGGCCTCTCAACCACACTGCCGCCCCAACTGTATTTTCCTGCTCTTTGCAGCAAAGCCCTGGGAAGGAGCTGTCCATACACGTGTCTCCAGGTCCTTACCCAAAATGCTCTCTGCCCCCCATACCACTGGCATACGCTCCCTGCCCCTCCATCTTAACCACCCTGGTCAAGGTCACCGATGACCTCCCGTTGCCGATTCCAATGGCCAACTGGCTCCTGTGTGTTTGTCCTGCCCCTGGCTTTCCTTCCACGCATACCCAACGGCCTCCTCCTCATCTCCACGTGGATGTCTCGTAAGCATCTCGAGCTCACCTGTCCAGACAGATCTCTCATTTTAGTGCCTCACACCCGCTGCTCCGTCATGAGGGGTGAACCATCCACCATCAGATCTGGCCAAAGCAACAGCCTCCTTCTCGAGTCCTCTATCCTGTCCCCCCCGCCCCAACTCATCCGATCCAGAAGCAGATCGTGTCGGCCCACCTCCAAATATAACTGGAACGTGAGTAATCGTCACCCTACCTCTCGCACGCCAGTCAGAAACGCCCTCACCTCCCCCAGACCCACAGTACCTCCGTGCCTGTGTGGCATCCAACCAACAGTGTCAGGGGAACGTGGGCAGCAGGGGACATCACAGAAGGACCTGAAGATTTCTAAGTCTCAGATTGGCCTGCTGGTCATAGCAACCAGGACAAGCACGGAAGCACGTGGGTTCCCATCCTTAGAAAAGCCACCGAGGGGTCCCAGCAAGGACACGGTAAGGGAGACCAGCAGGCCCACCAAGGGCCATCCTCCTCTTTGGGCACCCGCTGGAAAGCGAGGCACCGAGAGAGTCGACGAGTTCATAATGGAAATCTTATGCATTCATCATTTACAAGGTGATTTGGGATGAGGAAAGTGCCTAAGGAAAAAGCACTTTATCACACGGCAGAGAAAATCTAGATAACACCACAAGGAAAAGCATCTGTCAGTATCTACGGCTAGGGAAGAAAATCCTGTTCCGATTTTTGGAGCTCTACCACAGATGCGTTTTTAAGGGTTCACCATCCGTTGTAGGCTTTCGTTTTCGCAAAGAAAAGGAGCAGCAGACTCAGTCTGTACGAATTTGCATCGAAGCCCGAGGAAACGAAATTCACTAACGCAGGTTGTTACCGTGAAGAGCTCGAAAATCACAGTTTAAACACATCCTGAGCTCAAAACGTGGGCTCTGAGCAAAGCAAATTATCACATTTTCAAGAGTCATCACCAGTGGGAAGGAGAGGGAAGAGGATACGTGTGTGAATAGTTAAGAATGAACAATTTGCCGCTCTGCCCAAAAGTTTATGAATAAAACAAGGGAACGAAGTTCTAGCTGTGTCCTTTCCCATGTAGGCAGTGCTCGGGAGACTATGACTTGGAGGCTATGACATTTGGATTGGGTCGTGAATGCCAGAGACGAGGAGGGGCTCCCGAGAAGCCAGGCCAGCGTGCGCAAAGGCCAGGGGTAGAAAAGCACACCTAGGGGAACGGTGGCTACGCGGCCTGGCTGCTGGGGTCATGCGAGGTGCAGAGCGAGACAGAGAAGGGGAAGGAGGTCTAGAGCAAGGCCAGGCCAGGGCAGAGGAGGCCTTGAATGGCATACCACTAGATTGGAGCTCGATTCAGAGTTTACAGGCCTCATTCTGGTGGAGACTGCTCTCCAAGCATCACAGAGCTGCTCTCCCCGGGGAGCGAGACCCAGACGCCCCAGCCAACCCCACCTTCTGGCAAGGGTGTCACTGTCACATTCCTGGGTTCACCCTGACCCCCATCTCAGGGGCATGGAGTGGTTTCTTTGGTGAGACTCGGAACGAGCAGAAATCAGCCTCTCTCCTCCAAAGACTATAAGCCATCGTGTTTCGAGGCTTTCACCACCCCCTGTGACCTTTATGTATCTAAGGGTCAGACTCAAATGAAAGCCACGGTGGGCCCTCACTGTCCCCGGCCACTGCACACCCCCACGGAAGCGCGGGCCCAGCCGTGGGCGTCCCGTGCTACTCCTAATACCCCGGGCCACTGGGTTATGCCCCACCTTCCCTGCCCCTGGGATGGGAGCAGACGCTCCCATCGGCGGCCGCAAACTGTTGGATCGTACCGGAACGACCTGGGGTACCGGCTCAAATTTGTCAAGCAGAGTACAAATGATCACTCGGAGATTATGTTGCAACCGCAACTCTTGTACTTAGAATTGTCACTTAAATGAAGCCCACAGGCCACTCCACAGCACACCCGGTGAGGCACAGCGGTCGCCGCGAGGTGCGAGGTGGGCTGTGTGACGTAAGTGCCACCAGGCAGATCTTCTGTCTATTGTCCTGCCTCTGGGTCCTGTCTGCCAAACTTGCTGACGAGCCAGTTTTCCTCTGGTCTCCCTCCTGCTCGTTCATGAGGATGGACGGACAGACGCCCCCATCAACGTTCCAGCTCCGGCAGAAATCCCACCTGGAGGCCACCGTCCTGCCTCTTTGGAAATCTCCCTCCTAGAGGTAGGATAAAGCAGCCCCAGGTCAGAACCTCCCAGAAGCTCGCCTGTGCCACCCACCCCCCACCCCCACCCCCCCGCAGACTCTAAGCGGGCACTCAGTGCACCTGCCATCGCTTGCTTCGGCCCCCTCCTTCTCCAGCCAGCTCAGCTCGGCATCTGCTCTGCCCACCTGCCACAGCATGGCTCACACCCGCGAGAGGAGCCTGAAATGCAGATTTCCAGGTTCTGTGCCCTCGGGCATTGCGACAAAACCACAGCCTGCCCTCCTTCCTTGTGTCGTCAACAAGGACGTCCTGAGTACCTTCCACGGTCAGGGGCTATGCTGGGTGCAAGGGGCAGGGGTTAATTATGAGACAGTAAGACACGAACTCTGCAACGAGAAAGCTTAGCGTCAACGACAAATAACAGAAATAGGAGTAAAGCATCGCCGTCCACAGTGAACACGTCTCCGTTAAAATGACTATCCAGGGGCGCCCGGGGGGCTCAGTCGGCTAAGTGTCCGCCTCTTGATTTCGGCTCAGGTCGGGATTTCACGGTTCATGAGATCAAGCCCCGAGTTGGGCTCTGCGTTGACAACATGGAGCCTGCTTAGGATTCTTACTCCCTCTCTCTGCCCCTCCCCCACCACTGAATAAATAAACATTTAAAAATAAAAATAGAATAAAATAAAATGATTACCCAAGTTCCTTCAGAGAAAGGAGAAGCTAATCCTTCCTGAAAGCCAAAGGTGGCTGCCCAGGACTGCATCTTGCAGGACAAACGGACCAAACAGAAAAAAAGAGGGGTCACTCCAGGCACCTGGGTGGTTCAGTCGGGAAAGCAGTTAAGCGTCCGACTTCGGCTCAGGTCATGATCTCACGGTTTGTGGGTTCAAGCCCCGCATCAGGCTCTGGGCTGACAGCTCGAAGCCTGGAGCCTGCTTCCGATTCTGTGTCTCCCTCTCTCTGCCCTTTTCCCGCTCACTCTCTCTCTCTCAAAAAAATAAATAAACATTAAAAAAAAAAGCTTTTAAAAGAGGGTCACTCACCACCCCAACCCATTCTCTTCTATACCTTTGTTTTCCGGGGTTACGAGGATAGCCATTTTAAGACTGCCCCATAATTTATAAAATCAGTCTCCCTTTATTGCACATAGAGTTTGCTTCTAATTCTTTTCTATTATAAATATACTACAGCCCTGAAGAATTAAAAATAATACTTCCCTCAGGAAAATTCCACAACATACAACTCCCCTTTCAGAATACTGAGTTTTAACATTAAAAAAAAAAAAAAGTCTGTGTAGGGGCGGCTCAGTCAGTTAAGTGTCTGACTTTAGCTCAGATCATGATCTCATGGTTCATGGGTTCAAGCCCCACATCGAGATCTGTGCTGACAGCTCAGAGCCAGGAGCCTGCTTTGGATTCTGTGTCCCTCCCTCTCTCTCTGCCCCTCCCCTGTCTCTCTCTCTCTCTCTCTCTCTCAAAAATAAATAAGCATTAGAAAAAAATCTATACAAGAATTTGTGTCAATTTTTAAAGGTGAAAATTTGATGATTACTTTGATTTCTATCCCTAAGAATATGAATAAAGAAGTATTTAAAAACTATTTATTGGTAATTTTTAATTCTCCACTTGAGAATTTTTTTGTCCTTTGTCTATTTTAGTTGGTCTTTTCTTTTTTTACTGGTTTCGAAGAATTTTTTAATCCTGTAAAAACACTGACCCTTTATTACATATATGAAATATATATTTTGAAATTCTCTTAATTTGTCATTCATGTCTTATTTTTGAACATGATGTGTTTGGGGATACTAAAGTCTTCATTTGCATAGTGAAAACTACCAATATTTTGCTTTATGATTTCTGCTTTGGGTGGTAGTATCTCATTGCTAAATTACACTTTTTAACTGTTGTGTATTTAATAGCTTCTTCTACGTTGTCCTATATTTTATGTTCCATCAGGCAGATCCAATCAAATGTCCCTTCCAGGGGCGCCCAGGCGGCTCGGTAGGTTAAGTGTCCAGCTCTCGATCTCAGCTCAGGCCATGATCTCGTGGTTTATGGGATCGAACCCCACTACGGGCTCTGCACTGACATCGCGGAGCCTGCTTGGGATTCTGTCTCTCCCTCTCTCTGCCCCTCCCCAGCACACACGAGTGCTCCCTCTCTCAAAATAAATAAATAAACTTTAAAGAAATGTCCCTTCCAACAGCTACAATTGTCATTAAGAGCACGCGTCTAGACCAGTCTAACAGAATCTCTGTCCTTCTCTAGTGATGCCTTTGCAAAAGTTCTGTCCCTGTTCAGTTTCAAGTCAAGAAAATGCCATGAAGTAGAGAGTCCCTGCTCCCTCTCTAACCTCCTGCCCCTGTCATCAGACCAGCCTCTCCTCTTTAACGAGAACTAGCCTCTCCCCACTCCTAATTCCCAAACCACTAAACCAAGTCCCCAGTGGCCAGATTTAGCAAGCACGTCCCTGCCCCATCAGTCAGAGCATTCAACTCTGCTATCCTGTCCCATTTCCTTGAGGCCTTTCTCCACTTGGCTTTTGGGACCTGCCCTCTCCGGTTCACCCTCACCCCTTCCATCCTTCTTTGAAGGCTCTCTCCATCCACTTTCCTTTTTTTCTAAGAATCCCAAACTCAGCCTCCTTTGCTCTACCCCAGCTGTTCCCGAAGTGTGGCCCCTGGACCAACGGCATCAACTGGGAGCCCGCTAGAAATGCAGATTCTCAGGCCCCACCCCAGACTGACCGAGGCAGAAATTCTGGGGGTGGGGCCCACAGAGGCTAACGTTTGGGAGCCCTCGCCTTGCATAATCTCATTAAAATGTTCCAATCATTTTCTCCAGGCCAAACATTGCTCGTCAGCTCTGCGCCGGCACACTAACCCCTCCACAGGACGTCCCCTGTTCTGAGGTCTAACACGGATGACTCCACATATGGCAATAATGTCACCCTCGTATCCCTCCAGCCCTCCTCTGTCCCCTTTCTCCATGAATAGCACCCCTGCCTCGCACTTGCTTCCAGGCTCTGGATGAAGCCTCACCTTCCCATGTTCCCAAAATTGCCACCTGCCACCCACCCCCTCCCCCAACCCCCCTTCCCCTGGCGATCTTTTTCCCCGTAGCACTTACCACCCTCCACATAGTAACTATTTCCTGTGATTACTGTTTACTGTCTGTCTGGAACGGAACATCCATACGCCCTTCGGGAGGCATCTTTGTTTTGTTCACTCCATACCCCGAGCGTCCAGAATAACGCCTGGCGCATGGCAAGCATTCGTTAAATATTTAAATGAAAGAATGAATCCTTCTGATTCAGTCCACACCCCCCCCCCCCACATTTTTATGGCGTTAAGTCAGACTTACAAAGATGAGCAAGCCATGACTTCATGAGTTTCACAATCTACCGCTGGGTGGAAAAGTAGATTGTAGCGCACGGGCTTGGTACGATTCCCTCTATCTGCAACGTGTGTGCAGAGACGCTACACGTACATGGCCCTAGAGCAACGTCCGAGAGGAAAGTCACCAAAACGTCTGAATTAGTTATTCGTCCCTGGTGACCTCATTCACGCAGGTTTCAGACTCCACCGCACCACGGGTCACACAAGAGTGCCCACCTGCCCCGACCCCGATGAAAGGCGACGTCCCGAAGCTTGGCTGCTTGGTCGTTTCCTCCTTTGGGGAACTTGCTCTCCACACCCTTGTTCCCTGTGGCATTTTTCCTTCCTGGTTCTCTTCCTTTCCCCTGACACTTCCTCCTTGGCCCCCCACCCCCACCCCTCCCTCTCCACCTGCTCGCCCTCCTCCCCTCCCTCTCGCCTGCACTGGCCTCCAATACCAGCCTTTCCTGGGGCCTCAACCCACTCCTAAGGTCCCTCCTGGAAAAGCCCACCGTGTCTGTTCTTGCTGGTTTGTTCTTCCCAATGAACTTTAAAATCGGCTAGTTTAATTCCAGTAAAAGAAACAAACAAAAAACTGTGGGAATTTTTGCTGGAATTATGTTGCAGATGTAAATTAATATCTAAAATCTCTTCTATTCAAGCACATGTGTGTCTTTCTGTGTGCTTACGCTTTGCTTCTGTTTCAGAAGAATTTCACAGCTTCCTCTGGGCAGGTTGTAGGCATTTCTTAAGTGCCTTCCAGCTGTTTGATTTTCTTCCTTGACTGTCATGTTGGATTTTCTCTCCTGCTGTATCGTTTGTCTTGTTTGTATATAAAGGGATGGATATGTATACATTCGTTTCGTAAGTGGTACTTTATAAGTTCTCTTTTTTATGGCTTTCCATCAGTTGTTTCGTGTTTTCCAGATATATAAGCATGTCATTTACAAATAGAGATGCTTTTGGCTTTTCCTTCCAGCACTAATGCCTTTTATTGCTTTCCCTTGTCAAAAGGCATGGACTGGAATTCCAGGGTCTTTAATAATGATGAAAATAGAGGACATACTTGTCTTATTGTTCCCTTTAATGGAAAACCCTCGAGTGTTTTCTGATTAAGTAAGATGCTAGTTTGGGGGCCAAGACGTATATATTTTTGATGTATTAAGAAAGTAGTCATCAAGTCCTAATTTATTGACTGGGTATTACCCTTTGTTAAATGCTTTGGCTTATGACATCTTCGGAGATGAGTTTTAAATTTTTATCCTTATTTCTATTAATATAATGGAGTCTATTAATGGATTTCTTAATATTGATTCAACCTCACTGTGTTAGCTATCCATCGCTGATAACAGATCATCCCAAAACTTAATGGCTTAAAATAACAATGAACATTTATTTTCTTATAGTTTCTGAGGGCCAGGGATTTGGGAGCAAGTTATCTGTGTTAACTAGACATTAATCATCAACAGCTGTTAACATCACACGCACACACACACACACACACACACACAGAGTTGGGTATTATGCAACTCCTGATAGAAGGATATATCATCACTGTTAAAAAATTGAACTCAAATTAATTCATCAATTAATTTACAGGGAATATAGAAGACAGAAAAACATGTAAAAGACATCATAGGGAAACAACAAAGGCCAGGCCACAGGAGATAACCATGTGACAAATTATCTGATTTTCCAAAAAGTAAATTATAAAGAAAAGAGAGACAGACATACAGACAGCGGGAGAGAGAAAGATGTAGGGAACATCTGTAGATTAAAACAGATTCAGGGGCACCTGGGTGGCGCAGTAAGTTGGGCATCCAACTTCGGTTCAGGTCATGATCTCACGGTCCGTGAGTTCGAGCCCCGCATCGGGCTCTGTGCTGACAGCTCAGAGCCTGGAGCCTGCTTCGGATTCTGTGTCTCCGTCTCTCTCTGCCCCTCCCCTGCTCACACTCTGTCTCTCTCTCAAAGATAAATAAACATTTTTAAAAATTTTTTAATTAAAAAAAAACAGATTTGAAAGACACACGGTATTCAACCACAATGTATGGATCTTATGTGGATTCTGACTCAGAGAAAGCACAAGAAAACAGAAATTTGATCACTAGCTGACTATGTGATCATATTCAGGAATCATTGTTAATTTTTTGTTGTCATATTCATATTTTGAACTTTTTAAATTTCTCATCTTTTAGAGAGATTTCCTGAACTGTTCATGGATGAATGAGACACGATGTCTGGGATTTATTTCAAAATAATATGGACGATGAAGGCACAGAAAACCTATATTGGCCGTGACTGGTCATTGTTGAAATTGGGTAATGCGGACACAGGCTTTCATTACTCTCCTCTGTGTGCTTTTGTATGTATGTGACGTTTTACCATATCAGAGCTTTTTAAGCATCTTAACATCTTCTTGTGTCCTGAGCTGCTCTTTTTCTGGAAAGTCCTATTTCAGTTATGACATCACCTTCCACCCAGGTACCTGCACCAGAAAGCTCGCAGACAGCCACCCTCCCTCGTCTCCCCCGCTTCCCAGAGTCCATCGAATCCTGTGTCCTGAGGTTTTCTATCTTGCACACATTTTCACAGAGGTGAAATTCACATGACCATTCTGATGCGGACGATTGGGGGGCGTTTAGCACACTCATACCCGTGCAGGTGACGTGCAGTCGTCACCTCTCTCTCCTTCTAAATTTTTCATCACGCCAGGGAAACACTCTGTACCCATTAAGTAATCAGTCTCCACTGCCCCCTCCTCCCAGCCCCTGGCAACGGCTAATTGGCTTCCCGTCTCCGTGGATCCGCTTACTCTGGACACGCCACATCAAAAGAACCATGCACCCATGGCCTTGTGTCCGGCTTCTTTAACTTAGCATCATGTTTTCAAGGTTTATCCAAATTATAGCAGGATTGTCCTAAATTTTTATGAATCGTTCCATTTCTCTCCATCCCTACCGCCCCTGCTTGACTTCAGGGCTTCAACCTCTCTTCCCCGGGCTGGCTGAACAGCCTCTGAAGTGGCCTCCCCGCCTCCCCAGCCTGGTTTCCCCACGGCAGCCAAAGCGGTCGTATATTTCCCCAACACATCCTGCTCCCCACATGAGCCAACCGCCCTCCCTCCAGGCTTCACGCCTCGGTCCCCTTAAATCCAAACACCTCCTGCGTTGTCCTTTCTTCTCTCGGTCCTTGATCACGTCCATTCGTATCATTCTAAATTGGAAACGCTCCTCGTCACGGTCACGCTTTCGTTAGCCAAACACCAGGGCCAACCTAAAAGCCCATCCGTGGAGGGAGGATTGGAGTCGTGATGTGGCAGCCACGGGGTCGAATGTCATTGTCATGCAGCTGTTAAGAGGACGCTGAGGTGACCCTGGACCAGCCACTGAATCAGAAAACTACACTGCATGTACGGATGTTATTGGGGCCGCTGGTGGAATCTGAATGTGGACTGGACATCAGGGAGTGGTGTTCTACGGATGTTTAGGATTTGTTTTGTAAGCTATCGTCACGTCGTATCCGCTGGCGTGACGGTCTAATTATCTGACCCTTGGTAGAGTGTTTGGGAAGAGTTTGTTAGTGCCTCACTTTTATTTTAGCCAGGGCTATGGTGCACCTGATGGGATTTACCCCTACGGCCATCCTTTGCATGGTCTCCCGTTATGGTGCAGGTCTCTGAGAGCTCCGGGAATCAGGTCACGCAAACTCCAGGGCCGACAGAGCCGCGCCCGCACCCCTCACTACCTGACTCGGCCCAGCCTGCCGTTTTCTGTGTCAGCCTCTCCCGTGGGGAGGCGCGAAGGGAAACCGGCCCCCGGCCCAGCTGACTCCGGCACACAGGGTGCCTTTGTGCCCCCCGCCGAGGCCGCACATGACCAGAGTGGCAATGAGGGCTCCCGACGTGCAGCTCACCCTCTCCCACCGAATTCTCTTGCCTAATCTGCTCCAGGGGCCCGCTGGTGTTTCTTTCCTGCTTTCCCAGCCATTATGCCAGGCCTGGCGGAAGAGAGGCTTCCCCGATGCTTCCCGCGGTCCCGGAATGTATAATGAAGTCACCAGCCTGCAAAAGAAAAGGCCTCTGTTTCTATGGGTGACGGAGCTCGGTTCCGGGATGTGCATTATGCAACTCGATCTTCAAAAAATAAAGTGGTGACTGTTAGGGGCATGTCGTGTGGCCTGGCAGCTTTGAGAGGGGACCTTTTTATTTTTTTTTTTATTTTTTTTAACATTTATTTATTTTTGAGACAGAGAGAGACAGAGCATGAGCAGGAGGGGGGCAGAAAGAGAGGGAGACACAGAATCCGAAACAGGCTCCAGGCTCTGAGCTGTCGGCACAGAGCCCGACGCGGGGCTCAAGGACCGCGAGATCATGACCTGAGCCGAAGTCGGTCGCCTAACGGACTGAGCCACCCAGGCGCCTGAGAGGGGTCCTTTCATTTCTTGCTCTGTGAGTTCCCTGAAACCCTCGGATTGCTCTGTGGCCTTAAAACCAAATGCTGGCCCCTTGCTTTTCTGCCAGGATGGTGTGCTACCCACAGGGAGGAGCTCTGGTCTGCACTTTCCCCCAGGCCGTGCAAGCCACGGAGGGCCGGTGTCCACTGTGAGCGGAGAGGCTCCTGGAGGCCGTCTGGGCCCTTAGTGGCTCTTAATCCAGGCCCAGATGACATGGCCTCACCCTCAGTGAAGACAAGAGGCGTTGCCCTGCCAGATCCAAGAGGCCACAGATTCTGTGAGCGCTAAGTTGGGATCGTGGCCGTAATGAAACCAGCGGGGCAAATGGCGGGGGCCAATGCCACGCCCGCCGGACAAAGCCGGAGTCAGGGCCAGGCCCCTCATCAGGCAGCACAAAGCGGACCGCAGATGCCCGCCGAACAAGAGCGGCTGAGAATCCGCAGGCCAAACCAAAGCCAAACCCCGCAGCCGTCGTCAGGGAAAGGAAGGGTCCGAACGTGGAGCATGAGGTATGTCTCGCTCAGTTTCTCAGACTGACCAAGGGCCAGAGTGAGCCTGTTAATTCACAATCCTGGTTCTCACCCCAAACCAGCCGAAAAAGAAGCTCCAAGGCTCTAGAAACCGCATTGTGAGAAGAGCTCCAGGGAAACCCCGTGAACTTCTGCAATCAGAGCCTGAGCAAGGCCGTCAGAGCAGGTGCACCTGTTGCTTTTCCAGGGGAGGAGGGAGAGCAGAACCTTCCTGGCTATTTTTAGGATCATCTCCTCTCATCGTACTTATTTTGTCCCCTCCCACCCCTGTTTCAACCACCCTGTCAAGCAACCATGCCGGTGGGTTCCTGTGCATCTTTTCCTTTAAATGCATCCTTAACGAGGGCACGTTTCGTGCCGTGTGCCCCCATTGTGACTTCTATAAACAAGGTTGCCTCGAATAGCTGCTTCTTATGTTTTTCATACCGCACTGAGTGTTTAACACACACCCTTGCTGCTAAGTGGGCTTGTCCATCGTTTTCATGTCCTGCTCAGAGCTTCATGGTGTGTGTGTGTGTGTGTGTGTCCATCACACCCTACCTCTCCACCCTCCATGGGGTGAGTGCCCCAGGTGGCCTCATCCCCTCACCAGCCACACATACACGTGCATACACGCATGTACACACACATATATGTATACACAAACATGCATGCATACACAGACACATGTACACACACATACACACATGTACACATGTATACACAAACAACATGCATACATAGACACATGTGTACACACACACGTGTACACACATGTATACACATATACAAACATGCATACACGCATGTACACATGCACACACATACACATATGTATACACATACATATATACAGGTGCACATGCATATATACACATACACACATACATATACACATATTCACAGGCACACACACATACGCTTACATGCACATGTACACATATACACACATACACACATACACATGTATGCATATATACATACAAACATACACATGTGCATACACATATACATACACACTTACACACATACATATACACATGCACACATATCCATACACATATATGCATGTGCACCCATATATATACATGCACACAAACATATACATATACATGCACACATATCCGTACACATATGTACATGTACACACATACACACACACAAACACATGCATACATGCACACACGCATGCCCACAAGCACACACATATACACATACAGAACATTTTCTTCTTGATGGGTGTGTGTGTGTGCATGTGTGCGTACCCAGAAGTAGCACTCCGTGGCCATACTGGAAACGACCCAGGCTCATCAACTGATGAACCCAGAGCTGATGACGGAGCTGGAGTCCGTCAGTTGAACTCTACCAGATTGTCTGCCAAGGATCTGTCCATCCGCTCTCCCACCACCCATGTACACGGGACCCCACCCCCTGTATTCCAGCATTAATGCCATCCAGCTTCTATTTTCCTGATTTTTGCCAGGCTACTAGGTTTGCAGTGAGGCCTCACTGTGGTTTTAATCTGCATTTGTCTTTTTACAAAGGAGTCAGAGGGTCTCTTCATATGACCACTATTCTTTGAGTTTTCTCTTCTGTAAATTGCCGGTTCGTACCCTTTTCTTGTTAATTTGCAGCATCTCCTTAAGTATTCTAAATATTACTTCCTCTTTAGTTTTAGACATTACAAACTTTTTATCTCACTTTTACATATTTTTTTCTCACTTTCTGGGGTACTTTTTAATGATGTATTTCGAAATATTTTCATTGAGGTACGATTGATATAGAGCATTAATTTCAGGTGTATAACAGAGATTCGGTATCTGTGTACATTGCAAAGTGATTGCCACGGTAAGTCTAGCTAATATCCATCACTGTACATGGTTATAAAAAACTTCTTTCTTTGTGATGAGAACTTTCAAGATCTACTCTCTGAGCAACTTTCTTTTTTTTTTTTCTTTTCAATGTTTATTTACTTTTGAGAGAAAGAGAGAGAGAGAGAGAGACACAGAGTGAGAGCAGGGGAGAGACAGAGAGAGAGGGAGACCCAGAATCCAAAGCAGGCTCCAGGCTCTGAGCTGTCAGCACAGATCCCAATGCGGGGCTCGAACCCACAAGGTATGAGATCATGACCTGAGCCGAAGTCAGACGCTTAACCAACTGAGCCACCCAGGTGCCCTCCTCTGAGCAACTTTCAAAGTTACAATGTAGTGTTATTAACCAGGGTCACCGTGCTACACATTACGTCTCATGACATACTTATTTTATAACTGGAAGTCGGTGCCTCTTGACCACGCATTCTGCCCACTTTCACCCCTGCCTCTGGCAACCACCCATCTGTTCTCCATGGTGTGCTTTTTTTTAACTACTTAATTGAGATATAAATCACATGCTGTACAATTCACCCAATTAAAGTGTACAATTCAGTGGTTTTTAGTGTATTCACAGAGTTGTGCAACCGTTACCACAATCAATTTTAATAACATTTCCATCATCCCCCAAAGAAGCCGTATATCCATTAGCAGTCCCTTCCCATTACCCACCCCCTCTCCCCCCTCCTCCCCGCCAAGCACACCAGCCCTTCAGCAACCACTAATATCCTTTCTGTCTCAATAGATTTGCCCACTCTGGACATTCCATGTAAATGGAATCATACAACATGTGGTCTTTTTTGTCTGGTTTCTTTCACTTAGCATCGAGTTTTCAAGGGTCATTTGTCGTATAACATGTGTCAGTACTCGGTTCTCTATTACCAAATAATAGGTATAGACACACCACATTTTTGTTCATCCATTCACCAGGTGATGGACAACTTTGGGTTGTTTCCAGTTATTGGCTGCTGCGGCCTTTCATGTATACGAAATTTTGTGCGGACACATGTCTTTCTTTTTCTTAGGTAAATACCTAAGGGTGGAATCGTATGAAGGTTCCATGTCTAGCATTTCCAGAAACTGCAAAGCTGTTTTCCACAGTAGCTGCACCCTTTTACATTCCCACCAGCGACGTATGAAAGTCCGCATTGCTTCACCTTCTCACCCACTCTTGTTACCCCTGTCTTTCCGGGTGGGTGGGGCGTGGTATCTCCACTCATGATGCCGAGCATCTTTCCATGTGCTGTTGGCCATGTGTGCATCTTTGCGTTGGAGAAATGTCTATTCAGATCTATTGTCCGTGGTCAAGTTGGGTTAGTTATCTTTTTACTATCGAGTGGTACTCGTTCAGTACGCTTTCTGAACAAAAAAGATAGACCCTTAATTTGATGTAATCACCTCAGGTTGGTTTTGTGTTTGCCTTGTATATGGTTTGTGATCTGTTTGTGATCTGATCCCTGGGAAGTTTCTTCTGTTCTCCATCTGTGCCTCTATAATTATTCGCTTTAGAGTTCCTGTAGGACTTGGATTATTTCGGTGCCCTCCAGTTTTCTAGGTTCCCCATAACAGAGCCAAGGAGAAACCACTGTGACTTTATGTCTAATGCTGTCTTAACAAGAGCCCTTTTGACTGGGCCAATCATTTTTTTTAAGTTTATTTATCTATTTTGAGACAGAGAGAGACAGCATGAGTGGGGGAGGGGTAGAGACAGAGGGAGAAAGAGAGAATCCCAAGCAGGCTCCACACAGCAGTGCAGAGCCCGGCGTGGGGCTCAAACTCACGAAACCGTGAGATCATGACCTGAGCCAAAACCGAGAGTCGGACGCTTAACCAACTGAGCCCCCCGCCCCGGTGCTCCTTGACTGGGCCAGTCATTTAAATCAGCCAAATCTGTCTTCAAATAGCCAGGTTCCTAAGTCATTTTTTAGGGAATTCTGTAAAGCATGACTCTATAACGACTAGTGCCTCGAGATGTCAGTCTGGTTTCGTTGTCACAAAGGTTCATGGCCTCCTGCAACGAGACTGACACCACACTCTTCCTGGGGGTCCTGAGTGTCCCCACCTGGTGTGGATACCGAAGGAGCAATGCTACACACACAGAGTCTAGATAGCAATGGGTCCCCGTGTGGTCTAACGTCCTCTGTCTTTTTATGGATGAGGTATTCAGGTGCTAGGACATCCCTGGTGACATCCCGGACAGCACCCAAGCCTCCAGATTCTGAAAATATCACACTTTACGACTGTGTAACACTGTACAATTTTAAGAGAACATCTCCTCATTACACTAGACACTCAAAGCCCCATCTTGTTAGCTCCATTTTAAAGGTGGGGAAACTGAGGTGCAGAGGTGGTACGGGATCGTCCGCGATCCCACAGCTCATGCGTGGACAGAGCTCGGGAGAGACCTCAGCTTTTCTGACCCACACTACACAACTGTATGAGTCTGCTAAGGCCACCAGGGCCAAACACCCCAGTCCAGGGGGGTGGGTTCAGACAACAGACATGTATTTCCAAGTCCAAGAGCAAGGTCCTGCAGAGTTTGGTTTCCGGCGAGAGCCCTCTTTCTGACCCGCAGACAGTCGCTTTGTGCTCACATGGTCTCTCCTCTGAAGGTGCGTGTAGGGGAACGGGGGTGGGGGAGAGAGGGAAAGACTGTGCTGGTGTCTCTTTTATAAGGACACATCCTATCGGATCAGGGCCCCTCCTCTGTGACTTCATTTAACCCAAATTACTTCCTAAAAATTCCGTCTCCAAATGCAGTCACGTTGGAGGTCTTATTCGTTAGCATATGAATTTGGGGGGAACACCGTTCTGTCCACGGCCCCACTGTAACAAATTGCCACAAACTTGGTGGCTCAAGCAACACAGTGGCGCTGTGTCACAGCTCTGGAGGGCCAAAGTCAAGGCTTCACCAGGTTTCGGCACAGCTGCATTCCTGCGGGAGGCTTCCGGGTAGAAGCCCTCTCTTTGCCTCTTCCAGCTCCCGGGGGCCACCTGTGCTCCTCGGCTCACGGCCCTTCCTCACGTCGCCCCAGCCACCTGCTCTGTCCTCACATCTGCTCCTCCTGACTCTGATTCCCTGCTTCCCTTCATGATGGGACCTCACGATGACGTTGAGCCCACTCAGATAAACCAGGAGAATATTACCGTCCCAAGATGCTCCACTCAGTCCCGTCTGAGGAATGTCTTTTGCCAGTTTAGGCGATGCTCTCAGGTTCCAGGGATTAAGATGTGGACCTTTCTGGGGGGAATTATTCACCCCCCATGTTCACGTAACCCCTCTAGAACACGGAGGTCTCCTCTGTAAAGTGAGAAAGTACAACAAGAAGATTTCTAAGACCCTCACAGACTCTCTCTGGCTGTGGCTTGTGGTTAAGCCTGCCCGGAAGTGTCTGATTGTTTTGTGCATACGTTTCATCCACCAGCCATGCTTCTCTAGCTCGGAGCGCCAGTGAGGTTATGTATCTGTTAGAGCGTAGCGTTTCTCCTTCCATGGCTTCTTTCCTTTCTTGGAACACTTCTGTGCCAACACTTTTGCTCACCAACATTATTTTCCAGTTTTAGGAAAACCAAAATGAATACATTTTGCTCAAGTCTTCTTCGACACTGCACTTCTCAGGATTTCTCATTTATTCCGCACACATTACAACGCATACACATTCACTGACTCATTCCATAAATGTTTGCTAACATTTGTGTACCAAGCACTGTGCTATGTTGCACACGTGCCTGCAAGTTCATGTGCGGAAGTAAGAAAAAACTCGATGGGGATTTGGGACACCGGCTTCCTGTTACCTGGATGCCTCATCTATAAAAAGACCGATGATGATGATGATGATGATGACAGTAGATCGCTTAAGGACCTATCACTATTCGGGACACCTTCAGTCCTGAAGATGGCAGGAAATGCAGCTCAGAGACCCCAGTGAAAGGACCCGTGCCTTGCCCAGAGGTGTGGACAGGGCTAGGGGACCACCCGTGGGTTGGTGGGGATCCCAGAGCCTTGCCACAATGGGCAGTGCTGTCCTCCCCAGGGTCACGGGGACAAGGGAGACAGGTGAGAAATGGAAGCCTGGGCGAGGGAGCTGTCATCACAAAAGGTCAGAGCGACTATCAGAGACAAGATGTCAAAACAGACAGTGGGTAGGTGAGGAGCCCTACGGGCCCCAGCCCCTCCTTGTCCTGCCCACCCGTCTTATGCCAGTGCCTCCCAGTGGTCAAACCCAGCCAGAAGGGATCCCAGGAGATGCAGCTATCGGGGGTTCGTCTCTTGGTGGCACAGAGAGGACAGAGAAAAGCAGAGAACGGACCCTGCTGGGGTGAATGGAGGGAAAGAACCAAGAAGGGCCAGCTCTCTGGCCCTGTCACCAAGTGACTTTGCCTCCTTAGGCAAGTGACTCCCTCGCTCTAGGCTTTTGTTTTTTTCACCTGAAAATGAACCAGAGGGGCACCTGGGTGGCTCAGTCGGTTAAGAGTCTGATTCTTGATCTCCGCTCAGGTCATGATCTCATGGTTTGTGTTCAAGCCCCACATCAGGGGATTCTGGCTCTCCCTCTCTCTGCCTCTCTCTCTCTCTTTCTCTCAAAGTAAAAAAAAATTGAACTTAAAAAAAAAATGAACCAGAGGGGCGCCTGGGCGGCTCAGCCGGTTGAGTGTCTGACTTCGGCTCAGGTCATGATCTCACGGTTTGTGAGTGTGAGCCCCACATCAGACTCTGCTGACAGCTCAGAGCCTGGAGCCTGCTTCACATTCTGTGTCTCCCTCTCTTTCTGCCCCTCCCCCACTTGCCCTCTGTGTCTCTCTGTCTCTCAAAAATGAATAAATGTTAAAAAAAAAAAAAGGCTTTTTTTAAGTGAACCAGAGAACTGGAGTCCACTAGTTAAAGGTTGATCGCTCCCGTTTATTTCAATTTTAATAATCTCTGGTTCAAGATACAGACATAAAGTCGAAATACAGAGATATGATATATGTTCAATACACCGCCAAGCCATATGTTTGTTTTCTGTAAATATATAAAATACTGTGAAGATGTGGCTTTTGAGGCAGCACTATGTATAAATATATCAACTGGGTTTCCCTCAGTGCTCATAATTTACAACTGACTCGCACAGAGGTAAGAGGCAAGCCAACAAACAAATGCATATTCTAGCATTTGGTCTGGCCTGATTGGGGGGTGGGTGGGTGGGTGTTCAAACTCCCTCGGGATTTTAATCGATACATGAGCAGCTGTCATGCAGATAAATGAAGCTTGGGGAGCACAATGCATCCTTCACGGTGGCCTTCTCTCCTTACGAGCCATAAACCCAATGATGGGACAGTTGACCGCGTGCACGGGGGGCAGGATTCTGCAAAGAGCCAGGGCCTCTCCGAGGCAAGGGAGGGAGACGAAGCTTCTCAGCCCGGGCCCCAGCTATGGCGATGGCATCTGACAGTGGCCTAGCACAGAGCTCTTTCAACCTGGCTGAGAGTCTGATGACACCTTTGAACAGAAAGAGACACCCCCGGCAACAACAGAAAATACGGTGATGTATTCAGAGAGGGCAGCGGAAGCCAGCCTTCTGCTGTGTGCATTCTGCTACTGACCCACCGGCCCTTAGCTCGGGGCTGCAGCTCTTGCTAGGGCTCGTCCCCTGCCCTGGTTCCATTGGGACGTTTCTTTCTTCGTCCTCACAGTGGAGACGCCTCTGACCCTCTCCTGGTGCCGAGACCCCGTGACAAGAGGAAAATCACAACTGACCGAAAGGGGCTGGTTGTTACTTCAAAACTGAACACATGCAAGGAAATTTCTGGAAGAGCACACAGGCAACAGGGGATCCCCTGGGAAATAACAGGGATTCCCTCTGGGAAAGAGAATTGAGGTTTTGCGGTAGGAGGAAGAATTCTGTATCTTCACTACATGTCCCTTACGCCCGTCTAAACCTTTGACTTACGCATGTATATCTTTTTTCATTAAAAAAGAAATTCTCCTGAGGCACCCCACCGTTGCCAGCCCTGGTGCTCAGTTTTCCGATGAGAAGTTATTTACCACAGAATGGTTTGCAGAGAATCTGTGATGTATTCGCGCGAATCACACGACCCTGGGGAAGGCGTGAGGAATGGGTTTGCTCCGAATTCATAGAGTCCAAGCAAATAAAACCAAAAGGCCATAAAACATCTGAAGAAGGGCCATCTCTGCGCGCACTGACAGGCACTTGGCACGCTTAGCTCACAGCGGTGACAGATGCCATCTAAACGGGGTGGAGGGTCCTGCGATCAGCGGACCAGGAGAATGGATGTTTCTCTTTGAAGGAGAGGGTGTTGCTGGGGACAGCGTGGCCACCACCAGCTCTTCCTCTTTTCGGGAAATCGCCACTGGTACATTCCTTTTGGCTTCCATCTTTTTGGACTTTTGTCTGACTTTTCCCCCCAAAAGTGGAAAGAGAGCGGAGACAACCTCTGTGAGCTCACACTGGCCTGGGATTTGGATGTGGTCAGGTCTCCACCACCTTATGACTCAAGGCTGCTGCCCATGGGGCAGAACTTGATGTCTCCAAGAGCCATGATTCTGTACATACTCCACCTTGACCATTTGACCTTCGGACCCCAGCCTGTGATAACCTGTGCTCTGGTACTCTTGATCTCTACTGTTAGGTCTCAGTAGCCCCTTCGGCACTTTGTTTCCAATCCAGCGTTCCAACCCCATCCTCTTTTCCAAGCTCTGGAACTTGTCTTGTCCCCAGCTCCAGGTGCAACCATCCCTTGGAGTGAAAGGTCTAGAGAACTTGTGTTTCCCAGCTCCAGCAAATCTGGCCAAGCGGAATTCACTGGAAGTGAGTTTGGGATGTTAACTAAATTGAATGAGGAAAGAAATCTGGGAAAAATGAACCAAAACACTGCTGCAAAACCATCTTTGTGGTGCACAAAATTACCAATACTCAAAACATCATGGGCTCTCATTATCAACAAAACTGCTGTCTCAACCAAATGGTCGCGTTGACCAATTTGCTTTCTATCAAACTGCTTTCATGCAAATAATTTTCAGCTTTGTCATTTGTTGCCCTGGCCCCCAGCCAGCTCTCCACCCAACCTGGTCATGCCACACTGTCACCCAGAACACCGCCTCCCCACCCAGCATCCACTCCCACACCTTCCCTGCCATGAGGCACCGTCATGAGGTCAGACATGACCCAGTAATTGGGGAAACTCCATTCCTTTAGGATCACCTGAGAGCCACTTGATAAAGAAAGGGTCAAAGACATTAATAACCTTTTGGCCAATGAACACTACCAGCTAGAGGACCATATGAGCGAAATTCCTAGAATGGCTCCCCTCCTGCCCCATCTACAACCACCCTGCCTCAAGGTGGGGTAAGACATCTGAATCCATTCCTTCCCATGGTCTCCTGCCCCTGTTCCCTTCTTCTAGCCACTTAATAAAAGCTCTGCTTGCCCTCCGCTGAGCTCCCCTATAACCAACCCATCCTACCCCTCTGTCCCGTGTCTTGCTTGATGTCTCATTTTGACCCTTTCCAGCCCTACAACTCGAAAGATGGCCATCAAGGTGCTGCCCCACTTGGGCCAAATCCTCACCCGCAGTGTCCTACATGGAACATTTTGATCCTACAGAAGCTTCCTCAACGTGGGGGAAGAATCCCAGGATGAGAATTTTCTCAAGTCACGTTCAGGGCAGCCCGGTAGGTCACCATCATCTGACACAGCCTCCTTCTCCTTCTGGTTCATGACGTTTATCTAGGTTTGGAATTGCTCTTTATAAATCGGAAGCCAGGGTGTAAAATTTGGAGAGAAAGGGAGACAGAAAACAACATTGTAGGAATATATTTTTCATAGAAGTTAAGACACATAAATGACCTGAGATATCACCGTCCAACTGCTGCTGGACGTCTGGGTTAGCTCTGCGTCAGCCTGTACTTGAACATGGGGCATGGCAGGGGTTCGTTCACCGGAGTCAACACGAACACTGCGTCTGGTTCGATTCTTCGTGTCTTCCTTATTCCTTTGTTTTTTTTTTCTTTTCTGAGAGAGAGAGAGAAAGAGAGAGATAGCATCCGTGTGGCAAGAGCAGAGAGAGAATCCCAACCAGGCTCCATGCTGTTGGTGAAGTGCCCAATGCAGGGCTCGACCCCATGAACCATTGAGATCATGACCTGAGCTGAAACCAAGAGTTGGACGCTCAACCCGCTGAACCACCCGGTCACCCCCTCTGTCTTCTTTTTTCTTTTCTTTTTCATACTCAAAATGCCTCATCACTTGATTGGTGCCCCAGTCAGGCAAGCCTAGTCCTCCTACAAAATTAAGTAATAAATGGGCTTTGATGCAGATACTGGCCACTGAAACCACCAGATCTATCGAAGAAAAGTTTCCCCAAGTTCAAAACACTCCACCTTTTTCTTCTTCCCCAACAATGATTGAAAATATAAAAACGTCTCATGTTAATTTGGTACGCTTATCAGTATTCTGAAAGTGTCATGAACCAATTCCAACCCTATGATGTAGACACATGGATTAAAATATATCTCTGTGACTTACAACAGTTAATCTTTTCCTGAATCCAATGCTCGGAGGCTCACCCTGGCTTGGTGACATCAGAACCAATTAATGACAAAAAGCTTATGCTGGCTGAGTATGAATATTTCTGTTCATTTCTGCATCTGCCCCCCTTTGCCTTTGTCTTTATCAGACACCATCCCCCAACAATTTTCCATTTTGGCGGTGAGATTGGAGACACGTGAGTGTCTACCTTGCACCAAGCTCTGCCGTGTGTGTGTGTTTCCATACGAGTTCTGGTTTATTTCCCACCTCCGTTGGCACTAACCCCTCTCACTGGCTTTCCAAAGGGCGAAGTAGACGTTCTCTCCTGGTAGAGTAATTGAGAACTTTGCCCGGGCCACTTCCAATCGGAAGGAAAGAATGTTCTCCTACCCACGAAAAGAAGTGTGGCATTTTCTTCTACCCATGGATCGCTGCTCAGTAGATTTATATTAGAAACTTGACATTCCTTAGCAACGCCCTAGCAACAAAAGCTCACCTGAAATTTCATAAAGCTTTCCAGAAATTGTTTTCTAAAAGGACTCATTCCCTCCCAACATGTTTACCCTCGAGGAAATAATTTCTCTTTATTGCTTTTCCTGATCACAAAAGTAATACAGACTTGCTTTAGAAAATTCAAGCAATAGACAGATATGAAAGTAAAAACTCCTGGCTGGCACTACTGCTGTCCCCCCCCCCCCAAGGAAAATCTCCCAACAAATGTTATTTAAAAAGGTTGGTTGGTTGTTGTTTTTAAACAGAGTTTAAGTTACTCTCGTGGGCAGGAAATAACAAAACTATGTTTGGGTGTCAAAAACACAAAGTCACTTTCCTTTCTTTTTAAGAAAGTTACCACCATTTCTGCCTGATTTTGTCACTGTTTCCCTTTCTTTCCTGAACAAAGTTCCCTTTATCCCGAATTTCAGCTTTCTATCCACCTTATTGAATGAGAATAAAACCAGATTGAGTTGATGTAAGCATAGACTCCGTTGAAAGAGTGCGTTCACCCAATCCAACAAACCGGGTTATGGTACGAGGTATAGACGCTGAAATAATTAATGTAAAGGACAAAGATGATATGGTTACTCAGCAGCTATCACACCATTAAGATGAGCCGGAAACTTCTGTGCCTGAAAATAACCAAGGTGCTTTTTAAAAGCTGGGCGAGCATCTGACCTCATGCAATTGAAAAGGGAAGAGAAAATCCATGATCTCACCCTCACTATACGTCCTAAAACAATCCAGAGTTGTTCTTCTCCTAACTGTGGGAAGTCTCGGCTGACACTGAGAAAATTTCATATTAGCCGGCACTGAGAAAATGTGCATGATATGTTAAGGCGTGGCCTCTGTCCTTAGAAAAGCTTAGCATCTTAATTCCAATTTTCTGTATCCAAAGTAAGTCGATGTCCTAAAACAAGGTCATCTATCCTATATGGTATAGACAAGATTAAAGTAATGCTCAAGTCATCACGGATTTCTCAGGAGAAAGAAAAAGCCTGTGTTCTGACAGTCATTTATTCATTCAAGAAATATTATTAAGTATAAATTTTTTGTGTCAAACCTCCCACCCAGACGTGTGAGAATAATGTGTTCATGAATCTTGCAAAATGAAAGAAAGAATAAATTCTTGATCAGACCCGTTGCTAGGCTTTGAAGATGCCAAAATTCATAAGAAGAGAAGAGGAAACAAATATTAATACCACAAAATGCACGCTACAGTCGAGAGCATCTACAAGGGCAGTGAGTATATCCCAAAAGGAAGCCTGTCCCTAAGACAATGTGAAGCCTCGGGGAGCCTGGTGGCTCAGCTGGTTAAGTGTTGGACTTCAGCTCAGGTCACGATCTCACAGTTTGGGAGTTCGAGCCCCGCGTTGAGCTCTGTGCTGACAGCTCAGAACCTGGAGCCTGCTTTGGATTCTGTGTGTGTGTGTGTGTGTGTGTGTGTGTGTGTGTGTATCTGCCCCTCCCCTGCTCTGTCTCTCTCTGTCTCTGTCTCTCTCAAAAATACATAAATATTAAAAAAAAATTTGAGACAATGTGAACCTCAAATATGTCGAGGAACATCTTCTCACTAGAAACAGCTATGAGTCCTTCTTCAAATTACCCACACGGCAATTTTTCACTTAAAAAAAAAAAAAAAAGGCTTGACATGTGTTAGTACTCCAGAACTGCTGTGACAAATGACCACACACTGAGTGACTTAAAACAACAGGAATGTGTGGTTTCCCAGCTCAGGAGGGCAGAAGCCCAAAGTCAAGGTGTCAGCAGGGCCACGCCTTCTCCAAAGGCTCTGGGGGGAGGGTCCTTCCTCTCCTCTTCCGGTTTCCGGTGGTGCTGGCAGCCCCAGTGATCCTTGGCTTACAGAGGTGTCACTTCAAAATGGCCCTGTCCCCACACGGCTTTCCCTCCTGTTTGTCTCATGTCCAAATGCCCCTACTCTTTTTTTTTTCTAAAGTTTATTTATTTATTTCGAGAGAGAGAGCAAGAATGAGCGGGGGAGGGGCAGGGAGCGAGGGAGAGAGAAAGGATCCCAAAGGCTCTGAGAGCGCAGAGCCCAACGCGGGGCTTGAACTCACAAACCACGAGATGGTGACCCGAGCCGAGGTCAAGAGTTGGACGCTTAACCGACCGAGCCACCCACGTGCCCCAAAATGTCCCTACTCTTAAAAGGACAACCCTCATTGGATCTGGGGCCCACACTCATCCAGTATAACTTCATCTTAGCTCAATTTCATCTGCAAAGACTATTTCCAAATAAAGTCACACGCACAGTTTCCAGCGGACCTTAATTTGGGGGGAACGCTAGGCTACCCAGTACAATTTGTGACTGCTAGAAGGGAGCGCTTGTTGGGAATTGCCATCTGAACTTCATCGTCAAGCAAACTTGAGATCTATTTTTGGTCGGTTTTCCGCTTAATTTGAAACATTTCTCACACACATAAAGACTTCCAGAGTAAAGAGCAACGTGACCAACTTAAAGTCATTTAAAGTCAGCTAACTCTCAGAAGGAACCCGGGCCCTGATACAGAGGGTCTCAGAAGGGAGTCATGTTTCTGTTCACAGGTTGACCAACTACGCCCATTTGCCTGGCACTTTCTAGTTTCAGTACTGAAAGTCCTGCATCCCGGGAACCCCTCACCACCAGGCCGCCTGGGACAGCTGGTCACCGCACCACGCCTACAGACGAGCTACACAGCTTTGAGAAAATCTGGACGTCACCAGAAGGTGAGCACACTCTGGGAAAGCCACCCTACAGATCTGTTTTTAAAGTGTGCTTCTACTCAAACAGATTAAAAGGTGGATTGGAACCTTGGTATGAGCACCAACACATGGTCTGCCCTTAACGAATATGTCTTAGCTGGGGCGCCCAGGTGGCTCAGTCGGTTGAGCGTCCGACATCAGCTCGGGTCATGACAGCCTCGTTCGTGGGTTCGAGCCCTGCGTTGGGCTCTGTGCTGGGAGCCAGGAGCCGGGGGCCTGCTTCAAATTCTGTGTCTTCCTTCCTCTCTCTCTGCCCCTCCTCTACTCGCACTCTGTCTCTCTCTCTCTCTCTCTCTCAAAAATAAATAAACCTTTAAAAAGAAAAAGAGTCAGATGCTCAACTGACCGAAACACCCAGGCACCCCTTTCCTTTGGATCTTAAAGACAAAGTTCAAAACTCTCATCAGTGCAAACGCCCTCAGAAGGAGGAAACCCTCCAGCCGTAAACTGTATTCACCGAAGAGTTGTCCAGGCCTCAACACCTAGCAAGTCCCCGAGGGAACAGGGCAGAGGCGAGTGGAAGACCGACAGTCTGAGACACAAAGTATTTAGACCAAGTCTTCTGGTACAGATGCTGACATAGGAAGCACATAAAACAGCCCTGCCCTTGTGGAAACAGGCAGGTGAGTTTGTAAATCCCTGGTACGGTGGGGAATAAGTGGGATTTTTATCTCAAATCCTGGCTCCGACACTCATTTTGTATCTTGGTCCAGGCGAATCACTGAATGTCTCTGGGCCTCAGTTTCCTCAACTGCAAAAAGAGGGAAATAATCTGTGCCTCCCGAAGTCACAGGGCTGGTGTGAAGTGTGTTAGGTACTGTCCGTCTCGAAAGCACAATTTCAATATAACGTACGGTTAGGAGAACGGCAGAGGAAACGAGGCTTGTGGGACAGCCTGCCCACGGGACTGGCGTAAAGGGACATCAGCTCGTGACTTCAGAAATTCAATTCCACTGCCTCCAGCTGGAATTTTCGTTCTGAGATCGTAGATTCCTTCTCTGGATGAAAATAATCCTCACTATACCTGTATCACGTGTAAGACGTTATTCACATGCGGTTTCGTATTAACAATAAAAAAGAAATAGGCTTATCGTAAAAAAATTGGGGGGGGGGGCTAGAATACAGGTTAACATGAACCAAGACGAGAAATATTTTCCAGCACTTATCCCGTACCTACCCCAAATTGTATCATGACTCTTAGCCACCCGATGGTTCCTGCCCACTCTAAAATGTGTAAGGTCATGTACAGAGGTCCTTCTTCGAGGGACCGGGGCTGCCCCACGGCCTTTCCTGTTTACCCTCACGTGCAAGGGGCAATGGAGTTTGGACACGAAATCACGCCGCCCTGTACAACCTGCCTGTGTTTTGTTGCCTTTTTTGCAAGTCGTGGCAGAGCCAGGTGGAGGGACTCTCGGCTGGGGCCCTTCAGGTGACCAGTGACAGGATGGGTTGGTGACTCATTATCCTCTCGGGGGCCAAGCTGGGGAGGCTGTGTCCCCCCCGCCGCCACCACCCCTGGGCCCTAAACACACACGTGCGTCTCTGCTAAAATTGCGTGAAAACCAGTGTTTGACGTCCTAAACATGCGAAGGCGATCCTTCTAGAGAAGGAATATCCTGGCTGAGAGAGTTGAAGCCTTGCACAAGGACTTTATCCCAGCCTCCAGAAGGAAAAAACAGCATCCCCAAGTTGAGCAGAACCCAGAGTCCCCATAACACGGTCCCAAATCACCTCTCTCCTAGCTGGACCCCCAGCACTGACCAAGAGTGATGGTTTCCTTACATTGCTTTTCAGTGTGTCCCCCCCTCCCTCCTCCCCGCCCTCCTCCTCCCTTCCCCCTCCTTCCCCTCCCTTTCCCTTCATCCCCCTCCTCCCCTCCCCTCCCCCATCCCCCTCTGCTTCCTTCCTTCCCCCTTCCTTCCTCTTCCCCCTCCCTTTCCTCCTCCTCCTCCTCCTCCTTCTTCCTCTTCTTCTGTCTTTCTCTCTCTCTCTCTCTCTCTCTCTGTCTCCCCCTTTTCCTTCCTTCCTTTTAAACCAGTGCAACACTTTCTTTAAACGAAATCTTATGTGGGAGCCCCTCACGAGCTTTGCCTTCCCAATCCCCCTTTCTGGACAGATCTCCTTTTTTAAGACCAGAAATCTTGTTGGCCCAAGTCACTAATTTCAAGTTATGCTCTGAGAGCTGGCCAATAATCGTCAGGAAAGGGCTTGTTTGCCCTGGTGATAGGACCCAAAGGACCTGAGGGCTCCTCCAGGCACCCACGAGCCTGAAGGACAGAACACAGATGCCGCAGGAACACAGGGAAGGGAACCGGGAAGGGAAGGCAGAGAGGCGTGGTGCAGAGAGCAGGAGGGGTGCCCTCTCGCTTCCTGGGTGTTGGCGGGGTTGGTGTGAGCCCTGAGCCCGGGGGGAGTCCCAGCCTCCACTCTCAGTCTCTCCACCGGTGCCCCTGGGCAGCTTGCCCCTGGGTTTCTTTCTCGTGATGAACGAACCCTGCGTGCGTCTCCAGATTTCGGCCACAACCAGAGGGTTACAGGCGAAAACTGAGAACTGAGAAGCCGGGCTGCTCTGGTCGCCACGGAAGGAACACAGGTATCAAGCCACTGACTAGCGCCTCCAGACCCCAAGTCCCTAGCCGCTCCCGACACCGGAGGCCGGAGCACTGAGGATCAGGACCAAAGTCCCGCAGAAACTGCTCTCAGGGACTCCTGCGAAGGATAGGAGGGAGGACACGAGGCCAGGGAGCACTGCGGAGCAGGGCCGTGAGGGAGGTCTCGGGGGACGGGGGAGCCATGGGGCACTCCATCAGGAGTCCCTTTCCCAGACTTGCCCTCCAGCCCAAGCAGGCAGGCCGAATGGCCCCCTCCCAGCCTCCCAACCAGGAAGAGACCCTGTAGGCGGCACCATCCATAAAGCCCTTGGAGGAACATAATGCCTGCCCTTTGGGCCCGTGGCCAGTGCTCTGGAAACAACTCTGTGGGTGTTGAATTCCTTGAACTTTGAGTAGGAGAAATGACTCTTCTGAGTTTGAGAATGTTGCCCAGGGCCTGGAGTCCAGACGATCATTTCAGAATAAAAGCTCCCACGGCAGCCTTTGAAATTCACCTACCTGCTTCTCCATATTCTTATCTTGAGAAGGAATAAAAGCAAAAAACAAACCACCCAATTTAAAACGGGCAATGCCTTGAGTCGACATTTCACCGAAGATACACTAATGGCCAGCAGGCACACGAAAAGATACTGGACATCCCCAACCATGAGGGAAAACGCAAATCAAAACCACAAGGAGATACCGCCTCATCCCCACCAGGAAGGCCGCCGTCAAAGAAAAGCGTAAAATAACAAATATTGGCGAGGACGTGGAGACATTAGAATCCGTCCGCACGGTCAGTGGGAATGTGAAATGGTACAGTCACTCCAGAAAATACATGACGTCTCCCTAAAACATTAAACATAGAACTACCGTGTGATCGCACTTCTGGGTGTCTGCCCAAAAGGCTGAGAAAGCAGGGTCTCCAAGAACTATTTGCACCCGCGTTCACAGAAGCAGTATTCACGACAAGCAAAGTGTAGAAGCCACCCAAGGGTCCACCAACCACGAATGGATCAACACTACAGTCTATCCATGGGCCGCAATATTATTCCATCCTTAAAACGAAGGAAACCCGATCCCACGCCACAACATGGATGAACCCGGAAGACGTTACGGTAAGTGAAATAAACCCGGTCACAGAGCAAATACTGTATGATGTCCCTGATGTGAGGGATCCAGAGGAGTCGCATTCTAGAGGCATTCTAGTCTAGGATTCTAGAGGCGGGACATAGAACGGTGGTTGCAGGGGCTGGGCGAGGCGGAATGGAGCGTTGTTCGTCATGGGGATGGAGTTTCAGCCTGGGGAGGTGAAGAGATCCGGAGACGTGTTGCACAGTGTGAATCTACTTAGCACCATTGGACTACACCTCAAGATGGCGCATTTATTTATTTATTTATTTATTTATTCATCTATCTATCTATGTTTTATTTATTTATCTTAAGAAAACCCAAAAATAGGGGCGCCTGGGTGGCTCAGTCGGTTCAGCGTCCGACTCCGGCTCAGGTCATGATCTCACGGTCCGCGAGTTCGAGCCCCGCGTCGGGCTCTGTGCCGACGGCTCGGAGCCTGGGGTCTGCTTCGCGTTCTGTGTCTCCCTCTCTCTCTGCCCCTCCCCAGCTCATGCGCTGTCTCTCTCTCTCCCTCAAAATAAATAAGAACATTTTTTTTAATTTAATCAAAAGTAAAAAGGAAAGGAAACCCAAAAATATCTAATTACTACATCTTTTGTTGATGTTGTGTAGCCTGATAGGACGCCACCGACGCGAAACAAACATACTCTACTCAGCCAGGAAGTCTAGTTGCCTAAAGAAATTGACCTTTTAAATGCCAGCTGGGCCTTTAACCCAAGAGGGCCTGCTTTCGAGCAGACTGAAAGTACCCATTCACTTACTACTTCTAAAGTCATTTAAAGCACTTAAATTCTTTTTATTTTTAGCTATTGCATATTGGTCTTCCATTAAGCCACAGGATTGGGCATTATGTTTTAAAATTTTTCTCTCTGCTCACGCATTCAGAAAATTTCCACTCTTTCAAAAAATTTTTTTAGGAAAATGAAGATGGCACATTTAATGTTATGTATATGTTACTACAATTAAAACTCTTTAAATTTTTAAAAAATTTTTAAAGTTTTTGAGAGATAGAGAGAGAGCACGAGATGGAGAGAGAGAGGGAGAAAGAGAAGAGAGGGAGAGAATCCCAAGCAGGCTCTGTGCTCAGCACAGAGCCCGATGAGGGGCTCGATCCCACAAACCGTGAGATCATGGCCTGAGCCGAAATCAAGAGTTAGACGCTTGAGCCACCCACGCACCCCAAAATTCTTTAAATAATAATATTTTGAAAAGAAAGCTGAAGTCTAATCACATAAAGATAAATAAAGGCACAGCGATTTACAGTAAAAGAGAATATGAGTCATCAACAGTTGGTCCTACTTAATAAAGAAGGAAAATGTGGGAAAATGAGAGGCTAAGTGATGCTTAATGATGAAGAACAGAGGGAATAAATATGAACCAAAGCAAAAAAAAAACAAAAAACAAAAAAAAAAACAAAGGAGAGGGGGAGAAAAACAGACCATGGAGAGTTTCTTTGTTCGTTTTTGAAAGATCGAAATACTGCACACCAGATAGTCGTTCCTGTTTAGATAATGCCTTGTTTGGGGGACATCTTGGGGGGTAAGGAATAGGATTGGGCTTGAGGAGTTTTGGAGTCCCCGAATTCCTCAGGGTAGTCTCAGCTCTGCTTCAATAATGAGTAGACCCTCAGGAAAGGTTGATTTCTCGCAATGCAGATTGGGCAGCCCACCTACTTCGGCAACTTCCTAGGTGGTTAGGGCAGAGGAAGAGAGGCAAGTGGAGAATCCGGGGGAATGTTCTGAGAGGCGGGCTTGCGGGTGGCTCCCGTAACTTCTGCCCACACTCCGCGTCCCACGAGCCGGAACCCCGCCACAACCCGACTTCAAGGGAGACCGGGAAAGGCAGAGAAGAGGACTGGCGTGCAATCACTGACGGCCACAGCCCGGGCACCCTAATGTGTATCGTGACACCTGTACCTGCCGACGTCCCTGTGATGTAAAAAGGGAAGGCGCGTTTCTCCTTTTATAAGACAGCGAGATGAATGGTTTGTTCGGCATCGCAGAGAAGCCAAAGGCCAGGGCGTTAGCGCTGATCATGCGTGCACCGTGTGCCAAGTGCTCTGTGCCAGGGGCTCGACGTAAGTGACCTCGAGTCTCACAAGGAGTTAGTGTTTTTCCCATTTGATGGGCGAGGAAGCATGCTCCGAGGTGGGCCGCTCCTCCAGATCAGAGAGTGCCGAGGGAAGAGCTGTCCGGAGAGCCCAGGTCTCCGGCCCCTGCAGCCAAGTGCTGTCTGCCGTCCCGAGGGGACAGCCAGCCCCCCGCGGACCCTCCACCTCTCTCTCTTCCTCCACCATAACCATCTTAGAAGCCACAGAAGCGGGAAGGCTGCTGCACCTGCCACCAGCTTGGCTTCCCCCTGCACCCCCATCTCTGGGCCAGTCCTGGTGGGGACCAATCCAGCCCCGGGCCTGCCAGGAGGAGGGGGCCAGCACCGTTGTCACTCTCCCAGGACACCCTGCCCCACACATGCACCCCGGTCTCCCGATTAGAACTCTGAATCCCATCTAGCCTCAGAGTCTGAAAGCCTGTAAGGATTTGCCGATCTACACCCCGCCGGCCCCCCAGCCCCTGACCGTCCTCTCTGCACAAGGTGAAGACCGAGCCCTAGACTCCCTGGCCCAGCCCTCCTACAGCCTCTGGCTCCAGAGGCCCACGTCCTACCTCCTCAGATGGCCTCACAGGAGAGCAGGGTTCCTGGTCCCTCGTGGGTGTGGTCTATACCTCATGACCGTCTGAGCCCAGGATTCCAGAAAACCAGCCCCGGACATCGAAGCAATCAATTGTCTGCCCGTCTCCTCGTCCTGTCTTACTGACCGGGTATCCCACCCAACTCCTGATTGCATCAACCAGCGTGCAAAATGCAGGCCTTTGGATGTTGTCAGGGGTTCTGAGGGCTTCAAGCCTCTCCCTCGTTCCTGGACCCTGCCCCCTGTGTCCCACCACTAGCTGGAGCCCTGCCCCCTCCCCCTCAGCGTCTCAATGGAACCTCCACTGTTCCGAGAGTTACCTATTAAATCTTCCATGTTGGAGCACCTGGGTGGCTCAGTCAGTTAAGCGTCCAGCTCTTGATTTCGGCACAGGTCGTGATCTCGAGGTCCGTGGGATCGAGCCCCGCATGGGGGCGGAGCCTGTCCGGGATTCTCTCTCTCTCCCTCTCTCTCTCTCTGTCTCTCAAAATAAATACATACACTTAAAAAGTAAATTAAATAGGGGCGCCTGGGTGGCTCAGTCGGTTGAGCGTCTGACTTCGGCTCAGGTCACGATCTCACGGTCCGTGAGTTCGAGCCCCGTGTCGGGCTCTGGGCTGATGGCTCAGAGCCTGGAGCCTGCTTCCGATTCTGTGTCTCCCTCTCTCTCTGCCCCTCCCCCGTTCATGCTCTGTTTCTCTCTGTCTCAAAAATAAATAAAAACGTTAAAAAAAAAATTAAAAAAAAAATTAAAAAATTAAAAAATTTAAAAAAAAAGTAAATGAAATAGTCCATATCGCAACGTAAGGATCTATAAATTGCTAGGGAAGCAAAGCACCTTTTTTAAGGAAACAGAGCTGAGTGGAAAAGAGTTTAGAAAAACGGCACTATGGCTGTGGGAGGTGCTGTGAAGCTGCTGATCAAGGGCTGGGCCCTGAACCCTGTCCCCTTCCTTCTGCTGGGACTGCCCACCGTGGCCACGTGGCCCGTCTGCGTGAGCCCCTGCAAGCACCCAGGCTCACATAACAACGGCCACGGGAAGCTTACCCAAGGCTAAAGAACGTTCTGTGCGGGGAGGAAGCCCCTGAAATCCCGATAGTGTTGAACAGTGTTGAACAGGGTGCTTTTAATTCAAAACTTACCAAGATTAAGTCTAACGTATACCTGATCGGGAAGTGAGGTTTTCCGCGTCAGCCTGACGGCTTGTCTTCGGAACTGAGGTCAACACAGGAGCTGCTGGGGGTGCCATCTTGAATTCTGTTGAGATGGGCCTTCCGCAACAGAGGAAGGACTGACGCAGAAACCCAGAGAAGGGGAAACCGGAGGCCCTGGGAGTGGTCTCCTTGAGGGTCCCATCAAGCTCCTGACAAGGGCCTGACTACTTTCCATCCTGAAACCAGTAGCCTCCAGGCCTTGGGTTCTTAGAGGCCCCTACACCTTTCAGATGAATTTCCCTTTGTTACTTCAGCAGCTCACATGACTCTCTGGGCTCTGCAACCCAAATTCCTCAGTAACACAAGGTGTAATTGAGAAAGACCGGCATTAATCGATTAGCAATCAGAATTTCCCATCAATACTCTCAAGATCTTTTATAGAATGCGTCTAAAGTGCGAACAAATTGATTTGGCAGCCAGGCGACAGATGTTTAGCTTCCTTGAAATTATTTACTGTTCTGACCAAACCTGCTCAGCATCGGCAAATTACGAAACTAAATCTATTTTGTTTATTGTCCACAAGCCAAAATTCACCGGCAGCACAAGGTAGGTTGCTATTTTTAAGGTAATTGCCTTTGGCTTTTTGGCATTCAGAATTTCTAGCAGGATCTGCCTGTCCTTCTCAGCCCTGGGTGGCCGGGTGGCCAGCTCCCTACATTCCAAACCTGGTTTCTGTTTTGTTTCTTCACCCACAATAGGAACGTTTATACCTGATCACTTGTCCCGAATTTAACGGGAAGGAGGAAACTGGCTAAAAAGAAATTCAGTGAATTCCGCTCGTGTTTGTGTGGGCACACACAGCGCCACCCCACACCCATCTACCTCGTCCCTGCTGTCTGCCAGGCCTGTGCCAGCTGCCGGGTACTCAGAGATAAAGGGGACAGTGTCTCAGCCCGTCAGGGGCCTCACAGGGTCATCAGGAAGACAGACAGGTGGCCAGGAACCATGATGCTGTGTGACAGGTCCAAGAGGCACACGGTCTTTGGAGACAGAGAACAGAGTGAGGCTGCCTGCCAGGCCGATCCAGGAAAACCACAGAGAAGTGCGGGCGTTGGGGGGGCAGGGCCCTGGTGGTGGACTGGCTGGTCTGCGGGCAGTCAGGAATGGAAAGAGCATTCCGGGAGGGAGACAAGGATGGACAGAAGCATGGTGTTGAGGAGCCATTCGGAGGTCTCGAGACACTGCTTGTAGGCCAGTTCCCTGAACCCAGGGAACCCATCCATGTCCTATGAGCACAGGAAGTAGAAATGCCTTTGCATCTTTTTTTCTTCTTTACTTCTTTCTTTTTCTTTTCGTTTGATAACAGATATATGTATATTTCACATACAATTCGCCCGTTCAAGGGTACGATTCAATGGTTTTAGTACATGCACCATGTTATACAGACATCTCCACCACCTGATTTCAAAACCACCCATCGCCTGGGGCACCCGGGTGGCTTAGTCAGTTAAGCACCTGCCTCTTGATTTCGGCTGAGGTCACGATGTCACGGTTCGTGGGATGGAACCCTGACCGGGACTCTGTGCACTGACAGCACAGAGCCTGCTTGGGATTCTCTCCCCCCACTGCCCCTCTGCTCCTCCCCAACTTGTGCTCCCTCTTTCTCTCTTTCCATAAAAATTAAAAAAAAAAAAAAACTTTAAAAATTATATCCCATCACCTGAAAAAAAAATTCTGTACTCAGCAGTCACTTCCCCTCCCCCAGCCCCTGGAAACCCCGATCTAGTTCCTGTCTCTACAGATTTGCATACTGGACAGTTCATATAAATGGCGCAACGCAGTACGTGAGCTGTGACCAACTTGTTCCGCTGAGAATCACGTTTTCCAAGTTTACCCAGGTGACCGCACAGATCAGCACTCCGCTCTCTTTTACTGTCAAATAACTTTCCAGGGTATGGATAGACCACATTCTGTTCGTCCACTGATGGACACTTGGTCTATTTCCATCTTTTGGCTGTTGTGAATTCCATTTCGGTGAACATTCACCCACAAGTTTTGTGTGGACGTACGTTTTTATTTCCCGTGGGTACGCACCAGAGTGGAATGGCGGGGTCCTTTGGTGACTGTACGTTTAACGTTTTGAGCAACCACCAGGATGCTTTCTGGTAACTTCACTATTTCACATTCCTACCCGCTGTGCGTGGAGGTTCTCATGTCTTTGTACATTTGCTAACACTTCTTAGTTTCTGTGCTTCTGATCAAAGCCATCCTAACAGGTGTGATATGATGTCTCGTAGTGGTTTTGGTTTGTATTTCCCTGATGACTAAAGAGATTGATGATCTCTTCCTGTGATCTTTCTTTTTATTTTGTTTTTGAGAGAGAAAGAGAGAGAGCGCAAGGGAGGGGCAGAGAGAGAGAGAATCCCAAGCAGTCTCCACGCTCAGCATGGAGCCCGACATGGGGCTCGATCTCGCAACTGTGAGATCATGACCTGAGCTGAAATCAAGAGTCAGACGCTTAACCCACTGAGCCATCCAGGCACCCCTCTTTCTTCTTTAAAGTTCTTTCTTAAGGCTCAATAAATAACCGATGTCTGGACTTAAAAAGTGACTCGAAGGAGCCAAGGGACATCACTTCAGACTGGGTAGGTAAAGGACTGCCAGTCCCAGATTTAATTGGGCGGCTTTGGGCAATTTACCTAATCTCCGGGAGGCTCAACTTCCTCATCTGTAATACGGGAAAACAGATATCTAATTCATAGGCTTCTGGAAAGTAAATAATATATGAAAAGAACCTGTTGCTTGATGGTCAATAAATGTTGGTTTCTTTCTCTTTCTTCTAATAGCTGACTGGGGACAGCTGTGTAGTAACACATTGTCAAGAATTTCATAACTGCTAATGTTTCACAGCAGTAAAATGCCCCTGAGGGTGGGAAAGGACTTTCCAACTGTATCTGCTCGGTTGTCTGGCAAAGGCCGAGACCTGGGGCCTGAAGCAAACAGCAAACCCGGCCACGCCTCCCCTAACCAGGTCCTCCACAGCTGAGGAGGCTCAAAGAAGGATCTGCTGGTATCTTCCCCTGGCCTTAAAGACCCCAAAGTCTCCGTGTGGACGGCAAAAGACTTGGCAAGGTGGTCCAGATGATACAGAGAATATGTGCTATGCATGCTCAGTCGAGAGATTCCTGGAAGCCTGAGTTTCCTGGGAAGGTCATGGCGATGTTGGTCTCTGAGCCGAAGAGGGGGAAGAGGGAAGAGGGGGAAGAATTGGATGGTTAAAGAGGAGGGCCATTTCTTCCCCCCCCCCACAAAGGGAAACTGATATGTGAGCTGGGCCTAGGCTTGCAAAGTATCTGGGGTTGGAAGGAAGGAGTAAAACTTTGGTTGACTGGATTTCGCGTGGAAGGGAGCAAGAAATCCAGCAGTGAGAAACGGCCTCTCCGAATTCCTACCATGCCACCATCTATGGCTTTGGTTGTTTACGTGTGACTGTCAGGGCTCTCCCAGATGGCTGCCGTGGGTGTTTCCCAGCGGCTGTCTCGTGATCTGTGCTCTCATCCATAGTCAACTCACGGACAAACAGAAAGAGCGTCGTCTTGCTGCTACCATCGACCCCCTCCCACCCCAGGTGTACTGAGCAGGTGCCCCCCAGAGCTGGTCGGAGAGCCGGTGCCTGGAAATACCTGTTACCAGGCCAGGGCAGGCTCCCTGCTGGGATCTTTCCCTTCTGTTGCACTCAGTTCCTGTCTGGCCGCCCCCCTGGCCCTGGCCGGGCGTTCCTGACTTTCCTGGCTGCTGGCTTTCAAGGCAACTGTCTAAAGATGTACATCTTTTGGGTCAATATATATATATGAAAGTCTGTATATTTATACTCTATATGTACAAAATTATGTTATGGACTGAATGCTTTGGTCCCCCTCCCAAATTCACATGTTGAAGCCCTACTCCTCAATGGGACAGTGTTGGGACAAGGGGTTAGATGGAGTCATGAGGGTGGGGGCCCCATGATGCAATGATAGATACCAGAGTTCTGATCTCTCCTCACTTTTTCACAGAGAAGAGGTCACATGAACACACAGCGAGCTGGCAGCTCTCCAGAAGCCAAGAGAAGAGGCTTCAGATTGCAACCTGCTTTGCCGGCACCTTGACCTTGGACGCGCAGCCTCCAGAACTGTGAGAAGTGAATTTCTGTGGTTTAAAGCTACCTGGTCTGTGGTATTCCATTATGGCGGCCCAGGCTAAGACAACATATATACAAACATATTTACTGCCTGGCAAAACTCTTGACCCCCCCCATTGCAATTGTACAAAAACACCTGTTTCTCTTTATTGTTTATCAGCTTTTTTTTTTAATTTTTTTTTAACATTTATTTATTTTTGAAACAGAGAGAGACAGAGCATGAACAGGGGAGGGGCAGAGAGAGAGGGAGACACAGAATCCGAAACAGGCTCCAGGCTCTGAGCTGTCAGCACAGAGCCTGATGTGGGGCTTGAACTCACGGACCGTGAGATCATGACCTGAGCCGAAGTCAGACGCTTAACCCACTGAGCCACCCAGGTGCCCCTGTTTATCGGCTTTTAAAGCAATGGTGAATTTTTCTAAGTTGTTCTCGAAGAAACCTGTGTACCTCGTGGTAAAGACCTCCCCTGTGCCTATGGCACTCAAGGAAGCGATTTCATATTACCAGGATAGCTCCCTGCTCCTGGCTCGAGTCCTCTGGGTCCTTCTAAGTTGTTAGAGAACATACATGCCTTAGAACATTTTTCTGAAGTTCTTACTCTGTGAAACATCGCGTTTGTCTTTATTCCCGTGTAAGAATGCATCAACAGTGAATAGATTTCGTTTTATCATTTTTCAACTTCAAACTAACATCCCAAACACCTATAGTGATTTTATAGTTTGGGACACGCATTTTTCCAAAGAGCGTATTTTTTGTGAGTGTCTTAAAAAGACACGGTCCCCTGGTGAGTCTGTTTGCTGCCCAGCAGGTCTGAGGGATGTTGAGCTGGAGACCAGGTTAGCTCACCCCTTGTGGGGAAAATTGGAACATCCGGTGGGGCAGAGGTGCAGTGGAAGCCGGTGTCCCCTGTGAAGCTGTATTGATGCAGAAATATTTTCCTACAGGCCTTGCATATTATCTGAGTGTGAATAATATTGATTTGCCTACCTTGAACACACCTAATCTTTGGCTCCATTCTGATATCGAACCACTTCATCAGGCCACGGTCAAGTTCACATGTTACCATTCCAAGGCACGATTGCTTTTGGAAGATGCGCTTGTATGGGAGACGTACCAGGCCGAAACTTGATAGAAAAGTCTTCGGCCTAGTCGCTCACACCTTAGGTAATTTTCGTAAATGTCTTCAATAACTGCGTTGCTGAACAACTGGAAAAACTCTAGCACGAACCACCCCGAGGGCTTGAGCCCTTGAGAAGGCAGGGGGCGGGTCAGACCTCCGTTTGCGCGTCTGCGCTGTGCCCAAACAGCTTCAGTAGTGCCTGCCTGACCTCAGCCTTGGCCCAGCCTCCGCCAGCTATGCTGAGCTCCGGAATCTGTGTCCTGTTCCTCTCTGCGCCGCCTCTGGAGCCGAGAACGTTCGAACCCAGAGGAAATCACAGATCCAAAATGTCTGCGATGAAAGGGACCCCCAGGGTCACCCATCCAACCCTTCCGTGGATGAAGATATTGAATTGCAGAGATGCGAGGTGATCTGCCAAGGGCATTCGGCACGTCACAGGCCGAACTCGGGCTGCCTCCTGGGCTCCTGACTTCCGGGCCCTTCCCCCGCCTCAAGTGGTGGCAGGCAGGTGCCCTCAGCATCGGGTACTCGTGCTCCTGCTGTGTTCAGACTGCAGCCGGTCCCCTGGGGCCGGTTCGCCAGTATTGTTAGTCACCTAATTAAATGGGAAGCCGCAGCCACCACCCTGCCCTTAATTATTTCGAGGTATCCTGTTCCCTTGGAGTTTTAACACCTCCCCCCTCCCCCTGCTCCACCCAACGCCCACACCCACCTCTGCAGCAAGAATTATTGTACAAATTTGAGCTGTTTTCCCAGTAAGAAGGCAAGTTTCAAAATAGGACGTGCAGCCATGAAGAGGAAGGGGAAGGGGAAGGAGAAGGAGAAGGAGAAGTTCGGTTGCACTTCAAGAGGAGCCAGAGCTGACACAGACCTGTGAGTCATGTGGACACGGTGGTGTCGTCCTTGAAGGAGATTCCAAAAGAGAACAGAATAGCAACGGAGAACATTTCGCTTTGGCCTTCCGGTTCTGTTCAACGGCTGAACTCGGTTGCACCTGCTGTGCCCAGGCCCCTGGCTCTGTGGGGAACAAAGATAAAGCCGTCGCACCTCTGGCCTCAGAGAGCATACAGTTTCCAGGGGGAAGAAAGCGTGTGTCCAAATAAAGCATGTTTATTAGTGGAAGGCAGGAAGGGTTCTCAGGCAAGACAGGGGCAGCGCCCGCTGTTTTGGGTGCAGGGCCGAGCTCTGTGTCCGCGGAGAGCGGCTCAAGGCCCCGAGGTGCTGGAACACACAGAAGCCCCACGCCAGCGCCGGCCCGTGTGCAGCGCCCTTCGCCAAACCCGCAGTCGCAGTTCGGGTATAACTTGGGGCTCTCCTTGGGGGTCAGATTCAGGGGCCACGGGATATCCCGGAGCCTCGTTGGCACGGGAGGTTCTAAATGCCACGAAGGGGACCCTTAAGGAGGATTTGGAGCTCAGGTTAGATGGCCTGCATTGAGGTTAAGATGCTCCAAGTCTAAACAGGCAGCAGGGGGAGATGGGCCTAGGCCATCTGTGCTGACAGCTCGGAGCCCGGAGCCGCTTGGGAGTCTGCGTCTGCCTCTCGCTCTGCCCCTCCCCCGCTCATGCTCTCTCTCTGTCTCAAAAATAAACATACAAAAATTGTTTTTAAAAAATAAAAAAAAAAAACAAGTTATTTAACTATCACAAACTCATGAATACTTACAGAATATTATCACATCTGGCTTAGCAACGCGGGTAGGGACAATTCACATTTGTTGCAATGCATGCGTGTTTAAAATTGTTGGAAAACTCAAAAGAATAAGTGAGGAAATGCATGCCAGTGCCCAGAGAGAACAAAGAGCCCACAACTTTCCACATGCATTAGCAGAAAGCTCAAATATTGTAACGTACAATTAAAAAGTGAAAAGAGGGGCGCCTGGGTGGCTCAGTCGGTTAAGCGTCCGACTTCGGCTCAGGTCACGATCTCGCGGTTTGTGAGTTCGAGCCCCGCATCAGGCTCTGCGCTGACAGCTCAGAGCCTGGAGCCTGCAGCCTGCTTTGGATTCTGTGTCTCCCTCTCTCTCTGCCCCTCCCCTGCTCATGCTCTATCTCTCTCTGTCTCAAAAATAAATAAAAACATTAAAAAAAATTTTTTTTTAAATAAAAAAGAAAGGGTAAGTTGATAAGTGCAACGGCCCGGATGCGTATCCCAGGTATTAAGCTGAGCACAAGAGGAGGTTTCAGCAGAGTACATCCTGGATGGTGTCATTTATATGAAATCCAGAGAAGCTCAAACTAACCAGGGCGGATGGACATCACATCAGTGGCTACCTGGAGGTATGGGGGGTTGGGGTGGAGATCGACTGAAGAGGGATATAGTGGAACTTTCTGGAGTGACGGAAATACCTTATATTGCGATTGGGATGGTGGTTGTATGAATAATACGCTTATCAAAATTCATCAATATCGCCATTAAAAAACATGCATTTTGTTGTATGTAAATCAGGCCTTCGAGATGCTTCTTTAAAAAAAAAAAGCTAGCTAAGGGGCACCTGGGTGGCTCAGTCGGTTAAGCGTCTGACTTCGGCTCAGGTCACAATCTCCCGGCTTGTGAATCTGAGCCCCGCGTCGGGCTCTGTGCTGACAGCCGGGAGCCTGGAACCTGCTTTGGATTCTGTGTCTCCCTCTCTCTCTTCCCTTCCCCTGCCTGTACTCTGTCTCTCCTTCAAAAATAAATAAACATTTTTAAAACATGGCTAAAATTAGTCACTGTGCTCCGTTGAAGGTCACGCGGAAAATGTACTGGGAAGAACATGTTAAGAAGAAAACAGAACGGCTGCCCCCAAAATAAGAATCTTGATAATCCTCATGTACACGGGCTTGCTAGAAACGTCTAACACCCGCAGCAGCCAGTTTTCCTAGAAGCCAAGAAAAGGCATCTCAGCACATGCTGGTAACCATCAGTTCCAGTTGCAAAATACTCATCGCAGAAGCGGCTCACATCCCATGAGTAAGAGCGCACAGTCATAAATCAAACACGAGTCCTTGGGTGTGTCCCCTAGCCCACCAGACACCAACGGTGACTTGCCCGTGGGGACCCCTGTGAGGTCCACCGGTTGCATCTTGCTCAACATCCAGGGTTCACAAAGCACATGTGGGGATCCCTGCGGTGCCCACGCCTCCCGCCGCATCAGGAACCGGGGGACGGCACGCCAGGCCACTCACACATCTGGCGGCGTTGGTCGTGCGTGACAAACCGTGGTCGCTCCCTGCGCCTCGCCTGTCTCCCGCCCAGCAGAGCGACAAACAGACGGTTTGCTGTGAGCTCTGTCCTCGTACCTCCAGTCCGTCCTGGGCCTTGATGCCCATGACCCGGCTGTGACCGCCCCTGTGGAACCTGGCAGGCACCCAGTCTGTCTCAAGGAAGGCTGTCTGCTGGGCCCCACGTGCCCCATAGCACGGGGACCAGCTTTCCAGCGGGAAGTTCTCTCCCGGGCAGGCTCTGCCCTCCCGTCACCACCCCCCGCCCCAGAAAAGTGCAGCCCGGCCCACAGACAACCACAGGCCCCTTGCCCTGTCTTCTCTATCTGCACTTAACAGCCCCTGGATCACAGCGAAGGCTTGGGTTGGGGGCCCCAAGTCTGTGCGGTCAGATGGAATGTAGGGGGAAACAGGCATCTGCGAATGCAGCCCCCACCTTAATTCTGTGGACACACAGAGAGGCGGAGGGCCACGGCCCTCAGGTCTAAATGTTGGCAAATTATACATGAAGCTGCACTTACAATCTGGCCCTCTCCTTGCCCCCCCGGGACCTTCAACTCTCACCCCAGATTCATCCTCGTGACCCAGAAGCTAACCCAGCGACCATGGATCAGCTGTGCCAAACCCAGGACTCCCCGGAGATGACTGGCCTGGTCAGCTCTCCCAGAGCCCAGGACCGACCCACAGGTGTGCTCCCCTAGCGTCCCTGGGCTTTCTGGCACTTGGGGTGGGGGAAAGTACAGCCATCAGGGGGCCAGGCCTGCCTAGACCCCACTTCAGGTGGCTGGTGGGGAAGCCAGGTCGGTACAAAAGCAGCTCCACTTTGGGAGGTGGGGGGGGGGGGGCAGGATGTGTGGAGGGGAGAAGCTGTCGCTGCAGGAGAGGGCGGCCACCACAGCGAAAGGCTCCTGTGAAGGCAGAGAAGATGGTCTTTCCCTGATGACTCTGATGCCGGGGCGGAAGCACTCGCCCCAGAGGGTAGACGGGAAACGGGGCGCCGGGCTAGCGCTCTGTCTCCAGCTTACCTGCCAGGTGAGCGCATAGGGCAGCACGGCGGGGCAGGGGTGGGATCAGGCGGCCAGCTGAGCTTGGGCCACGGGAACGTGCAGAGCCACTGTGAGTGACTTTCTGCCGGCTGTGTGGAGCCTCCCAGATGCAGGAGGAGAGGAGCGGCCCACGGATCCTGAGCGAAGGGACCATTTCTTACCCTTGTTTACGGACCCGAGAGTAATTTTCACAAGGACATAACTCAAGCAGTGCTTTCTATGTTTGCTCTTGTCGTCATTGTTAAGCAGGTCCTGTCTGGTGCTTTCAATATTGGCATGAACCAACTCTCCGAAAAGAGAAACAAAACTTAACTCTGAAAGACGTTCACGGAAATTATGATTTCGATGCACTTGAAAGCAATGTATTTTATTCTTTATTTATTTTTTCATTTTTTTAACGTTTAGTTTTGAGAGAGAGAAAGAGACAGAGCATGAGTGGAGGGGTGGGGGCAGAGAGAGAGGGAGACACGGAATCCGAATCCGAAGCAGGCTCCGGGCTCCAAGCTGTCGGCACAGAGCCCGATGTGGGGCTCGAACCCACGAACCGTGAGATGGTGACCTGAGCCCAAGTCGGATGCTTAATTGACTGAGCCACCTGGGCGCCCTGAAGAAAGTGCATTTTAAAACAATGAATGCAGAGGGGGTGACGGTTCACGCTTTGCCCCCTGATGCAAGGACCCCATCTGTCCCCGGTAAGAAAGTAGACCCTGGGGAAAGGGAAGACGGAATGGGCACATGCCCAGCTACACCTCACTGGAGTGGCCACGTCCCGCCAGAGACGGGGGACACATAACCTCAGTGCAACACATGTGACTAAGTACTCTCCAGACATGAAAAGGGAGGGAGAGAAGCTGTGTACATCAGCGAAAGAAAAGTTTACTATGCCGTGCTCAATGGAAATTAAGAAATGCAAGTTTTAGGGGCGCCTGGGTGGCTCAGTCGGTTGGGCGTCCAGCTTCGGCTCAGGTCGTGATCTCGCGGTTTGTGGGTTCGAGCCCCACATCAGGCTCTGTGCTGACAGCTCAGCGCCTGGAGCCTGCTTCGGATTCTGTGTCTCCCTCTCTCTCTGCCCCTCCTTGCTCATGCTCTGTCTCTCTCTGTCTCCAAAATAAATAAAAACATTTTAAAAAATTTTTTAAAGAAATGCAAGTTTTAAAACACACAGGATAATACATAATGTTTCCCCAAATTGCATATACAAAGATCTAGAGAATAGATCAGAAGGACACACATGAATTACTCAAAAGCAGGATCTATGAAGGGGCAATGGAATGAACCTTGGGTTGGAATGAATAAGGGAATAAAATAAGACAAGATTTTTCTAATGGGTTAATGAAGACAGGGCACCCTGAGCTGGAGATCAGGCACAATCCAACTCTGTGCACCTAAGATCCAAAACGAGCAAGAAACCGATGAACTCGCGCGGCTGCACAGGAATAGCTGTGAAAGGCTAGAAGCTACTTAGTTATTCAAGAATTAAGGGGCCAATCAAATAAATTATGGTACATCCATATGATGAAATAATATGCAGCCATTAAAAATTACACTGCCCTACAATATTGTGATTTATGAGAGGTACACACTTGGTCTTCATCCAATTCCTGGCACAAAACACCTAAAACCCTTGGAATTTCTTCTAAGGAGAGCAGCAAAGATGTCTTTTGTTATGTTAATGAGGCGGCTTTTGGAGAGCACCTTTGGAGGGGGCTGGTTGCCAAGGAGACCAACCTTGTAATTAAAGGCTTGCAACATTTAGTACCCCCTCCTCACTCAGGGGAGGAGAGAGGGCTTGAGATTGAGTTCAATCACCAGTGGCCTTGATTTAATCAATCGTGCCCCTGTAAGGACGCCTCCTTGTAAAGGATGGGGTTAGGACAGCGTCTGGGTTGGGGAGCTCTCAGAGATGAGGGGAGAAAGTCGCACTCAGAGCAGGGAAGTTCAATGCCCCTTCCTGTTCACCTGGCCCCGTGCATCTCCTGTTTTGAGTTGTATCCCCTGATAATAACCCAGTAACCTAGTGAGTGAGACGCTTCCCTGAGTTCTGGGAGCTGCTCTAGCTAATCGGTTGAACCTCTGTCCGTGGCCAGTCCATCGGAAGCACAGATAACAGCTTGGACTCATGATTGGCATCGGAAGAGGGGTGGGGAGGCAGCCAGTCTTGTGGGACTGATCCATTAACCTGTGGAATCTGAGATCTGAAGCTGCCTCCAGGTAGTGTCAGGGTTGGGTTAAACTGTAGGACACCAGCTGGTGTCTGAGAATTGCTTGGCTACGTAGAGAAAAACTCCACACGTTGGAACCGGAATCAGAATCGTAGTGGCATAAATAAATTCTTTGACATGGAAAGTTATTCATGATGCATCGAGAAGTTAAAAAGCAGATTATAGAATAGTATGCATGACTGGGGCGCCTGGGTGGCTCAGCTGGTTAAGCGTCCGACTTCGGCCTAGGTCACGATCTCACCATTCCTGAGTTCGAGCCCCGCGACGGGCTCTGTGCTGACAACTCAGAGCCTGGAGCCTGCTTCAGATTCTCTGTCTCCCTGTCTCTCCTCCCTTCTCCCTTGCTTGTGCGCTCTCTCGCTCTCTCTCGCAAAAATAAACAAATAACATGTTAAAAATTTTTAAAAATAGTATGTATGATTGATTCATACATAACATAGAGACCACTCCATAAGAATGTATACAGCAAAGGCTTAAATGTGGTTACTGCTGAGATAACAAGTACTTCTCCCACTTTTTCTCCTGGTTTCCCTGTGTCTTCCCATAGTTCAGCAGTAACATATATTGCTTACATGATAAAGAAATACAACATTTTCGAAAGGGGCTTTAATGCAGTAGGAAATAACGTGCTAACGTGCCAATTCGCACGTGCGACTCCTCTCTCCGCCTTTAGCGGATTGTAGAGACGGCGAGTGTCCAACTATCTTTGCGCCGTTCGGGCATATCAGCCCCTAGAGGTGTTGATTTCTGGAGGAAAAAGAGATCAGCACCTTGAGGTAGAGCAGGAATATGACCTGCAGGTGTTTCCCGCGATGAAGGAAGAGCCTAAATATAGAAAATTCAACTCTGGGAATGAACTCATGCTGTTCCGTGATGTGAACCTCAGCAAGTTTTCTTCCTGTGCCATTCTTCAAGTGCATGTGGAGGGGAGCCGTTTGGGCAGCTGTCGGGATATAAGGTAGTTTTCCGCTCTCTCCTCCGCTCGCCGCCTGTTTCTGGGTCGTTTGGCACCCGTGTGCCCACAGCATCCTGTTGGAAGGGGCCCAAGGGAAAGACCATGGTGGTTAAGGGCACAAAATCTGGACTTTGCCAAGAACAACACTCAGGCCACTTGGGCTTCACAGGGTAGGACTCCATCCAAAGAGGCGGGCTCTTCCTGCCCGCCGCCCCCCCACCCCCGGGAGAGAGCACAGCTGAGAAAAGTAGAATTTGCCCAGGACTTGCTAAGACTTTCCTGGAACTTACAAAAGTAACTTCCAAAGTTAGAAGGGGCATTACTTCAACTGTGTGTCCTACTCCCAACTGAAAATCAAACCACAGCCCAGAACATAATTTCCACTGTGACTTTGAAGTGCTTCCTCATATGTGCGTGGCCTTTTTGCAGGTTTAAATGTTTATAGGGGAAATAATTGTGTCATTGTCAGAAAAGGTTTTAGGGTCAGCCCTAAATAGTCCACCAACATAGTCATTGAGAATTCTCATTTTCCAACCCCACGGGAGTCGTTCTAAGCGTGTTTCAAACCCCGTTAGCTAACTTAGGCAGGATTTGGAGGCCCCAGGTGTGCCTATAAAGAAGCAGAAACTGATTTGGGGAAGGAAGGAGGGAGAGAAAAGATTGATTCCAGGCACCAGAAACGCCTGGAACAAACATCCTAAACGGGAGGGAGTGTGGCCTTTCAGAAGACGGGTATAATTCCGTCCCCCCAAGTCATCCAACATCAAAAATGTGTTACAAAAACCAAATGTGGTGTGGAATATATGAAGGAGATTTTTGTCCCCTGGACACCGAAAGGAGTGTTGAAGGCAGAGCCCCTGAAAATGCTAGTTTTCGCAACAAGTTCACTGCCAAAGTAACCAAGGCTGTAAGAAGAACTGACGTGCTCCTTACAGGCTAAGCAACAAGGAAGAGCCGATGGGTGCTGTGGACATGCGAGAACTTGGGAGACAGGCCACCTTGGTGTTCATGATTGCCAAGAAGGAGTTTCTGAGCCAAGCCAGTTCCATGGCTGATCTAAGCTACAGAACAGTAGCTAGGACCAAGTCCCTGAAGAGGACAACCTCCCTGCAAATGAGAAAGGGACTTCTGAAAACCCTTTTTAGATTAAAAAAAAAATTAATGTTTATTTATTTTGAGGGGAGGAGGGGCAGAGAGACGGAGAGAGAGAATCCCAAGCAGGCTCCACACTGTCAGTGCAGAGGCCAACGTGGGGACTGAGCCCAAGAACCCGTGAGATCATAGGTGGGCTACTGTTAGAGACGTGAGTTTCTGAACGTATCATGACAGCTGACCTCCAGGAGATATGCCCTGTGGTGGACAGACTGTAAGATGGCACCCATGACCTCACCTCCTGGAGCTGGCTGTGCAGTGTCTTCCCCTGCAGTAAGGACAGGATTTGCGACTTGCTTCTAATGAACAGAACATGGCAAAGATGATGGGGTGTCACTCCATGTCCATGTGCCATCATGTGAGACTCCATCTAAGCAGACCAACACTAGCAACTCTCGCTGATAAAACAAGGGGCCGCACTGGGAAAGCCCACGTTGCGGGGAACATCAGGTGGTCTCTGGGAGCTGAGCACAGCCTCTAGCTGACAGCCAGCAAGAAGCCACGGCCCTCAGTCCCACAACCACAAGACAGTTAATTCTACCAACTACCCAAATGAGCTTAGAAGTGGATTCTTCACCATTCAAGCCTTCAGATGAGAACACAGCCCGGCTGACATCTTGAGTACATCCTCGTGAGATCCTAGGCAGGGGGCCCACTAAGTGGTGACAGAATTCCTGATTTGAATTCATGATAAACGTGGCAGGGGCGGGGGGTTAGACCACTAAGTGTGTGATAATTGGTATGAAGCAATAGATAACTAATACACATGCCCGGCTAATGTAGATGGTGGCAGATGAAGTCTGGTGAAGTTGTTGTCCTTCCATTGGAAAATCAGGGCTAGAAAAGCCTCGATATACCACCTTAGTCCACACACACACACACACACACACACACACACACACATAACCAGCTGTAAATCATTCCTTTTGTCATGGCAGGAAGGGGGACAATAACCAATGACCTAGTGCTGTGGCATTTTCTGCAGGCTACTCATGGAATTGGAACAAATGCTTCAAGAAGCCCAAATAGAACAAATCAACTCCTTGAGCGCGGTGTTTGCACCAGAAACCAGAAGATCTGCTTTGACCTTATTATATCGGGAATGTTAATCTTTCTTAAGTTTATCTTTAAAGTAAATTAACCAACTAATAGATAAATAATCTATTATCTAACTTACCTAAGATAAATTAGTTAACTAATAGATAACACCCATTGTTCTCTCTTATGGGATAATTTTGAATCTCTAATCATGCAACAAACGTGTCCTTAGACTTATGTCACCGCCAGTGTCCAACTTTGAGTTTTAAAATCAACACCATGAGGGGCACCTGGGTGGCTCACTCGGTTAAGCATCTGACTTCAGCTGAGGTCACAATCTCACAGTTGTGAGTTCAAGCCCTGTGCCAAATTTGAGCTGGGCTGACAGCTCAGAGCCTGGAGCCTGCTTCAGATTCTGTGTCTCCCTCTCTCTCCATCCCTCCCCTGCTTGTGCTGGCTCTCTCTCTCTCTCTCTCTCCCTTGAAAAATAAATAAGCAAACATTTAAAATCACCTCCATGACTACAAAATGGATAAACATGACCTTGCAACTGTTCATGGTGCAGAAGTTGACCACAAGTTCAAGGGCAGGGCTGTCAGGTGTCCAAATACCATCTTGGGCTGCAACGATTAGAGAACCGCATCCACGTCCGGGCAGGTAAGATGTTTGCTGTGTTAAAGCACATTCATTCCCTGGGGTCAGTCCTAGGAAACCGGTTGAAAGGAGACAATAGGAGGGACCAGCAGTGTTTAAGGGAAGCACGATCTGACAGGTGAAGTCTCGTTCGATCGTGGAAACTTGTAAGAAACCAGGAAAGGACAGGTAACTCTCTTTCAATACTTGCAGAGCTGTTCTCAAAGACAGAATTCTAATCCGTGACAAGCGGTACCCCTCACTCACCCAGGCACCTGCCCCACCATCGCACCAACTCTTTCCTTTGCCTGAAAGTGCTTTTCCGGGAAAGTGGACAACCCCTTCCTCTCCTCTTTTGCATCTCTGCTCAATGCAACCTCCCAGTACAGCCTGTCCTGACCACCCCAAACCTCACAGCCTCCCGACCTGGAACTCCCATCCCTGCTTCACTTTCCTCCACGATTCCTGGCACCTGACATACCAGTGTTTTACTCACTTGTTTGTTTCCCGTCTGTGTCTCTCCTGGAGTGCACGGTCCGTGAGGACAGGCAGTTGGCTCACTGCCATTTCCCCAGTGCCTCCATTTGTTGAGTACACAGAGTGGACACTCAATAAATATTCAATTATTAGGTTAATTAATTGCTTAGTCAGTCTTATTCATATTATTCTGCTCTTTATGGAGACATTTGTCATATCCTTCGTCTCTAGATTATAGCTTCTTAAGGGCAGAGACTCTAAGGGAAACATTTGGATTCCCTAAGTACTTAGCACATTGATGAATGAATGAATGAATGAATGAACCAACCAAGGAACAAGCCATCTAAGGCCTAAAGGGCAAATGACACATTAGAAGAGGACAGGGAGCCACCAGGAAGCCTTTGGACGGAGGTTTGGAATTTCTTCTTGTAGCAGAAGTCAGGCTTCTGTTTACAGTACTTGCAAAAGAGTAAGCCCAGTGTTAAATTTATTTTTTATTTATTCAATACGATTCAGAGTTTTTCAAACCAAACAGGAATTAAAAATTTTTTTTTAATGTTTATTTATTTTTGAGAGAGAGAGACAGACAGACAGAGAATGAGTAGGGGAGGGGCAGAGAGAGGGGGAGACACAGAATCCGAAGCAGGCTCCGGGCTCCGAGCTGTCGGCACAGAGCCTGATGTGGGGCTGGAACCCACGAATCGCGAGATCATGACCTGACCGAAGTTGGACACTCAACCGACTGAGCCACCCACGCGCCCCAAAATGGGGATTTTTAAAGAAAATTCTTCCTAGAGTCAGGTAAGTTTGGAAAATTCTACATCTCACAATGTTGAACACACTTCTTTATGGCAAAGCTTGTTCACAGATGCTTTTAAAATGCTAATATTCATTCTGAATAAATCACCAACATTCCCGATATTTTTTTTTCCAATTTTGTTTTGTTACTGTTTCACCACAGGGCGCTCTGCCCATGGAATGGCCATGAACACCCTCCAGTGTTTCACAGCACAGTATCTGGGAAATGTCACTTCAATATATAGGTTCAAAATTAACCCTGGAGCCTCTGTCCACCACAGGCTTATTTAACTGGAAAACTCGGCGTTCACTCCTCTGTTTGCAGAAGATCTGACGTGTAAAAGTAAAGATAGTAAGACCCAGAAGAGCTGAGCAGGACCTCTCCGTCTGTCAGGTGATCAGAACGGATCCAGCACTGTTTTTAAATAATAATAATAGTAAACTTTTAAAAAGTCTGCAGGTGGCAAGGTAAGGACACATGAGGAGGGGAGAGAAAGCTCGACCCCCAGGAGGGAGAAAGACACCCCGTTTCCTTTGAGGGCAGAGCGTGTCTCGTACGTTGGGGAACGTCTTGCTCTCTCTCGGTCCTCTTCACGCTCAAGCGACAGCTAAGGCGGAGGGCGAGCTCCGTGCCCAGTGGACCAGGGCTGTGCTGCAAACCTCTAGCGACAGCCGTCAGAGCCACCCAGCTCACCTCCAACACTGTGTGGCTTCCAGGACGTGGGTGGCCAAGCCCCGACTCACAAGATGATGGCAGACGGGCAAGTGAAAGAACACCTACAAAAAGCTCTTTTCCGTCCTTCATCAAACAAGCAAGTGCGAAGGTTCAATGCCACCGGACATCTTTTCTCGTTTCCACGAAGGAAGTGTGTTTGCGGAAAGCTGCTTCCCGTCCAGCGCGTGCCCCCGGCTTCTTCCCAAGGGTTTGAAATATCAGAGTCTGTCACTTCCCTTCTTGTTGGCAGAGGAGACTTGGCTGGGCTTTCCTACCCAAAGCTTTACTCCAAGTAGCACATTCACGTTACATAAGCACGTCTATGTCATATATGAGCGACGCTGACGTCTGGGGGGGACTGTAAACCCAGACGCTTGCCATATGCTGGTGGAGGGTCTAAACCCTGGGGGTGGAGGGCGCTGGTGACGGGCATCCCTCCCTGCGCCCGGACTCCAAAACCCCCAGGCAGCCGGACAGCGTTCCCCAGGGTTGCTGTCCCACCCCCGTGGCAGGCTTTCCGTGACGGTGTGCCTCCGAGGTGTGGAGACATGTGTCTCTCTTCTTTCCTGCCCCTCTCCCAGCGAGGATTGTGTGGTTAGCGGTACTTCTGAGCCGGGGAGGGAGAGGCCTTGTTCTGGATTGTGCTTTTTCATCCTCAATGCCAGGCAGGCTCTGGCTCCCTGGGTCCTGGGGGGACAGCCTTCTCCATGATCCGGCCCATTTTCCCCTGCAGATTTCTTATGTCCGGGAGTAGAGGGCTTTTTGTTTTGTTTTGTTTTGTTTTGTTTCCTGTCCCTTCCTCCAAACCCAGTGGGTCTTGACCTGAACCCTTGGGGACCACGGTTTGCTACCCCTACCCAAACAGCTTCAGGTTTCCCACGTGAGCAGGTCCTGGGTGGGCCTCTAGAGGCAACTGCTCCTGTCCCCAGACCTACACCGTTAGGGAGCATTCCTCCCGTGTCCCTCCCCACCCTGGTCTTTCCCATGAGCCATGCACTGGTGAGATCCATGGAGAAGAGCCAGGAGCCGGCACCAATTTCCCCAGCGTCTGCCGCTCCCAGGGATTCTAACCTCTCAGAAGAGCCCACATTCAGCCTCGACAATTAGTCGAAACTCTGGATGGAGCCTTCCGGCTGCTTGTGTGCCGGCCCCATCCTTCCCACGCCGTGCTCCGTATAAGCTGGCACTCCCGTCCAGCTCCTCGTGGGGACACGAGTCTCCCCCCCGGATCTCAGGCTGGTGGCTGCCCGTCTCGCTGTTAGGGTGCATCACCCTTCCCTCCACCTTCCTACCTCCTCGGCAGAGTCTGGAAGTCCCCTCCCCGCCCCCACCTCTTTCTGAAAAGAATAAAAAGGTTTCAAAGGGATTCAATTTCTTTTGAGCCGATTTTGTTTTTGTTTTGATTTTGATCAACGTAACAACCCTGGGGTGGGGGGGAGACGGGTGGAGTGCTTTGTTTTTTTGTGTGACCTTTCACATACAGCAAACAAAACCCTTGGAATTTCTGCGTGGTGTTTTTACAATTTACAATAGGCATTCTCTTGAGTGCATTACCTAATGATCTTCTCGCAGTAACCCGATTCTCATTCTCGCGCCCCGTCTCCGCACTCACACGCCCGCAACGCCAAGGCCTTAACCCCCGCTCCCGGGGCCAAGTCTATGATTATTCTCTCTATGACATGCTTATCCTTGTAACAGTTGTGCTCATGTCATTTTAATTAAAAAGAAGCTTCGTTTTCAAGCAATTAAGGCCCTTGCTCAGAGAACAGAACTGAGCCTTTCAGTGCAAGGCTGGCTCTTGAACCCCACTCTTCAATCAATAATGATGTACTGTGTGCCCTGGGCCAGCTGTTGTATCAGATTTAGGATTAGTATTCACCGAGACCCAGCCTTCGGTGGGGCCCAGGCTCGACTCGTTCGCTGCCATCCATTTAATTCTTAAGACAGTGCCATGAGATCGAGACCATTATGTCCACTTAAAACATCGTTTTGTCGTTTTTTAATCTCTCAAGTAGTACTCATGGTTTTTTGCTTTTTGTTTTTGCTTTTAAATCAAACTTTGCAGAAGTATATGAAGTAGGGGCGCTTGGGTGGCTCAGTGGGTTAAGTGTCCAACGTCGACTCAGGTCACGATCTCAGGGTCCATGAGTTCGAGCCCCGTGTCGGGCTCTGTGCTGACAGCTCGGAGCCTGGAGCCTGCTTCGAATTCTGTCTCTCTCTCCCTCTCTTTCTCTCTCGCTCTGCCCCTCCCCAGCTCTCTCTCTCTCTCTCAAAAATAAACACACATTAAAAAAAAGTATATGCAGTAAAAAATAAGGCAAACCTCCTCCATCCCAACACCTAGGCTCCAAAGCAACCACAAGTAGGCTCGTGTCTTGTGGAGGTTCCTTATATCTCCTTCCAGATAATATTTGTCCCCACAGAATCAGACCTATACATGATACATTTATAATACATACTTTTTTTCTATCTATGTGGGCTGACACTCTTAGCTACTTGACTTTTTGCACGAGATATGTGTGTGTACTGAGTATTTATAGATAGTATACATATCTATATAGACATATATAGGTATCTGGATCTACAGGGATGTGTTTATCTTAAACATCTTTCTTTATCAGTAGGTAAATAAGCATTCTGTTAATCTTCCCAAGCAGCTGTTTGGTATTGTACTGAAGAGCTGTTCTAAAGTTTCTTTGCCAGTTCCCTCATTGAGAGCTATGTAAGTTATGTCTAGGTGTCGTGACTCTGTAATAAATTAGCTGGGTGTTTTGTGGGCAAGGTAATTAATCTCTATCTCAATATTCTCATCTGTGTAATGGAAATAAAAATAGTGCCTCCCAATAGGCTGTTGTAAAGATAAAATGGGAACAAAATATAAAGCACTTAGAAGAGCATTTGGCATGCTGTAAACATTCAGCAACTGTTGGATGTTATTATTATAATAAATTTCTGTGTTCTTTTGCGAGAATAAACGACGCATTTCTGTAAGTAAAATTCACGTGTAAGAGAGTGCAGACACTTAAGAGTTTTGGGAAGCCCAGCCGAATTGCCTTCCTAAACATTTACTCTAAAAGCGTTCAACCTCACAAATAAAAGCAAGTCAAAGCAACGATGTAATTCCATGTCTCACCTACTTAATTACCCAAGACTGAGCAGTTGGAAGGCAACCCATATTGGCGAGGATTTGGGGAAAGGTGTCTTCAGACTGACCCGAATCATGTTTAAGAAACTCTCTTGCTGGGGCACCTGGGTGGCTCAGTTGGTTAAGTGTCCGACTTCGGCTCGGGTCATGATCTCACAGCTCATGAGTTCAAGCCCCGCATCAGGCTTCCAGAGCCTGCTTTGGATTCTCGCTCTCCTTCTCGCTCTGCCCCTCTCCCACTTGCATTTTTTGTCTCTCTCTCTGTCTCTCAAAAATAGACAAATAAACATTTTTTTAGAAAAAGAATCTCTCTCGCTAATTTTGCCAGGCACCCTTGGAATATCTACAGGTTTTTTGTGTTTTGTTTTGTTTTGTTTTTAACAATTATGCAAAGTCTAGTATGGCCTTCAAGGACCCTGAGGCTGAGGGGTGGTGGGTAGTGTCCCTCTGGTAAGAAATCCCCTCCAGGTGCCATGAGTCCACTCCTGGGCCCAGATGGTTACCAGTGAGCGGCTCTCGTTGTATTTCAGCTCCCTAAGTCATGGGGTTAGCTCTTCGGCCGCTCATAGGTCCATATGCAGCACCCAAAGGAATAAAATAAATGATGTAGGAGGAGGGGACCCTTCATTTAAAGTCTCTGAGGCCAGTGGTGAAGAGAGCGAGCAGACTTCTGCCTCTGCCACCTTCCACTGTGTGAGCTGAAGCAAATTACTTGAGCCCTCTCCACCTCTCTCTCCTCAGTAAATGAATGCCACTATCAGTCCCTATCTCCAGGGCTGGTCTCCATGGCTATTGGCCCAAGGAAGACCATAGGACCCACAGAAGGCTGAACCGCTCCTGTTCCGGTGGGTGAAGAGCCACTGTCCTCAGCAACGCGCCTGACTGCAGGTCAACTCTTCCTTCCCATTCTCCCGCAGCTAAAGGGTTCACGTCATGCCTGGCGCAGCAGTGGGCCTCCCCATTTTATCGCTGGAGCCGAATCCATTCCCGATCGAGCACCGCTCTTGCCCTAACGGAGTTGGACCATTCGACTGTCACTCTGGCCTGTTCGTGGAGTCACGGGGGATATTTGAGTGCACAGGAATCACCCGGCCCCCGGTTCAAGCTCACCACCAATAATAAATTATGATCACAATTGAAACTAAACTCTTAGTGCGGAACAGAGACAAGCAATCCTATCACAAGGTCCCACTCAATCTTCTCCCTGTCTCTAGCTTCTCCGGGGAAGGGATTCCTGTTGGCAGTGTCTTGAAGAGGAGAACAAAGACGGCCAGAGAGTAGAAGGTGGTCCTCATAGCGTGGGACTAGCAAAGGGAAAGGTGGGAAACAGCCAGAAAAGGCTTGCTGGCCAAAGGTCTGGGAGGGGCTGGCTGGGGAATGAAGAACTGAAGGTGGGAGAAAGCCACGATCTCAGTTGAGGGGGACGGCCAGAGGCTGATTCAGCTGAAGGGGTCTACGCTTTGGGGCCATTGGTTTGCGGGGGCCCCTTCCAAGACCCTGGGAGGGGCCGAGTGATGTATTGGCATGGCCGTACATGTTTCTGAAAACTTTGCAGAAGATATTTTAACCACAGTTACTTATGATCTCTCTCTGCCTCTTTCTCTCCTTCCCTTCTGTCAACTTCTCCTCGTGTCGCTGGTATTAGAGTGAAGTTGCCTTGATGATATATTTAGTTGGGGCTTAATGGGCATATTTATCTGGTTTGTGGTTATCTTTGTGCATAACTGTGGTCATTCTAGCCAACCCAGCATAGGAACAATGGCTGCCGGGAATAACCCTATCACCCTCCCTGGGACTCCCCTGACATACGGCCCTGGGAGCCACCTCGCTACACGAAGGTACCCCTTTACGTTCCCAGCATCGCAAGGATGTATATAACAGAGCAAAACTGAGTTTAAAATAAGAAGCAGGAGCTAGACTGTGAAATATCCTTCCAACACTAGATGTAAAATTACAAGCTGAGAATTCAGTGCTCATAGATGCCTTGCTAACACGCAAGCCCTCTCCTTCCCATCAGGGACGTATCTATGATGCTGCACAGACGGCTGTAAATGGACCGTCTTTTCTTTCTTCTTCACCGCGGAATTGCATAAATAGAATTATCAGAGTCTCTGTGTAACTGCAGCAGTGGGAGAAACGGTAGGCACATCTGGGTATAAAGATACATAAATCTTAATGCACCCCAGCTCTTGGATCCTGTTTTCGCGTATCTGACGCATCATATCCTTGCAACGTCCGATGGTTCTAGGCGAAATGACATGCGAAGTTGCTGCCCACACAGCAAAACAGTCTAAGCAAAGAGGGTTCTCTTCGAAAACAGTACTTTTCTAGAAGTCTGCATTTGTGGGGCGAGTGCAGTTCAATTACGAAATTATGTGTAATCAAAAACCTATTGCACTTTCTTTACTCTTTATAAACACTCACTTTTGTGCCTAATTTTATATTCATAGTTTTGTACGCTCCTTCCTAATGAGGCCCTCCAAAGTTGTACAAGCTTCAGACTCCACAAAATCTGGGTCTGCCCCTGCATAAACTCACAGGGGGAGAGAAAATGTGTTCCTTCGAACTCACTGAGTTCGTTTCAGATTTAAAACAAAATCGTCAAAGTAGGACACCCTGTTTCCAGCTTCTGCCACCCCAACCAGAGTGAAATCAAGAACAGGAAATTAGGGGCGGCTGGGTGGCTACAGTTAAGCGTCCAACTCTTGATTTCGGCTCAGGTCACGATCTCGTGATCGTGAGATCGAGCCCCACACGGGGCTCCGAGCTGGCCGTGAAACCTGGTGCACCTGCACACCCACCCACGAAAAGAACAGGAAATGAACTAAACTGCAGACCTTATTAGAATCTCACTGATTTTTTCCTCCAATATCTCTTTTCCGTTCCGAGGTCCCATCCAGGATTCCGCACAGCACTTAGCTGTTATCTCCCGGTTAGTCTCTGTGGTCTGGGTCAGTTCCTTAGTTCTCTACCTCGTGCAACTCTGACGCTTGGGGTGAACGCTGACTGGTTATTTTGAACAATGTTCCTCAGTTAAGGCCAATGTTTCCTCAAGAGTGGAGCAAGGTGATACATTTTCAGCAGGAATATGACAAAACGGACATGATATTCTTTCGGTGCGTCTCCTCAAGGAGTTCATGACGCTGGTGTGTGTTCTTAATTATGACGTTCCTCTTGATCATTTTGGTTCAGTTGGTGTCTGCTGGGTTTCTCCATTATAAATTTACTCTTTTCCTCCTTGGTAGTAGATAAGAATCTCGGGGGAGATGCTTTGGGACTCTGGAAACCCTACTTCTCAAACTTCCTCCCTCTAACCTTAGTATCAGGGCTCTTGTCTGCAAACGTTATCACTGAGGTGTGTGCATCGCGGTGATTCTTTATTTCCCTCTTTTCGTCTTTATTCAGCATTTGAAATTCTTTTTCAAGGAAGAGATGTCTCTCCTCCCCCATTTGCTTACTTATCGTTCAATTCTTTATGTACCCCAGTAGGAAGGCATGATGGCTTTGTATTTTATTCTATATATTATTCAATACCGTAGCTCAACTGTTTCAACTTTGGCCACTTGGGGTTCCCTTAGGTTGACTCCTGTGTCTGTTGACAGGCTCTCATCTCTTCTTGAGCTTTCCCTTACTTTTCGGCATCACAAGATGTTCTAGGCTCATCTTGTGTTTTCCCTTTCCCAGTACTGGCACCAACCACTTCCTTTTATTGGAGACTAAGATATGGGCAACAGGTGTGCTCACGGTACCTGGAATGTCACTGCTTCCAGGCTCTCGCAGAGGACAGAGCTAAGAAATATATGGAAGTATAGTCATGCTTGTGTATACCCACATCTGTATCTATCTATCTATCTATCTATCTATCTACCTATCTATCTATCTATCATCTATCTATCTCTACCTATCTCTATAAAATAATGAGCTTCTCCTAGTACCTCTTATCCCAGCTCAACACCTTTTTAGGTAAACAGATGGCGGAGGCTACCAGTGTCACAGAAAAAACAGCAAAACCCATCCTCCGGAAACCCCCAGTCCATCCCACAGCCCTGGGGTCTCACAGATACTCCTCAAGGGTACCCATTATTTGAGCTCCCTCTGTAGTGTCCAGATGTAAGGGCTCAGCTTCCACTGGGAATAAGTCAATCACCTTGTCCTTCTTAAAACCAAGGACACAAAACAAAAGGAAAATGATCGGATTCCAATTGTTGGTCCTCCAAATGTTATGACTGGCAAAGGCTCAGATATATTAAGATGCTTGGATTATGCCAGATTGCATCTTTAAAATTACGCTTTGTTGACATTGGAGCTCTGCCAGTCCTCAGCACCCAATTGGATCGAAGGTAAAAGAGCTTCATATAATCTGAGTTAACACTTCAACCGGGGTGACTGAAATCACAGGGCTTAGGTGCTCATGTGTGCGGTGCCTTCTGTGTTATGCAAGCCAACACAACACTTTATCAGCAACGACCCCAGAGCAGTGCTAATGCTCCCAGAGGCAGCCAGTTTCTCCTCATTAATAATGTAACAGTAATAGCATTTAGAAGCTTGTCCCTCGCTACACTGGTTTCCACAAGAGGAATTTCCCCTAAACACTCTGGTTCCTGTCCTACCTTCCATTTTTTCCAAGAGAGCTGGGGTCAGTGAGCAGATCGGGAAGTCAGGAAAAGAGAGCAGGCGTGCACAGCCGGCCCGTCCTCCTCCTCCTGAGAGCAAAGAGGAGACACTCTGGTCTGCTCCTCGCAGCCCCAAGGGCTCCAGGACCACGACCACGTATGTGGAGGGTTATGGTTCCTTGTCTCTGTCTGTGGTTGAGCAGGGAGGTCTAAGCCCGGTGCTCCTGTACATGCTAAGCCGTGATCTGGTCCAGGAGTACCTTTTGAAAAATTTTTAAATGTTTATTTATTTTTGAGAAGAGAGAGATAGAGAGAGAACATGAGCGGGGATGGGCAGAGAGAGAGGGAGACACAGAATCCGAAGCAGGCTCCAGGCTCCGAGCTGTCGGCGCAGAGCCCGACGCGGGGCTCGAACTCACGAACTGACAGATCATGACCTGAGCCGAAGTCGGACGCTTAACCGACTGAGCCACCCAGAAGCCCCCCCAGGAGTACCTTTTGGACTGCAAAAGACACAGGTAAATCTACACTGTAGTGAGGACAGGTCTTGCAGATTTTTGAATATTGACAGTTTTAAGCTGATTTAAGATCGTCCAAGTGAAACTTGATCTTGGTGCGTCACTGCTTTGGACAGTTTTGTTTCTCAATTCTGTTTTTTGTTCCTTCAAAAAGGAAGGACAGCAGGACCTGACCTTGAGCAAGCACAAGCTACCCACACCTTAGCAAATGCTCCTACCCTTAGCAAACTCAGGTGGGTGGTAGAAGGCCACAGAACCCCGGCCTTAGCCAAGGCGGGTGCTACTGGGACCAAGTAGGTGCATTAGCCAAACATGAGCTGTGTGTGGGCGGCCGCGGTATGCCAGCTGCTACAACTTGACCTTGAGCTATGCAGGCACAGCTGACATTTAAACATGCACACCGGTATCACAGGTGAGGCTAAAGCTGGAGGAGAGCCTCCTCGACCTTGACCTTGACTTCGGTAGGCAGAACATTTTCTGCTTTTAAACTAAGAGGCAGCTGAGTTCTGCGGGGAGTTCTGTCTAGCTTTTATGTGGGTGACAGGCGTGGGGAGATGGGCAGTGATGCACTGGCCGCCCAATCCCATTCTGTAAGCACATCCGAGGAGGAGGCTGGAGGGACAAAGCTTTAATCATGTGGTTCCCCACAGGGCCCTGCGCTGGCTGTACATATGTTCATTACAAAACCTCTGCTCCTGGCTTTGGACTTCAGAGACCTGAACTGAGTCACCTGCACGAGGTGGTGGGTTTTCGTAATAAACAAATAAAAGGAAACGGGAGTCTCTGAAGAAACAAAAGCTGTCATTTTGGATTAAGGTCGAGAAACAGCTCCCCAGAACTGTTGCAAACCTGAAAGCTACAAATGCCTGTGCCTCTAAGAATCACATTTGCTCAGAAAATCTAGGAGAAGCCAGAGTGACATTAAAAAAAAAAAAAAAAAAAAATCTTTAGGCTTATAGTCAGAACAGTCGCCCTGGAAAAGTAAAAATAAAATAAACCAGACTGGGAGGATTGAACTGGAGAGAGAGAGAGAGATTTCTTAAAGAGGCAGCAGAAAGGGCAGGATTTTAGCAGACATCCAAGAGTGGTAAAGGAGGAAGTATTGACATCTAAGGCCAGGAAAGACAGATATAAATAGGAAAGATCTAGCTCTAACAGGGAAATGGTGATCTTGGTTGTTCACAGATCAGAAACAGTGATGGAGTCCAATGAAATCTGGCAAATCTGCCCTCTCAGGAGCTATGCCAGGAGGGCTTCCTGGAGGAGGTAAGGAAGAAGAAGGTAAGGAAAAAGCCTCAGAGTCAATGGTAAAAGCAACTGGGAAATCGCCATTAGTGGTCAGGCAGACGTTCCAAGTAGAGAAAATCTGAACAGATTCGAGAGAAGGCCACGCAGACCAGTGTGAAATGCTCAAAGTGGCATCCTCGGGTGGATTTCAGAGTGACCCGGTCAATGTGGCACCAGTGTGTCCTGCCCTGTGAGGACAAGCCTCAGGAATAAGCACTCTGAGAAAGGACAGCCAAAAAGCTTTGAGCCAGGAGGACAGTGAGAGATAGGTCAGGTCCAGACCTTTCTGAGATACCCATCCGATGGCAGAATGTCCTCTGGTGGAATGATCCGGCTCAGGAAGGGAGTTGTAGGGGCACGGGCAGTGTGGATGGTTGCCACAGACCTAGAACATTTTCTTTCCTTTTTCCTTACTATGACAGCCTCGCAATCTGGAGGGATTGTATGGAGGGATACGTTTGAAAAACAAAAGCCACAAGGAAATAGAAGGAGAAAAGGCACTCAGACGAGGCAAACGGTCCTAACCCAACATGCTTGAGACAAGGAGAGGAAGCCATTCGGCAAGTGGCTCAAGCTGCTGGAAACTCAAAGGGCCCTCTGAAGAGTGGGACGCAGAGAGAAGCCCACGCCACCAGACACATCACGATCAGACCCTGGAAAGGGAGCACTCCCAGCAGAGCAGCACAGAGCATGGGCTCAAAGCGCCCAAACCAGAGGTTTCCTTATGGGGAATGGAGATAAGCGTCCAACAAAACCGGGGGTGGGTCTCAGACCACGAATGTCTAAGCTCTGCAAGAGGGCGGCAGTGTTGGGTCGCACCTTAGCAGGTGGATTCTTCCTGGATGAGATGAGCCCAGCTCTGTAATAATATCTCGACACTAGATTTCTCCCGACTGAGTTTAACTCAGGGGTCAAGGACTTGAGCCAACTGACATAGCCTGATGGGCACCTGTGGGGGAGGGGGTGAAAGCAAGATCGTCTCCACGCACACCTTTTGTTCACATGCCCAGGTCACTGCAAGGCTGGGCACTGGCTTGCCTCACTAGGGCCGTGAGCATGGCATGGGTGCCCTGTGATTCCTGTCCTCTTAACTCTTGGATTATTTAAAAGAGGCACACACGAGAGACTCAGGCACCCTCCTGCATGTTGGAATCACCTGAGAAGCTCTGGGAAAGTCCTGATGCCTGGGTCTCACCCCAGAGGTTCTGAATTCACAGGTGTGGGAGTTATATACGGTCTCCAGGTATAGTAGGACGCCCAGAACTCAGCATGTTACCTTATTTGGAAATGGGGTCTTTGCAGATGTACTCAGTTAAAAGTCAAGGTCAGAGCACACTGGATTAGGATGTGCCCTAAATCCAATGAGAGCGTTCTTATAATAGAACGGACACACAGAGACCCAGAGAAGTCAATATGAAGACAGAGGCAGAGACAGGATGGCAAGATGGGTCTACGAGCCAAGGAACGCCAAGGATTTCCAGCAACCACCAGAAGCTGGGAGAGGCATGGGCTGGTTGCTCCCTCCAAGCTTCCAGCCTCAAAAGCTGTGAACAAATGGATTTCTGTTGTTTTAAGCCCCTCAACTTGTGGCACTTCGTTACAGCAGCCCCGGGAGCTAATGCACCAGTGGACTGTCCCATGTGGCCAGGTTGCCAACCCCTGCCCTTTCCAATAGAAGAGAAGCCGGATGCACGAAGAACCTTCTATCCACTGTGCATCCCATCAAGAATGTGTCTGGCTGAGCCAGAGAGGAATTAGAAACGGGAGCTGGATTTCTGGTCTTTCACTTCTTTGACTTTTAACTCATAAGGGAAAAAAAAAAATTAATTCCAAACGCTATTCCTTTGGATTCCCACTTCTTTGAAGTTTCCCTTGCAAGGGGGCCTAATCTGGTTTTATTTTATCCCCAGCAACTTCCTAATGAAGAGAGAGTTTGTATTCAAATTGAGGAATCTTATCACTGCCTCAATTTTTGGAGAACATTTTCGGATGTCACTTGATCATACTTGTCCCTTGATCATTGCCGACAGGCAATGTCAACAACGTGGCTGGATAGAATTGGAAAGGCCAAACAGAAGACAGAGTGAGTGTGCGGCCTTGGGGAAAAAGTGACCTTGAGCTGATATAACTCGTGCAGTGTTCCCACTGATTCCCGAACTCTCTGGGAGACGAGTATGTTGCCTCCGAGTCCCTAAGGGAATCTATAATCGAGCAGTGCCCGGCTAGGTGCCAGCATCATGGGAAGATGGGGCGGGTCTGTCCTGACAAACTGCTCATCTCCTCCTCGGAGATGGAGGGCTTGGGCGGCCCTTGCCCCAGTGGGCAAGTCCTATGCATAACAGAGACAGTCAGTTGGGAGTGGGGAAGCCACCCCTCTGGCCACTGGAGGAGGGGTTTCCCCAGAAGACCCCAGGCCTCCAGGCCTACCCGACTTCAGTAGAGCAAGCTTTCCGTGGCCTTCATTGCTGGGCCCCATGAAAAAAACCTATCGAAAGTTTGTGGCCCTGACAGTCTGTCTTTCCCCCTCTCTCCCACCCAGACCCGGGCAAGGTAGAACAGGATAAAGCCTGTCAACTGGGTGCAAGCTCCGTCTCTGCCCTTTGTAGCCTGTGCCAAATCTCACGTGCAGGCCGGGAGCTAGCAGGCCATATCTTGAACCTGATTGTCTTCGTTTACCATTAGTCAGAAATCGGGAGGGAGGGGAATGCCATTTGCTGACCCTGAAAGCAAACGCCACTGGCCCCTACTGAGGACGGGCTGGATGCTGGGCTCTATGCCAGGACCCTACAGGAATATCGCAATATTGCTCTTTTGGGTTTCGCTACTGCTCTAGAAGGCAATCTATCATCCCATTTCACAGAGGAGTACACCGAGGCGCAGATAGTCTGAGTAATATTACACAGACCGGGAGTGGGAGAGCTGAGATTTGAAGCCATGTAGTCTGATCCCCAAATGCCAAAGTTAGTGAAAGAAAAGCAGACCTAGGTAGTGCCAAAACCTTTTCTGGCAAGACATAATATATAATATATAATACACATAGGTGTATATGTAATACATATGGGTATAATACATTTGGGTATAATATGTATGAATATATATATATACACTCAAGTAAGAGTTGAGTATATATGTGAGCATATGTAGACTTACTTTTTTGATACATACCTATCTTATATAGTAAATCTATGTATGTGTATCCAGCAATTTCTCTTACAAGAATTTATTCTAAGAAAGAGTCAAAAAGCTGTATAAACATGTATGTAGAAGACTGTCCAACATTTGTAATGAGAAAATGGAAATTATTTGAATATCCAAAATAAAAGTTGATTCATTAGGGGTGCCTGGGTGGCTCAGTCGGTTAAGCATCTGACTTTGGCTCAGGTCATGATCTCACGGTTTGTGAGTTCGAGCCCCACCTCGGGCTCTGTGCTGACAGCTCAGAGGTGGAGCCTACTTCAGATTCTGTGTCTCCCTCTTTCTCTCACCCTCCCCCACTCATGCTCTCTCTCTCTCTCTTTCTCTCTTTCTCTCAAAATTAAACATTAAAATTTTTAATTTAAAAAAGTTGATTAATTAAATATATCACAATAGAGTCACGCAACAGCAGAAGGATTTTTTTTAAGTTTTTTTTTTTTTTATTTTAGGGGCTCCTGGGTGGCTCAGTCGGTTGAACATCTGACTCTTACTTCCAACTCAGGTCGTGATCTCATGGTTCGCGGGTTTGAGCCCCGCATTAGGCTTCGCACGGAGAGCACAGAGCCTGCTTGGGATTCTCCCTCTCTCTGCCCCTCCCCCCTCCCTTTCTCGCTCTCAAAATAAATTGTTAAAAAAGAGTCTTAAAATTTTATCTTAAGTAATCTCTACACCCAATGCGGGGCTCGGACTTACAACCCTGAGAGCAAGGGTCATGTGCTTTACCGACTGAGCCAGCCCCGCACCCCAGGAAGGATATTTTAATTTTTTTTTTAAAGTTTATTTATTTCTGAGACAGAGAGAGAGACAGAGCATGAACGGGGGAGGGTCAGAGAGAGAGGGAGACACAGAATCGGAACCAGGCTCCAGGCTCTGAGCAGCCCAGAGCCCGACGCGGGGCTCGAACTCACGGACCGTGAGATCGTGACCTGAGCCGAAGTCGGATGCTTAACCGACTGAGCCACCCAGGCGCCCCAGGAAGGATATTTTAAAGGCACACAAGTACCACAAGCGGAAGCCTAACCAATAGAGGGAAGGTTGAGAATCGGGGAAGCCGACCAAAGAGTGGCAATGACCTAGCAGGGTTGACACACCTTAAGCAGGACAGGCGAGCTAAGAGCTAAGGAGCAGAGTCCCCAGAAGGTCCAGGAACTGGGGCAGCAGGTGCATTTAGTAGTGGGGTGAGTGGGGGTGGCCCAGAGCTGCAGCAATGGGAAGCGGGTGAGGAAATGCCTCTTCTCAACCCCTGCAAAGACTGAAAGCAGACCCTCTGGAGGGAGTGAGCCCCATGACCTCTAGGCTGGCTGCCCCAAGCTTCCTCGAGGGCAGGGCCACCTCTGATGACAGGGAAGCTACGGCGTTTGCCTTCCGGATGCCGAGACCCCAGGCCCTTTCCTCCGACAGCTCCCGGGCACAGCGTCTGGGACCTCAGCTTCGGGCAGGATGCTAGCAACGTCTCTGGAAAAGGCCTGAAGATTTCAACATCAGGAATTTCCAACGAAACGTCCAGCCATTGGAAGAGATTGAAGAGGCGAAGATCGGGATCCGGTTGTGCAAACGGGAGAAGGAGGTGACCCTGGAGGGAAGGCTACTGGCCCGCGTGTGCCTCTTGGGTGACCAGCAGGATTGTCCAGTGTGAGGTTTCCAAACTGAACACAGTGAGAGCCAGATGGAGGAGACAGGATCGACGGAACGTTCCATAAACACTGGTGGAAATTACACCCTATCTGGAGACACGCCCCAGAGTCGTGCTGCCAGGGAAAGAAGATGAGAGCAAAGCCGTTGGTCTGCCAGCACAGGAAACAGCACGGGTGTTGCGGACAAAGCACCAGAATTAAAGTGCCCAGAATTCAAAAGAAATTCATTTCAGATCTCAGAAGGAAATCAATGCACCCGGGGTACAAGCATTGTAATTCAACTAGACCAGAGGCCGGTGGTGAGAAAAATTTGCCACGTGTGGCTAAGAGGTGAAATAGATGAGAGCAGTTCATTTCCTAGCCGTGACCTTCTGCCTTTGTTTTTTATGCATCGGTTTGGGGGTTTTGTGACCAAATGAAAACCACTCATTACAACTGTTGGTCTGCCATTAGCCCCTCAAGAGCGCCGGGGAAGGTGCGGTTGTGCCCAGGCCAGCGGGATGTCACCAGGAAGACAGGCTGAGCCACGCTCCGGCACCAGAGATCTCCCTCCCGACACCCACAGTCAACACACAAACCGTGGAAGCCAGGGTTCGAGGGTGTGGAAGGTTGAATCGTGTGCCCCTCCAACCACCACCACAAAAGATCACTTCTGGCACCTGTGAATGTGCCTTTATGTGCAAACAGGCTCTTCGCAGGTGTAACGGTCATACTGGAGTGGGGTAGATCCTTTATCCAGTATGACTAATGTCCTTACAAGAAGAAGACGAGAGACACAGAGATACGCACAAGTCGTGTGTCCCCAGGCGCACAGATGGGAGTGGTATCTCCACAAACACGGGAACGCCAAGAACGGCTGGCAGAGCCGGGAGAGGGGCACGGAGGACTTGACCTTGGAGCCTCCAGAAGGGACACCCTTGATTTTTGGACTTCTGGCTTCCATCCATGAGAGACTGAATTTCTACTGCCTTGGGCCACCCAGTTTGCGGGGCTTTGTCTCAGCAGCCCGAGGGAACCAAGACAAGGAGGTGCGCCCAGAACCAGCACCAGAAGCCACATCTCCCCACGCGCTTCCCCCACCTGCCTCGACTCAAGTGGGAGCTCCTTACAGACACTCCTCCAGGGGCTTGCGGCAGTCGAGACGATCGTCCCCCCCACCCACCCCCACCCCGAGAGAGGAGGCGGAAACACACAAGTGCAGAGAACGGAGTACAAATGGAGTCCTGTCCAGGCGGTCCAGCAGCCCCAAAGGCGGCGGCCTGGCTCTGGTTATGGATTTGTATTTCGGGTAACTTAAATACAAGCCTAAAAGCCCTCCAACTTGGATTTCAAACTCCAATATTGGCAGAGAGGTAAATAAGCCTTTGTTTTCCATTGGCGAGGAAAGCTTCTCTGTCCACAAGCAATTGAGGAAAACGAACGTGGAAACAGACGACACCTGTCTCCCCAAAGCCCGTTTTCTGCCTCTTGACCGCGCTCTACTGTTTTTCAATAAAGGACAATTAGGCCCATTATGGCTGTGTGGTCCCTCAATAGCCGCAGGTCTGTGGAGTCTGTGCACCGTGGAGCACAAATTGGTCCTCTTTAAATTCTTATTAATTAGATACCTCTTATCTGAACGCAGCATAATCTCTGCCTGCTCCCCCAGGGAGACCCTATAGCTGCGCTAAGCGTGGAACTGTGTGCCGCCCGCACCCGCCCAGTGCACCTGCCCTCCCCGCACCGCCAGCCAAGGAGGCTCCTGCCTGGGGAGCTGGGGTGCTCGGTGTGAGGTCGGCTTCTGCCTCCCCAGCAGCACCCAGCACGGAAAGAACTGCCCAGCCGGTCGTAGTATCTGCCAACGTTCTAAAATTTCTCTCCCCCCTCCCCCTAACCGTGGTCCTTGTACTTTGTTATAAAAGAATCTGAGAAGGGGTGCTGGGTGGCCCAGTCAGTTAAGTGTCCAAGTCTCACGGTCATGAGATCGAGCCCTGCATCGGGCTCCAAGCTTGAGCGTGGAAACTGCTTAGGATTTTCTCTCCTTCTCTCTGCCCCCACCCTGTTTGTATGCTCTCTCTCTCTCTCTCTCTCTCTCTCTCTCTCTCTGTCTCTCAAAAAAAAAAAAAAGAATCTGAGAAGCTCTGAGAAAAGAGCTAGGAGACGTTAAAAAGAAGAGAGGGAGGAGGGGAAGGAAATCAGGGAAGATGTAAAAGCCGAGGAGAAAGGTGTTAACGTGCCATCGTATTTGTTTCTTCTCTCTTAGAATTTCAGAGAAGGTCCCGTTCCTGAGGGCAATAGGTAATAAGTAACCTCGGGCTCTAACATAGACCTTCAAGACACATGCCTGGGGGAGTTATCTTCAGTTGATGTGGGCTCTGCTCTTCAAACCTACTACCATAAGCAGGCTCTCCAGGCAAAGACTAGAGCATAGTGGAGATAATTGTAGGAATAGAGAATGGTCACGCTGCGGTTGGGGGGGGGGGGGTGTTAGGTATTTCACATGACTCCCACCTCCAACCCCCAAAAGCTCCAAGACTCAGTGTTGCCTGTCTCCCACCTGGATGAAGACTGAGATGCAGAAACCTGTGGCCATCCTGCTGCCCTGGGCTGGAGAGTAGATGAGTGGGCTTGGGAGAACTGTAACCTGGTCCCCGCTGGAGGGCCCTGACGTGGGGTGCTGACTGGAACACCTATAATGGCAGGGCCGGGAGAGAGGGTACCACGCAGTTGCACAGGCGCCCAACATTTGGTGTAGCGGTTTTCTTTGGGCCAAGCGGATGCAGAAAAGGTAGCTTGGCAGAACCGACTTTATGGGGACCCACCCAAGAAGGCAGTGTTTGAGGGCAGTAAGAGGCTGGGCGTGGACCCCGGGGCGGGAGCTCAGTCAGGGTGCAATTGTCAGCCAGAGAGCCGGCCCTCAAAAGGGCTGATGCCTTCAGAGCTACAAGAGAGCCAGCATTTGGACACCTGTCATAACCAAGAGCTTTGGGAGTGGATCAAGATGGGCGAGGAATCTCTACTCTGTTTGGAGTGGGAGGGCCCACAGATGTACAGCTGAATCCTCTACCCATCACCATGTGCCTTGAGCTGGGTCCCCATAACACTTCGGGGCCCCGTGGGGGTGTGTGTGCGTGCTTGTGTATACATCCATATATGCATTTTACTTCTTAAAATGGCACCTCGATGCCTGAACTCTGTTGCTATAACATCACGGTTAGTGTAGATATCAGATGTTAATCTCTGCCATCACTAAGATATTAGTGCCATCATTAAGATATTAGATGTTCAATATTAAGGTGAAAACAGATGGAAATGAGATAGAGAAGTGTAGGAAATACCAAGGAACGGATGGCCATCTGCTGTGCTGAGGCTGGTGCAGAAATGCTTCTGTTGAGCGAGCCTACTGTTCCGAGCTGCTCTAACTAGAGAAGCTCTTAGTTCTTTGCAGATACAGAGGTTCGGTATAATCAATGGAGCCAAGCAGAGGGTCCAAAAATAGACTCCGATGCACATAGGAATTGAGCGTATGATAATGGCGACATTTCAAATCACGGAGGAAAGGTAAGTTCAGTAGATGATATTAGGACACCTGGTTGGGCATTTAGAGGGAGAGAGGAAGCAATCCTTACTGCAATCTTAACACCAAAGTAAATCCTAGATGTATGTTTATAGGACAGTAGCCACTAGCCATGTGTGGCTATTTAAATCTAAATTAGCTAGAATTATATAAAAGTAAACACTAGTTTATTTAATCGCATTAGCCGCATTTCAGGTGGTCAAGAGCCACAGGGGGCTAGTGACCACCAGACTGGACAGCACAGAACATACCTGTCATCGCAGAAAGTTCTATTGAACAAGACTGTTAGAGGGTTCAAATGTTCAAATGTTACAACTTACCTTATTAAAGCACTAGAAGAAAAATAAACCCAACTTTTTAAAATATTGGAATGAAGAAGTGTCTACAAATGATTCAAAAACATAGATACCAGGGGGTTGCCTGGGTGGCTCAGTTGGTTAAGCGTCCGACTATTGATTTTGGTTCAGGTCATGATCTCATGACTAGTGAGTTCGAGCCCCCAGGCGGGCTCTGGGCTAACAGTGCAGAGTCTGCTTGGGATTCTCTGTCTCTCTCTCTCTCTCTGCCCTTCCCTCACTCACACTCTCTCTCTGTCTCAAAAATAAATAAATACACACTTTAAAAGAACGTAGACACCAGATAAAAGTGATTCAACTCGGTAAGTAAAATTTAACCTTTTCTCTGTATGAAAAATAACCTCGTAATCTAAGTTTCACATAGTGAAAAACCAGGGGAAGATTTATAATCCACAAGCAGATAAAGAGCTAATTTCCTTAATAAAATAGTAAGAAAAATGCCAACAGAAAAACGTGCCAGGGGCCAGTCACTTCATAGAACCAAAGCTATAAATGGCCAACAGATATATGAAAACGTCACATGTAGTTAAGGAAATGCAAATGAAGTAATGACACCATCATTCAATAATGGAAGAGACCACTTTTTAAGTATCATTGATAAAAATTTTAAAGTTCACCTAACCACACCATCACAATGGCTATTATCAAAAACACAAGACTTAACAGGTGTTGGCGGGGATGTAGTGAACAAGGAATCTCTTGCACTGTTGGTGGGAATGCACACTGGTGCAGCCACTCTGGAGAACAGTATGAGGGTTGCTCCAAAAACTAAAAATAGAACTACCCGATGATCCAGCAACCCCACTTCTGGGACTATACCCAAAGGAAATGAAAACACTGACTTGGAAAGATATCTGCACCCCCCGTGTTCACTGCAGCATGATTCACAACAGCCAAGACATTGAAACAACCTAAGTGTCCGTTGATGGATGAGTGGATAAAGAAGCTATGCTATTGAAAGACAAATATCATATGATTTCACTCATATGTGGAATTTAAGAAACAGAACAGATGAATATGGAGGAAGGGAAGGAAAAACAAGATGGAAACAGAAAGGGAGACAAACCGTGAGAGATTCTTAAATGCAGAGAACAAACTGAAGGTTCCTGGAGGTGGAGGTGGGCGGGGGGATGAATTCGATGGGGGATGGGCATTAAGGAGGCCATGTGTTGGGATGAGCACTGGGTGTCATGTGTGAGTGATGAATCACTGGGTCCGACTCCTGAAACCAATACGACACTGTATGTTAACTAACTTGGATTTAAATTTTTAAAAGAGCAAAATAGAGAACATTAGAAGAAGAAGGGGGAAGAGGAGGAGGAGGAGGAGGAGGAGAGGAGGAGAGGAGGAGGAGGAGAAGAGGAGGAGGGGGAGCAGGAGGAGGGGGAAGATGAGGAGGAGGGAAAGGAGGAGGAGGGGGAGGAGGAGGAGGAGGAGAAGAGGAGGAGGGGAGGAGGAGGAGGGGAAGGGGGAGGAGGAAGAGGAGGGAGAGGAAGAGGGGGAGGAGGAGAAAGGGGAGGAGGAGGGGGAGGAGGAGAAGAGGAGGAGGGGGAAGAGGAGAGGAAGCGGGAGGAGGAGGAGGGGGAGGAGGGGGAGGGGGAGGAGGAGGAGGGGGAGGAGGGGGAGGGGAGGAGGAGGAGGGGGAGGAGGGAGAGGAGGAGGGGGAGTAGGTGGAGGGGGAGGAGGGAGAGGAGGAGGGGGAGGAGGAGGGGGGAGTAGGTGGAGGGGGAGGAGGAGGAGGGGGAGTAGGTGGAGGGGGAGTAGGTGGAGGGGGAGGAGGGAGAGAAGGAGGGAGAGGAGGAGGAGGGGGAGTAGGTGGAGGGGGAGGGGGAGGAGGGGGAGGGGGAGTAGGTGAGGAGGAGGGGGAGGGGAAACAGCAGCAGCAGCTATGATGTTATCAGCCACGACACACAAGGAAATCCAGCCATTGGTGACAACACGGATGGGCCTCAATGGCAGTATGCGAAGTGAGAGAAGTCAGAGAAAAACAAGTACCATATGATCTCACTCATATGTGGAATCTAAAAAGACAAGAGCCAAACTCATAGGAAAAGAGGTCATATTTGCGGTTACCAGGGCAGGGGAGGGAGGAAGGGGGCGCAGAAGGAAGGGGGGCAGAAGGTGCACGCTTCCAGAGACAAAATAAGTGAGCACCGGGAACGGATTGCACGGCACGACGGCGGCACGGGGGACGGGGCGCACGGCCCGACGGCCGCAGCTATAACACCACTGGCTGGTAGACAGGAACGTTGCTGAGAGTAGATCCTAAGAGCTCTCATCAAAAGGAGAAGTTTTCCTTTCGGCTCTTTTGGCTTCTTATTGTATCTATGTGAGATGATGCACGTTAACATCATTTCGTGATACGTGATACGTGTGATTCAAACCATCATGCTGTACACATTAGTGGGTCCATTACATCTCGATACAAATAGAACATTTTTAAAAAGTTTGCGCGCATCATGAGCTAGAATGTGGAAAATCTGGTGAGGTCATACAGGGGTCACACAGAATAAACTAGAGCCACGTCTTGAGAGGCAGTTCCTCCGCAGAAGTGTAAATTTCAAATGCATGTTACCTTTGACCCAGTAATCCCATCGTTAAGAACTTAACCCTACAAATTAACTTGGAAACGTGTACACAGTGATGTGCACGGAATGGTCACTTGCAGCGTTACCTGTTCAGCAAAAACAAAACAAAACAAGACCCTGGATGCCTATTAAACGGTCTATCTCAATAAATCATGCCACAGTCATGTAGGGAGCTATCATGCACCCATTAAAAATATATGTGCTGGGGCGCCTGGGTGGCTCAGTCGGTTGAGCATCCAACTTCGGCTCAGGTCACGATCTCGCGGTCCGTGAGTTCGAGCCCCACGTCGGGCTCTGTGCTGACGGCTCGGAGCCTGGAGCCCGCTTCGGATTCTGTGTCTCCCTCTCTCTCTGCCCCTCCCCTGCTCCTGCTCTGTCTCTCTCTCTCCCAAAAATGAAAAAACATTAAAAATTTTTTTCAATAAAAAAAACATGTATGTGCGGGTATGTTAAGATCCCCGAGATACATGAGTGAAAAATGTAAGGCAAGAACAGTACATAGTGCGATCCTAACTTGGTTTTGTTTTAAGATGTACAAAATATACATACAGATGCTTCATACGTGCCAGTGGGCACAGACACTAGGGTACATGAGAGCCTCCTAACAACTGCTCCCCAACAATAGAACTGGGGTGGGGAAAGGGGACGTAGGTTTATTTTTCTCTTTAGACCTTTTTGTGCTTTGGAGGTTGTTTTTCTGTGGTTTGATTGTTTTTAGCATATGCGTTCATTTGTTTGTATTAGAAAGGCATTAGTTTCAAAGAAGGATAAAGGCACGGCATCAATGGAAAACAGCCATCACCTCTTACCTACATTTAAATAAAACATTTTTTTTTTATGTTTATTTTAGTTTTGGGAGCGAGAGAGAGTGTGAGTGGTGGAAGGGCTAAGAGAGAGGGAGACACAGAATCCGAGGCAGGCTCCAGGCTCCGAGCTGTCGGCACAGAGCCCGACGCGGGGCTCGAACTCACAGACCGAGAGATCATGACCTGAGCCGAAGTCGGAACGCTCAACCGACTGAGCCGCCCAGGTGCCCCCACCTCTCACCTAAATTTAACTCCAAAATGATGGTATGCCCCCAATAATGTAGACAAAGGGACGAAGATAAGTTGGGAGGTTCTGAGCTCAAATTGCCTAGCACACGCCAAGCTCGGGCCGTAAGCCAGTCACCAAGGAAGCAAAAGCGCCCCGTTCCTGACGTCTCAATGTCAAAATGCCAGGCAGGTGTCACCTAACTCCGGCTACCGGATACTCAGGGAGAGCATCCAGCTCTGACTCAGAGAAGGATCTAGTTCCAGGGAATTTTGTCTTCAAGAGCCAATCGTGTGATAAGCCAGTAAGAGAAACAGCCAGCCAGTGTAAACCCATGAACGCTGAAGTTGGTCCTGGCTCCAGGCTTCACGGAGGGTTTTCTATTAACCAGAGGTGAACTCGGGTGCCAGGTTAATGGAAAGGTGCGGAGCCAGCTGTCGGGGACGGCTGGGACGGTTTACGCTGCTGTAGAGGACACGTCTCTGCGGCAAGTGGATGTTCTCTTATCCCCCAGCACCCCTGGGACCGAGGCTCAGAGGGCCTCTTGTGGGTCTGGAAACAGCCTGGAGGAGACAGGCTGGCGAGAGGCACCGCTGAGGATGTAAGCTGACAAGTATAAGCCTTGTTTTGTTCTCTGTAGAAACAATGGAGCTTCCATGATAAGGGAAAATGTTTAAATTTTTCACATTCCCTGACATCCCACCGCCCTGAGTTAACTCCTTTAGTTTGGACGTAGTCTCTTCCTATCTTCCTTCACATGGGTACATATTTTTCACATTTCTAATCAGAACATACAAAAAAAAAAAGCATCTGGCCATTTTAAACCATGTAACATTAAATGTATTGTCCACATCTCTGCACGGCAGTCCTAGGTACCGTTTCAATGGACTACAAGTCCATTACCTGACCAAGCGGACACGCTGTTCCTGTTTTGGGTAATTCTATGTTGCCGGACGCTTCTGATTTGGTAACCTGGAGGATGGCGTTCCAATGAGCCTCTTCAATGCATACAGATTTTTTTCCTCCTATTGAATCACTTCCTAAAAATACTCAGGACTGAAATCACAAGACCAAAGCCGTAAGCATTTTTTTTTTTTTTTTTGGCAACATGTCGCCATATTGCTTTCCAGGCAGGTTATGACGGTATTTGGTGATCTGACAAGGATTCAGCCACAAAGCCAGGACGGCCTTAGCTGTCCTAGTCAGCTGGGCTGCTACAACAACATGCCATAGATGGGTGGCTTAGAAAAACAGGAATTCATTTTCGACAGTTCTGGAGACTGGAAGGCTGAGACGAGAACGGCGGTGTGGTTGGGTGCCCGTGAGAGCTGTCTTCTTGGCTCATGGATGGCCACCTTCTCGTTGTGTCCTCACATGGCAGAGAGAGAGAGGGAGAGAACTCTTTCCCTCTTCTCATAAGGCCACCAATCTTATTGCAGTAGGACCCCATCCTTACGTCCTCATGGAACCTTAAATGCCTCCGAAAAACTTTATTTCCAAATACAGTCACACTGGCAGTGAGGGCTTCAACATATGAACTTAGGGAGAACACAATTCCGTCTGTAGCAGCAGCCTTGCCCACTAGGGAAGCTCCTGGACCATCTGAGCCCAAACCCATTCATGGATACATGATCACACCGCCACTTCTCTGGAACAAAGCCAGAGTGTGATGTGACATGAGCTCTGACCTTAAAAGAAAGAGTTCAGGGTAAAGTCAACAAAACAGGGGAGTGGGGAAGGCTTTACAATTTCCATACGGAGACCTGGAAACTCATTCCAACCTGGTTTGTTTATAATCAATGATAACCATCGAATGTGGGTCAGCCAAAGTGAATCGGGAATGAGGCTGTTACATTCTAGACCTATACCTGCTCTCAGGTGCTCCCACCGCCAACCTTTTTGGACCTTGCCTTGACCTGATACCACCACCAGGACCTCCCCAGCTTCCCTGGCATCCCGGGGTAGCTTCACAAAGACAGGCTTCGAGAATCTCTAAAAGCATTTTTGGCCTCCTGACATCACAAGGCGGTACATGAGCTCCAGCTGAGCTCAAGGGAGTCAGCGTCACAAAGATGAGTCCACGTTGCATCACCTTCCCCAAGCCCCGCCCAGTTCAGTCCCCATCCTCTCCCGTCCCCCTGATAAATCATTCCACACAAGCGAGCCTGTTCCTTTCAAGGCAAGACGGAAAAGCATGCCTGCAATGCACTCCCTTGCCACACTTGTCCTCTGCTGGACCTCTGGTATGTCCTGGGCAGTCAGCACTGGACAGCCCCACGGGGATCAACACTTGGGCCGTAGGGACTTTCTTGAAAGCACATATGGTGACCCCAAGACCACAGCTGGTGGCTGAGGCTGCGGAATCAGCCTGGCAAGACTCAGAAGCCCTGCTCTTACCCAACCACACCCTGTACTCGTGGGAGAACCCTGGAGTGTGGCTGCGCCCTCCCCACCCAGACTCATCGCTCCTTCCATCCAAAATGAAAGCTCCATATCTGGGTCCAACACATGTGCAAGTAATGTCGATTTTACTGATTTTCCATGGAAAGAAAAGAATGCCATATAGTTAAAAAAAAAAAAATCACGTGTCGCATCATAAAATTTAACGAGGCTTCCTTGTGAGTCATGCTGTTTCTCTCTCTAGGTTTTTGACCACAGATTGCCCGTCACCAGGTCTCTCCCTGTCCCCATGTCTTGCCACAGAACCTCAAAAAATCACCTTTTAGCCTCTGAGGCTTTTCAACTCTATTCTTGTGCAGACCTTTGGTCTCTTTCTCTTCAAAACAAGCAATCCTGTCATTTGATAAAACTTGACCAGATTCTGCTCAAGCCCATCCCTGGAGCTTCAGCTCACCTTGGCCCTTAAGGCCAAGGTCAAAGGAAAGTTGAGGAGCTACAGGGTAATAAAAGCACATGAACCTGGGAGAAAGGAAAGCGGAAATCTGGCCCAACCATCAGGCCAGATCCTGAAGCAGATACAAAGCGTAACTTACCTCATGTGCACTGGAACACACACTTGAAATGAGCTAAGTGGCCATGAGAAAGTATCCGCTCACCTTCGACCACCTGGACGGCTCCGAGAAGGAAGCGACCATTTGTCACGGTGTCCTAAATCTGGGGCACGCTGCCTCACAGAGTCGGTGCTCAGTACACGTTTGTTGACCGGCTGACTAGCGCCATTTTAATATATATATTTTTAATGTTTATTTATTTTTGAGAGACAGAGCATGAGTCTCAGAGCATGAGACTTTATCAAGTCTCATCCAGAGAGAGAGAGGGAGACGCAGAATCCGAAGCAGGCTCCGGGCTCTGAGCGGTCAGCACAGAGCCCGACATGGAGCTCAAACTCACAAATGGTGAGATCATGACCCGAGCCGAAGTCGGACGCCCAACTGACTGAGCCACCCAGGTACCCCAGACTGGTGCCACTTCAATGCTACCCAACCTAGTCTATGCAGGTGTATATACTGAAAAATAAAATAAAATTGCCGAGGGCGTATTTAACCTAAGCTCAGTTAGATACGCTTTGAGTTTGAGAATATAAAAAGGCATTCAATGTTGTCGTAACATGGGATTAAATTAGTAACTGATGTTACTGATCAGATTGCGGGTGAAGTCAGTTCCTAGAAACATAATCCTAATACCGTATATAGTAGGCATTTTAGTAGCTTCATTTTACAGATGAGGGGACCAAGGCCTGAAGATCACAATAAATTCACCCAAGTCACACAGTAACCATGGCAGAGACGGAATTTGAACCAAGGGGCCTGGCAGATCCAAGCTTGTTTGTGGTGAGTTTCGGGGTTCTCTGGAGAGGTCCTGGACTAGACATTTTGTCCTACGGCTGCCTCTGCCGTTGACCTTTGGGTGACTGGAGCCTAGCTTTAAGCCACTGTTTTCTCATCCGTAAGTAAGAGCCATCTGGAGGTGCTGTGCACAAGTCTGGCATGCTGACATCGTAAGTGCAAGGCCAGCGGAATCCATTACCACTTCCAGGAAGAGCAGTTTGGCCGAGAGCGAGTCTGGCCGTGGCCCGGTCTGCTGGCTAGGTGGAGGCAGGTGACCTGCCCAGGGCCAAAATTGCTGCCAGAAGGACCGCAAAGTTCTACTCCACCTCTAGGCGGGGGTCACGGGGAGAAAGAATTGGCTAGAACACCAACCTCACCCCAATTAGGACATTATACCCTATAAACCTGGGAGTGATTTTGTGCTTTTAATAACCAAGCAGGCGGTAGGGGGTAATGGCTCAGGCAGGACCTTTGGAATCTCAGAGAAATGCCCTTTGAGAGAAAGACACAGGGGTTGCGTTCATTTCTAAGAAACTCCTAGAAATTGCTTTGGTTTTCAAAAATACCATGACTTTCCTGAAACAGAGCTGTGGTCTGAAACATTTTAGAGAGAAATTGAAGGGCAAGGATTAGCATAGCAACAACCAATATGTTTCCACTAACAGCTGTGTAAGTTGTAGGACCCCCCCCCCCCCCATTCCCCTACAACCTGGTTAACCAGAGATTTTTGGTGGACAGGTGCACTACGGCCTGGCTGTTCAACATGAGAGGCGCAGACGAGACCAATGGCTTCACCTGGAATCTGCTAGAAGTGTAGAATCTCGGGCCTTAGTGAGGCCTACTGAACCGGAAGCTGCAATTTTAGTGAGGCTCGGGTGATCTGTGAGCACATTAAAGCCTGAGAAGCGCTGGCCTGCAAGTCCTCTGGGCCATCCTGTGATTTTCAAGTTGGGAGACAGAAGCCCAGGTGAGGAAGTCATTTACTCCGGGGACAGGGAGTTGGTGGTTTTGCCGGGGGAGCCCCCCCACACCCGGTCCCTGACAGAGGCAGCATTGCTACCGCTTCCTGGGCCCCAGCCCCTCCTCCCCACTTGTGACACTGTCTTCCCCTTCCTGCAGCCCCAGAGATGGATGGAGCTGGGACCAGCTGGGTGGCCTCCGAGAGCATCAGACTGCGAGGGACACAAAACACTTCTGCAGACGAACCAAGATGGGGGCTGTGCACATCCCAGAATCCTCACGCGGTGTGTGGAGAGGGGGCTGGAGAACATGAAGGGTGCCTCCCTGCACCCTAGGCTCACTGCCCAAACTCGCGGATGGATTTTCCCAGTGGGAACTCGAGGGATGTCTGTGATCACAGGAGCCTGCTAAGCTTGAAATGTCAGGGAACCAACACCTCCGAGAACAGCCCTCAACCAGTGGATCAGTGAATAGATATCTCAGCGTCCTCCCTTTTGGGGTGACACATTTGCACTCTCCTAGAGGACCCTGGGGGACTGAGCCCCAGTCGCCTCTAGAAGCACCCTTCCCGGGAGCACACCCTACACTGGCTTCCTCCCTTTCCTTCTCCCTTCCCAGCATCGCTTCTGGGGCTTCCTGGGATCACCTCTCAGGTCAACTCCCAGCGCTCAAATCCTCATCTCCAGGCCTACTCCTTGAGTCCAACTGGACTGCAGTGAGAAGCCCGAAGACGGACAGTGGCCAGGCTGCCTTCTACAGACGGTGATTCCGGGTGATTCTCCTACCAGAGTCGGATGTTCTCCTGAATGGGTGATGCAGGTTTGGGGCAGAGCTGAACAGCTGTGAATGGAGACGAGGGCTGGTGCGTGATATCCCCCAAGTGCCTTCCCCTTTAGCCTCCTGAGATGCAGCTTTGCAACTGTGTACGTTAACTATTTAGTGAATGTTGGTGTGGATGGCCCCCCACCAGGCTCCGTCCGGCTTTGCGTGATGCTGTTGGTTACACAACTGCTTCAAAGACCAGGTTGGTACAGCAAAACCAGTGACATTTAGGAATGAGCTGCCAGAGGTCGGTGTATGCTATTGACATATTCATAAACTTCCTGTTCCCTCAGTCCCACAGCATCAAGATAAAAGCTCTGTACTGACCTGGTTACCCTCTTCCTTATGGATCCATAGGCTCCCCCGTGGGGACGGCTAAAACCACAGGGGAGTGCCGATGACTGACTCCCTGACCTTCATCCCAGACCCTTCCCGTGATTTCCTGTGTTCTGTTACCACTAGAGATCTGCCTCTAAAAGCAGGCAGCACCCTCTAAAAGTAACATCAGGATCAGCAAAACCTCTATGGAGAGGGCCCACCAGGAAATAGTGTAGGCTTGGCAGGTCTTATGGTCTCTGTTGTAGCTACTCAACCCTGTGGTATGAAAGCAGCCATAGGCAGCATGCAAATGAATGGACCTGGATGTGTTCTAATAAAACTTTATTCAGACGCTGAAATTGAAATTTTATGTAACTTCCCTATGTTGTGAAATAGTCTTCTTTTGGCCCTTTAAAAACCATTAAAATGTAAAGATGAGGGGCACCTGGGTGGCTCAGTCGGTTAAGCTTCCGACTTCAGCTCAGGCCATGATCTCACGGTTCGTGGGTCCGAGCCCCGCGTCGGGCTCTGTGCTGACAGCTTGGAGCCTGGAGCCTGCTTCGGATTCTGTGTCTCCGTCTCTCTCTGCCCCTTGCCCACTCACGCTCTGTCTCTCTCCGTCTCTCAAAAAGGAATAGACAGTAAAACAAATTAAAAGTAAAATAAAATAAAATGTAAAGATGATTCTTACCTGATAGGCCATAGAGAAACAGGCTGTGGGTGGGATCTAGTCTGCAGGCTATGCAGTCGTCCAACCCACAACCCAGTGTTCTGTTAGCCCCTCTCTGCCATCAGTGGAGGGAACGATGGAAGGAAAACAGAACCCGAGGGTGGTGTGAAAAAGAAAAGCAAAGACTAATCTTCATCGGTTCCCCCTCTGCCCCCTCATCCCTTTGCCCTCTCCTTTGATGGGTGGGCAGAGCAAAAACGCCCCAAGCCGATAATGCCGACAGATGATACTAAACACTTAGAAAGCATTTTGATGCCCTGTATTGGTGCTTGGTGCTTCCCAACTTTCCCCAAACGTGAATCCAGTGGGCAACCTCATATATTAAGATAAAGTGGAGGCTTTGATGTAGAGAGAACCAAAAAACTGGGGAGCAGGGGAGGTGGGAGAACCCAGCGGACTCAGGCCCTCCCCACCCACCGCCGCTGGACTTCCTCGGGGGTTCCCAGGAACAGGGTTTGACAACCGCCGGTCCCGGAAAAGGAGGAGGGGAGTCCAAACAAATGGCTGCTGTTCTTTTCCAAAGGCAGCCCCGTGTTCTCGGGACACGTGCGGAAAGCTGGCGGCTCGGCCCCCTCGGCAGTGCTCGCTCACACTCTGGGCAGCGTCACGGAGGGCGCGGTGGGAAGGGGTCCTTGCAGCCAGTGCACCAAGCTGGGTGGGTCCCGGCTTAGCAGAGCGTCAGCTCCTGGTCCCAAAACCTGCCTGGTGCAAAGACGAGGGAACAGGGTTAGGGCAAGAAAACGCTCTTTGGTTTCACAGGAAACAACACTCCATCCAGATCTATTTTGTAACGGGCCCATCTTCCATGTCACAGAAAATGTCTCTGCCATCAGGCTCGTGAAAATTCTGCCGTGTTTTTTAACATCAGGAGGGACGCTGCGGTGAGGAAGGAAGGCACAGGGGTTTACACTCAGAAAACAGAAAGCTGGGCTTTCATCGTGGGTGCGTGTGTCTCTTCCGGCGGTGGCTTGGGGTAAGTCACCACCCCCCGACCCAGCCCGCAAGGTCTGAGAAAGGTTAAACGAGATAACTTTGGAAGACGCCAAGGACTTAGTGGCAATTCGATAAATATTTAAACTGAACCTATATTTGGAAACCAAGTGAAAATTGGAGAACAGGAAAGCACTCCTTGGTGGTCGGTGTCGTTTTGCATACATTCAGAAGGTACGCCGAGAGAAACAGATTACCAAACGTACAAATCCTAAAGTTGAACGAAGCCCCCAAAGAGACTGCAGCAGGCAATCTAGAAAACAAAAAGCGTGAAGGGGCTTTCAAAACTACGTGACAAATGTGATGAGAGATGGGCGGTTGGTAAACATCACAGAAACCATCCTTTTAGCTGCCTCGGTAGATTCATTCTAAATCATTGCTTGGCTTTCACATGATCTGGGAGACGATTATATAATTTCAGAAGTGTCTGTAAACGACTCATTTGCATCTGATTTCTCAATGTCTCATTTGTTCATCAGCCCAAGCCCTGTGTATCAAACCAGCTACTTAATCTGCACACAGAGTGTGTATAGGCAAATTAATCTTGCGTTTTATGAGAGAAAAATTCATACACTCAGAATTATCACGCGTTTTGCACCTGATACGCAGAAGTGATTTGCACAATTGCGTGAGCACGTGTCTCCATCGACGCCTGCCTCTAAAACCGTTGCAAATCTAAAGTCAGCGTGCAAATTATGGATGCATTTTTCACACCCCCGTAGCTGACATGAACACTCCCCAGTGTTTTCGTGGCACGCGGGGAATGGCTTGAGGGGGTTGCTAGGAGAGCGAGGCATCTTTGCCTTTTACCTTCGTTCGGGAGAGGGGAGAAGTAACGGCAGCGGAAGCCCAACGGCAGCTGGGCCCGCGGAAACCTGCCAGGGCCACGGGGAAGGGGCAGGGGCATTTCCACTGAGCAGTGCGTTTCTGCCTTGGGGCTGGCACTTCCTCTGCTCTGGACACCCTGACACCACAAGCCTGCCAGGTCTGCAGCCGTGTGCGGTGTCCCCACCCCTGTGTCCCCACGTGGGGACCTGGTGGCCCTCACAGGCTCAGCACCGCTGCTGGATCTGTTTCTAACAAGCGGTGCGGGTTGGGGAAGTGACTTCATCCGCGGGGCCTCAGTTTTCTCATCAGTGTGTGAAAGGGACTTCGAGGTCCCTTCCGCAGCAATGCTTCCATGGCACTCTCAGACTGCAGCCTTCCAGTGCCTTCTGTCCGGCACGAATCTGAGGAGCTGCAGCCCCGCCCTGAAAGCAGACTGAGTTTCGCTTTGACATGCGGTTACGAGGACTTGGCTTGTCCAGCAATCCCTCCTCTGGATAAACACCCCCAAAGGCAATGAAGGCAGGGTTTCCAGGAAGTATTTACACACCCACGTTCATAGAGTCCTCGTTCGCGATAGATGGAAACAACCCAAGTGTCCGTTGATGGATGAGTAGGTAAACAAATGTGATATGAACATTATGTATCATTTATATACATACAATGGAAGGTTACGTAGCCTTCAAAAGGAAGGAAGTTCTGGAGGCCATCACGCTCCCTGGAAGAAGCCAGTCACAGAAAGGCAGATCCTGCATGATCCCACTTAGAGGAGTCAAATCCATACAGACAGAAAGTACAATAATGGTCTCCAGGGGCTGGGGGAGCAAGAATGGGAATTGTATTTAGTGGGGATGTTATTTCAGTTTTACAAGATGGAAAAGCTCTGCAGATGGGAGGCACAGCTATGTGAATGTACTTAATGTCACGGAAATATATACTTAGAATGCAGTATTTGCCTTTCTGTGACTGATTCTTTCAGTGAGCATGATGTCCTCAAAGTATATATATATATAGAACATGACTGTTTAAAAATGTTTTTAGGGGCGCCTGGGTGGCTCAGTCGGTTGAGCATCCGACTTCAGCTCAGGTCACGATCTCACAGTCTGTGAGTCGGAGCCTCGTGTCGGGCTCTGTGCTGACAGCTCAGAGCCTGGAACCTGCTTCGGATTCTGTGTCTCCCTCTCTCTCTGCCCCTCCCCCACTCATGCTCCGTCTCTCTGTGTCTCTCTTAAAAATAAACACTAAAAACATTTTTAAAATTTCTTTTATGTTTATTTATTTCGGAGACCGAGAGAGATGGAGCATGAGTGGGGGAGGGGCAGAGAGAGAGGGAGACACAGAATCCCAAGCGGCTCCAGGCTCCGAGCTGTCGTCACAGAGCCCAGCGCAGGGCTCGAACCCACGAACCGGGAGATCGTGACCTGAGCTGAAGTTGGATGCTTAGCCGACTGAGCCACCCAGGTGCCCCATGACATGACTGTTTATATCACATTTGTTTCTACTGCATTTACAGCATCAGAGGTAAGAGGAATAAAGGCCCCAAAGATGTCCACACCCCATACCGGGAACCTGTGAAAAGTCTATCTTGCGTGACAGAAGGGATCTTGCAGGTGTGGTTAAATTAAGGCTCCTGAACTGGGGCGATTATCCTGGATCACCCCGGTGGGCCCCATGTAACCACACAGGCCTTCTAAGCGGGAGGCAGGAGAGTCAGAGGGAGGTGAGAAGATTGGACACGCGGCTGGCTTTGAAGAGGGAGGAAGGCCGGGCAGGCGGAGTCAGTGGCTCAGCCGTTGAGCAGCCGGCCGATTCTCTAGCTTGGCTGAGGTCATGATCTCACGGTTCTTGAGTTCAAGTCCCAAGTCGAGCTCTGTGATGACAGTGAGGGGCCTGCTTTGGGTTCTTTCTGCCCCTCCCCTGATCATGCTCTCTCTCCCTCTCAAAATAAATAAATAAACTTAAAAAAGAAGTGAAGAGGGAGGAAAGGACCATGAGCCAGGGAACACAGGAAGCCTTTTGCAGCTGGAAAAGGCAAGGAAACGGGGGCGCCTGGGTGGCTCAGTCTCTAAACTTCCATCTTTGGCTCAGGTCGTGATCTTGTGGTTCGTGGGTTCGAGCCCCGCGCTGGGCTCTGTGCTGACAGCTTAGAGCCTGGAGCCTGCTTTGGATTCTGTGTCTCCCTCTCTCTCTGCCCCTCCTCCACTTACCCTCTGTCTCTCTCCCTCTCAAAAATAAATAAAACATTAAAAAAATTTTACAAAAAAATCTTGGAAAAAAAAGAAGAAAGAAAGAAAAGGCAAGGAAAGAGATTCTCCCCTGGAGCCTCCAAACACTTTGATGTCAACCCAGTGACACCTATTTCAGAAAGGTAAGACATTAAAGGCATGTTGCTTTATACCACCAAATTTGTGGTAATTTGTTACAACAGCCATAGAAGCTGATACAACATGGGGACTCCGGAAGAGTTATGCTGAGCAAAGACATCCAGGTGGAAGGCAGGGTGGGCATTGTGCTTACATGCTTGTCCTCTGAGAGACAGTACTTACTCTCTGCTTTACTGAGTAACAGAAGTTCACCGAGTAATCGTTCCCTCTATAAAGAGTACTCACCCCTACCGCCTCTGATGCACTGATGTTCTGTTGTGTTGTGCTCTATTCTGTTCTATTCCATTCCATTCCATTCCATTCCATTCCATTCCACCCTCTTCTATTCTATTCCTTCTATTCTATTCTATTCTATTCTATTCTATTCTATTCTACCCCTTTCTGCCCTATTATATCCTATTCTTCACTGATAGAATTAATCTTTCAACCTATTGAAGAATCATGACCCATAGAAATCATCTCTGAGTGACAATTACTCCTTAATTCAGGGGAATACAGTGATGGACTTTTTTTTTGGCCCCCTTGGTCTTTATCCAAAGAGGCAAAGTGAGTACCACACAGTATCATGGTTTGGGGCAAATTCCTTCCTGGCAATTCAAGATGGGCGAGGAGAGGAGCATGGCCCCAAGAGAAGGGAGGGTCCTGAGTGGAAAGATCAAAGGTGAGGGATCCCAATGACCAAGGAACTTCTGAGAAAAGTAACATCCAGTGTTCAGTTTTAATTTGCCCTATCCCTTTGAACTCTGATTTACCCTTGCCCTGTGTCTGTTATCCCTAAAACTTTCTAAGAGCCCTTAACAACCATACCCTCATTTTCATGACATGTGGAGGGGTAAAACTTGGATTTCAAGTGGGAACCATTTGCCTTGCTGGTGGGATTTTGAAAATGTAGATAAAAGCCATACATCGTTCATTAAATTAATTTTAAGGCTATCTATTACATGTGAAATCTTTTTAAAAGGACCTTACGCAAAATAGTACTGCTCATTTTGTTTACTTTTCATAAGAGGAAGATATTCTTCTAACCCTACAAATAACCACTCACTGACCTAAATATGCCAGCATAAAAGACATAAAGGCATGAGCCTTTAAAAGCCGTGTTCGTCTGTATTTCTGTTTTCCTTCACCTTGGGTTGGGGGCCACGGAGTCCTGTGTGGGGTTCTGAACATGTTAGTGGCAGGTGACTTACCAGGTTACACAGATCTCATGAATCCCAAATAGCTACCTGGCAATTGAATGTTGTGAGGGGGTCCAAGGCTGATTGTGGCAACCTAGCATTTCCTCTGAAAACTCTTCTGGTTACTCATGGGTTTCAATGGAACTATTACCTGTGACAACACCAAATAGTTAACAACAGTATTAGATATCACCTACTGGACAATGGCAGAGTTTATTACTGTGATACCAACAGAATAATGTAACCCCTCCCCAAAGATGTCCATGTCCTAATGCCCAGAACCCTTGGAGATGTTACCATACATGTCAGAGAGGAACAAAGATTGCAGGTGGAACTAAGGTTCCAAATAAGATGACCTTGAGAGGGGGAAATTATCCTGGGTTATCCATGTGGGGGTCAATGTAATCACAGGTGTTCCAAAAAGCGAGAGCCAGCAACAAAGGAGAGGGTCAGGGTGATGTGATGGGAGGAAAACTCCACTCATCTTCGCTGGCTGTGACATCGGTGGAGGAAGGGGCCACAAGCCAGGGAGCGAGGACAGCCTGAAGAGGTTGAGAGGCAAGAAGGAAACAGATCCTACCCAGAGCCTGTGGAAATGCACGTGGCCATTGACACCTTGACTGCAGTCTGGGGAGACCCAGGGAAGTCTTCTAGAAGGAGAGAATAGCACATTTGTGTGGTTGAAGCCATTAAGTTTGGGTAGCAATAGAGAACAGAGAATACTGCTCCGGAGGATGAGGCATGGCCCTCAGATAAGGGCCGCCTGGAGCTGAGAAGCAGAACTGGTGGGGAAAGTGGGCTCTCTCTCAAGGCGTCCCTGGTTCGGGGTAAAGGCTCAATGAATGATGACTCAAGAACGAAAATGTCTTACACACGTCCTCTCCCATACGCGCCACGATTCTCAGACATTTTCACAGGGTTCAAGGATTGTCTATCAGTATCTATTACCATGGCACAAACTACTCCAAAATGCAGCGGCTTGAAACAGAAAGAATCATTTATTATGTCTCCGAGTTTCTGTGAGTCAGGGATTCAGACAAGGCACAGAGGGGACGACAGGTTTCTCCCCCTCTCGCAGCTGGGGCCTCAGCAGGAGAGCTGGAATCATCTGAGCGATGTCTTATCCACATGTGGCATCTTCACGTGGCTCGGATTCTTCACAACGTGGTGGCCAAGGGCAAGTGGAAGGGGCCGGAAGCTCCCCTTCCGGGCGAAGAGGAGGAAAAGCGCCCCTTCCGGGGAAGAGGAGGAAAAGACGAGCAGAAGTGGTCCTGCTGTACATGAGCCCCTCTCAGACATCCTGCGTCACTGTCCTTGCTGCATTCGATGGTTGGGAGGTCACGCATAGAGAAAAGGTGCACAACGTCCCTCCATGATTCCCTTAGGGAAGTGGAGTAAAACAGATCCGGACTCAGTCACCTGTAATAGCTATGGGAACTTGGGAAAGCTGTGTTTAAATTTTTTTCAATGTTTTACGTTTTGAGGGCCGGGAGGGGCAGCGAGAGAGGGAGACAGAGGATCCGAAGCAGGCTCCGTGCTGACAGCACAGAGCCCGACATGGGGCTCGAACCCACAAACCGTGAGATCGTGACCTGAGCTGAAGTCGGATGTCTAACTGACTGAGCCACCCAGGGGCCCCGAAAGCTGTGTTTTAGGTATTGTTATCATCTATCTTTTACAGCTAGGAAAACTGAGGCTCACGGAAACACTTACTCCCTTGCAAAGCACCTGACACATAAATCATTTCATGCTCATGACCACCTGTGACATGTCACTGCTTTCCTCCCTGGGCCAAATGACTGACCGATGAACACAATGTCAACAGAATCACGGGGTTGCGTGGCCAAGGATGGCACGATAGACCAGGCTAGGAGCCGACTCTGTGCTGCCTCCCAGTAGCAGGATTATTCATCCACACCTGCCCAGTCACTTCGCAGGGCCATCCCACTGGGAGTGGGCCATGCTTCCTTCCCCTTACTCTGGGCTCAGCTTTGTGACTTGCTTACGGATGTTTGAAATACGCTTGCCCGTTGGGGCTTGTTCTCTTGAACTTCCGCTGTTACTAACAGATGTACCTGCCTGGTCTAGCCCATGGTGCCAGGGGGAGAATGAGAGCTACGTGGGGTAGAAGCGAATGGCCCTGCACAGCGCAGCCAAGATCAGCCGAGTGCCCAAACTACAAACACTATGGGTGTGTTCTGATCTCCATCCCAGAGTCATTTCCCCAGAGGCAAAAATCTGTCCTGGGGGAAATGCAAGATGAGGAAATGTAATGTGGGCACTTTCTGAATTCCCCCTCCTCCTGGTCCCTGCTCTTCTCTCCTACCTCTATACGACTCTTCCCCACCTTCCCCAGGAGCCCAAAGCCTTTATGGGACACTGATTCTCCAAAGCTCCCCACTGCCCTCTGCAGATGACCCCATGAGATGAGTTGACCTCTGTCATATTACAGCCCACACACATGCCAAATCAAAATCTCGCAGCCCTTCAACCATATGTACAAAATAATCCGACGAAATCAAATCAAGCTTGGGCAAATGGGTCAAGCACACAAAAAAATCCAAAGACGCATAATACATCATGAATTTTCTGAAACACTTCTTAGAGATGATTTAGGTGGAAGAGCTGGGTGTAAGGGCAGCTCTGTGGTTTGGGGGATGGGGAGCATTTTGATGTTTAAGGTTATGGCTGTAAAATTATTCCTATGGACCACCCAATCTGCACTGCTGTGCTGTGAGAGAACGTGTAGGTCTATGGCCAGTCACCCGCAGAATTGCCCTGAATTCCCACTTTTCATTAGACATTACCAGAATTACTCACCCAACTCTAACTCAGCCACGGGATGTGTTTGTGCGTGAACTCAGTGTTCATGTGTGTGTGTGTGGAGGGTCTTCATGGATGCCTTCATCCACAGCTGTCCCCACTTACTCTCTGGTCATGATCTTGGACTTGGATTCACATGCTGAACCCTGAAAGCAGTGCCTCTTCGACACATAGTCTCCTGGAATGTGAGCTCATGAAAGGCAGGTATCATCTTTTTCATCTTTGTGTTCCTAGAACGTGGCACCCTGCCCAGGATTAGTAGGTAAATGAACAAAGATTGGTTGAATGAGGAAATGAGAGAATGAATGAATGAATGAATGAATGGGATGGTTATTAGTGTTTTCCTGGATTCTTCTGGTCACAGGAGAAATTCATTACGGTGAGGGCCAGCTTGGTCTCATAGTGAGGTTCTCACTCATAAATAGAAGTCCTTGGAAGGACTATCATATCAAAAATGGCCAGAATTCTTGGCTGTATTTGCATACGATGAATCTAAAGTAACCTTCTGGTGAATGCCACTGGGTCTCGTGTTGCTGGGGAAACTAACTTTCATTTCAATTTGGCTAACATTTATTGAATACCTACTAAGTGCGTGGCAAGAGGAGAGTCTTACTTTTTGAGAGATGTTTGCTCTTTCACTAATTTATTGACTATTTATTGCTCCTGCAATGACCAAGCAACTGTGCAGATGAGAGATGGTCCTGTCTTCATGAAAGTTACAATTTAATGGGGAAGCCATTCGTTTGACAAGCATTTACTGGGCACCTGCTATGTAGGGCACTTCTTATAGGTGCTGAGGATCAAATAGGGAACAAAACACAAAAATCCTGGCCTTTGTGGAGCTTATATTTTAGAGGCGGACACAGACTCTACCTAAGATAAATAAGTAAAGTACGTATTGTCTCAGCCAGGGAAGTGCTAAGAAAAAAATAAAACAAGTATATTAGTTTCCTATCTGCTGCTGAAACAAATGAGCACAAACTTAATGGTGTAAATACAAATTTACTACCTTATAGTTCTGGAAGTTACATGCCAGAAGTGTGTCAATAACGCTGTGTTCCTTCTGCATCCTCTAGAAAAAGATCCGTTGTGCTGGCTTTCTGGCTTCTAGAAGTTGCGTACTTTCCTTGGCTCATGGCTCCTTCCTCCATCTCCAAAGCCAGCACTATGTAGCATCTTCCAACCTCTCTCTCTCTCTCTGACCCCCACATCTGTACTTCCATCTCCTTCTCTGACACTGACCCTCTTGCTTCCTTTTTATGAGGACCCTTGTGATTACACTGGACCCACACACATGGTCCGGGAAAATGTCCCCATCTGAGCATCCTCAAGTTGATCACATCTGCAAAGCCCTTTGCCATGAAAGGTAACATATTTACAGGTTTCAGGGATTAGGATGTGGGCATCTTCTTCTTGCCACAGTGAGGAAGTGAGACATGAAGTATTGGTGAAGAGGGACGCCATTTTAGACAGGGTGTCTGGCCAAGCCTTCCTGAGAAGGTGGATTTGGAACAAATACGTGAAGTAAGTGGAAGAACCACATGGTTGCTGAGGAAGCATATTCCCGACAGAGGAAACACCGAGTGCAACACCTGAGGTGGGGATGTGCCTGGTGTACTTAAGAAAAGCAAGGAGGTCCACAGTGTGGCTAAAGAGGACAGACCATCCTTCATTGGTCTCTCATCCTTCTGCCCATCTGCGGGCAGAGACACGGACTGTCTTTGCCCTGAAACACCTCTTCAAGATCCTTTGCAGGGCAAACAGCCTTGGCAGATGGGGATAGTGTTTCCTGTTCACAGTTAAGGGCAGACACGCTTACTTTCCATATAGAAGGTTCTCTAAGCTCAGAGTTGCCTCTAGGGCAACCCACTCAGTGTGCCTCTGGACCTCGTGGCCCTGTGGGAAGGGGGCTTGGTGAAATGGCGCATGAAAATGCTGATAATCTAGCTGCTGCTATTGCTGGGAATGATAAAGTCCTTTGTTTCTGACCCAGGAGTCTCTTGTCTTCTGCAGGCATCCATGACATTGCAGCACGCTAACTTGTTAGCTTACCAGTAGGGGAAATGCTCAGACCCTGCATAGCTTTTGACAGGCACTGGTGCCTATACGGCTTCGGAGGCAAGAGTGAGAGCTAGATTTCACTCTGAGTGGGATGGGAGTCATGGGAGGGTTTTGAGCAGGGGTGTCACATGACCGAACTTAGGTTTTAAAAGGTTCATCAGAGAATAGACTGTTATTGAGAATAGACTGTAAGGGCACAAGGTAAGAAGCAGGGAGAGGGATGGTTAGATCAATCACCTAGCGATAACCCAGAGGCGAGATGATGAGGACACAGCAGTGGTGACAGGGTGTGGTGAGGAGCAGTGGGATTCTGGATCTTTTGGAGTATAGCTGACACCGTCTGGGCCATGAGAGGAGAGGCATCCAGGATGGCACCAAGTTGTTACCCTGAGCAGACAGAAGAGAGAAGTTGCCCAGAAGTGGGATGGGGACGATTTCAGGAGGAGCAGGGGGAAGGGATAGCAAGAGTTCAGCCTGAGATGTTGAACTTAAACTGCCAGTGGGCATCCCAGAGATGTAGAGGCAGTTGGATACGCATTTGTTATTCAGGGGTGAGGTCTGGGCTGGAGAGATGAATCTGAGGTTCATGAACCTGTACTGTGTGTGATATTCAAAGCCAAATGACAGAGATCATTGCGTACAGAAAAGAGAAGAGGCCCAGGGACAAGCCCCACCTCCCTCCATATTTCAGAGGTTAGGGAAGCAAGCAGGAATCACAAAAGGGGCTGAGAAGCCAGGGAAGTAGTAGGAAAGCCTGATGAGCACGTTATCTCAGCAGCCAGGAGAAAAAGGGGTTTCCAGGAGAGGGAGTGACCAATGCCTGCTGATAGGTTAAGTAAAATGAGGCCACATGCCGGCATCCCGGTTATTAGTTACTTACAATAAGTGTAAAAGCCAGAGGCATATCACAGATGGAGCAGTGAACTCTAAGTATGTCAGGAACCCTGACGGGACTTGGGGACCGGGAGGAGGGCAGGAGCAAAGGCTCAGAATGCCAAAGATGATGGGCACATTTGTCTGGGGGGGGCGGGCTTGTGAGCCCAGCGAGGCTGGATATCAGGGTGCAATATGCAGGGTGCAGGCGAACCTGGGGAAGGCTCAGCCGGCTTTGCTCAGGGATGGCTGGGAGGCGTTGTTCGGTTTCCAAAGGACCACTGGGGTGGGTGGGGCGCAGGGACTTGCCCAGGGCGCACAAACCGGACCCCGTGGGGCCGCCGATTGGCCCTGGTGTTCCGCACGTCCGCAAAGACCCCATTTGCTTGCGGGGAGAGCCCTCTGCGCGCCGAGGCCGCTGCTGCAGTGCGGTCCGGCTCCGCGGGGTCCCGGGGCTGGGCTTACGCGGGGGTTGCGGTGGGGGTTCACAGGCAAGGGACTGGGGACCCACTCGGAGCCGGCGGAGTACGATCCGTAGAATCCATACCTCTCAGCCCTTTTGTCTAAGGGGAAAGGATGCCTAGGAAGCCTCCGTGGTACATCATCCCCCCTCGCACCCACGTTTAAACTTCAGTTCACCCGTGGAGTGTGAACTCCACGCCCCCCCCGGGTAAGGCGGCTTCTCGCCTTCGCGAAGAAATTTCCCTCAGTAAGGGGAAGCACTCAGGTCACTTTCTGAAGAGGCAAAAAGTTAAAAAATGCGGGTGGGGGGCAAGCCAACCCGGCCCGGCCGTGGGACACCGGCGGGTCGCGGCGCCTTCCGGAGCCAGCCGCTGGGAAAGGAAAACGCGGGGGTGCGGAGGGGGGGGGGGCGGGATCGCGCCCCGCCTCCCGGTCCCGAGGGCACCGGGGCAGCGCAGGGGCCCGCGGGGAGGGCTGTGCGCCCCGCGGGACCGCCCCGCGCCCCCCGCCCGCCCCGGGCCCCGGCCGCGCGCCCCCTGCCTACCCGCGGTCCCGGCGAGGAGGGACGCGGCGCGGCGCGGCGCGGACTACAAGTCCCAGGAAGCCCAGAGGCGGGCGCGGGGCGGAGCCTGGCGCAATTCCCCGGGATCCGGCGCGCTGGGAAGCGCCGCGGAGGACGCAGCGGCGGCGGCGGCCGGAGGGCGGCGAGCGCGCGGGCGGGCGGGGCGCGCGGGCGGAGGCGGGGCCGACGTGGGCCGGAGCCCTGCGTGCCAGGGAGGGGGCCGGCCGGGCAGGCGGCGGGCGGCGCTCGGAGCGGGCTCCGCGGCTTGCGCGGCGCCTGCGGCTCGGTCCCGGCTCGGCGGGCGGCGCACGGCGGGCACGGCGCGGGGGGCCCCGGCGCGGCGGGCGGCGCAGCACGCAGCGCGCGGACCCACGCCGCGGCCGGGCGCCCGGAGCGGCGCGGCCACTGTCCGGGGAGGGGGGCGGCCCTCGGCCCCGGCGCTCGGAGCGCGGCGGCTGCCTGGCTTTAATGGCTGCTCGGCGGGGCAGCGCCTAGGGGTGGAAGGCGGCTGCGGCGCAGGAAGGCGCCCGAGCGAGCCTCCTCCGGGGCCGGCCGCGCCCGCCGCGGCGCGCTCCATGGGGGCCCGCTGACCCGGGGCGCCGGGGCCCCGCTCGCTCGCCGGCCGCGCGTCCCGGCCATGAACTGAGTCCGCGGGCCGGCCCCGCGCCTGCTCCGCCCGCTCCTTTCTTCTCGCGCCTCCTCCGCCCGCCGCCGGCGGGCCCGGCTCCCCGGGGGCTGCGGCGCCCCGGGCTCGGCGGCCCGCGGGCCCCGGGGCGCGGGGCGGCGGCGGCGGCGGCGGCGGCGGGGGGCGCGCGGCTCCGGGCGCGGCGCCTGCACCATGAACTACCAGCAGCAGCTGGCCAACTCGGCTGCCATCCGGGCCGAGATCCAGCGCTTCGAGTCGGTCCACCCCAACATCTACTCCATCTACGAGCTGCTGGAGCGCGTGGAGGAGCCGGTGCTGCAGAACCAGATCCGGGAGCACGTCATCGCCATCGAAGGTGAGGGCCGGGCCGCCGCGGGGCTTCTGGAAAGCGCGGGGGAGCGGGCGCCCCCGGCGCGGCGGGGTGCGCGCGCGCGCGTGTGTGCGTGCGTGTGTACACACGCGCCGGGCCGTGGCACGCGGCTGCCCCTGCTTCCTGTCCTGCAAGGCCGGGCGACGGCCGGGGGGGAGGCCGAGGGCGCCGCCAGCTCGGCCGGGGAGGCTGGACCGGCGGCGTTCATTTGATAATGGGCAGCGGAGTCTCTCCTGTGTGAAAGTGGCTCGGTGCTGCCGCGTCCTGGGCCGCCCTAGTGACCCGACCGGTGGCGGGGCGGGGGGTGGGGGTGGGGGGAGGCAGCCGGAGGGGTTGGTGCCACCGGACCCGTGGCAGGTTACCAGGCCAGGGCCGAGCGTCTTTGCTAGACGCTGGAGACGTTTTGAGAAGTGCTGCTGGGCTGGCGGTTCTGGCCCGCGTGTTTAGTTGGGGCCAGGCCGCCCCCTTCCTGTCTTTGCCCCACTCAGGGGCCCTGTGCAGGCCGCCGAATGGAGCCCTTGCAGACAGCCAGCCCGGGTCGCAGGCTGTGTCACATCCAGGAGCGTGTCCACCTGCCTCTGTGCAAAGGCTGGTCTCCATAGAGTGTTTTCTCCCAAAAGCCTTGGGTCGTATTAGGAGAGGAGCCCTACCAGAAGGACAGGTGTCCCTCAGTCTCTGGGTTTCACTTTCACACGGCCGGAAGGCCCTTTACTCTTCCCGCTGGTCGAGGGTGGCTACAGGAGAGGTGCGGAGCTCTGCCTCTCCTGGGCCTGTGTTCTCTTGGGATTAGGGACGGCTTTTATTTCTCCGATACTAGGCTTCAGGATTGTCTCCTTGCCCTGTCCGTTTTGGTCCGGCCGAGATCCACCTGGGGGACGAGGTGGGCAGTCAGTGTGGAGTTCTACCCCAGCCACGCTCAGTCAGCAGTTTTTCCCCCTCGGTTGGCCAGAGATGGTACAAGGCCTGCAGGGTGGGCAGCGGTACAGACTGTCGTAACCAAAGGCCACTAGGGCCGCTGTTGAGGAACACTGAGAATGTTCCAAGGCCTGGCAGGAGATTGTCCAAAAGCCTGGCTGCAGGCAGTCACCCAGCTCCCCCTCCATCTGTGAGGGGCATCGACCACAGGAAGGCTTTGCTTTGGCATCGTGCATTCTGTGCAACTGGCCCCAGAGTGTCTTGCCTTGACGCTTGGCCAGTTAGATGGGGAGGGTGGATGTGGTGCTGACCTTCTTGGCATTTGGCAGCCTCACGGACTTGAACAGTGCCCCGGCCGGGCTGCTGATTGGCCAGCTATGTCCGTAGGGGACTCCGTAATTCACTGGCAGGATCTGAGCAGTGCTCCAGCCTTGTGTGGGACCTGGCTGTCAGACCACACGGCTGCCTTGTTGGCGATGTAAGTAAGATGTTTCCAGATTCCTCGAGAGGTAGACTCCCCACGTACCTCCGACAGGATTTGTGGGTGGCCGTGGGACCCGCATGCACCTGCCGACGGCCTGGGTGATACTGCATGAAGGTTCCTCTAGAGCCGGAGCCCTGGCTCTGTGGTGGTCAAAGTGAGAGAGGCACTCACTGGGCCTGTTTCCCTGGTTTCTCTGCAGCTCTCTGGCTGCATCCACAGAAGTCTGATGAAACATGATGAAAGCTCGAGACAAGGATTGAATGCACCTGACCGAGAGCACCTAGTGGCTGTGCAGAGACCTCTAGCTGAGTGATTCATGACGCCTCGTTTTCATTTCTCATTCTTGAAGCCAGGCTCTGGGGTCTCAAGCACTCCCAGCAAAGCATCCTGACTTTCTAGCAAGAGGATGTGGTTACGTTTTTCTTTTCGCTTCTTTCTCTCTTAAAAAAAAAAAAAATCACGTGGTTCCTAGATGGTGGTTTTTGGTAGCTTGCTTTGGTACCTTTACCATGTGACAAGTTAAGCCCCTTCTTGGCTGGAATCTTTGTCATTTCTAATAAGGTTCAGAATCAGTGAAGGAATCCTAGTTGGGGCTTTGATGTTGCTGTTATTTTTCTGTTAGAAAAAGGAATGTCTGTTTTGCATTTGGCTGTGAACGGAGCTTAGGAACCATTCAAATGCTCTTCTGTTCTTTGCCTTATTATCAGCAATGATACCACCTTTCATTTGTATAGAACTTTAGCAGAAATACTCTTGCATTTGTAATCTCATTGTGCGGCCCGCAGCAACCCGTGAGAATGTGGGGCAGCTTCATTATCTTCGTGTGGTAAAGGATGGCCGTTCAAGGAGGGATAATTTGACTGAGGTCATTCAGTCTGGTCTGAACCAAAGGATCATTTGAATGGAGAGCCTCGGTCTATAGCCTCCCAAAGCACCTTCCACTGCCCCTTCTCACGGAAGGCCAGTCCGTTTGCGATAATGACACGTTCTCCTGCTCTGTGCCAGTTTTAAGGTACGGTTGTGATTTATGTCTGTGCTCTTAGTGTTTTGGAAGTGGAGAGGACTGGTCAGTTCTGGCAGGGCGACATTTTTTGCTATGCAAAGAACACTGTGCAGAAACACTTTTGTGTAGTTGTGCAGGGCTTGGGTTACTCGCTCTTACTGAAACCAAGAGCACTGCCACGGGGCCCAGAGACAACAGCTGTTTGCAGGAGCCCCGTGCTGTAAGGGAGCAGGTGCCTGGAGCGGCGGAGTTAACTCAGAGCATGCACGGATCTGCCCCGAGAGCCTTGCGGGTTAGGGTGATACAGTGGCAAAGTACATGTCTTTCTGAATTTTAAAATAGAGCCACTTCCCACCAGGAAAGTATGTGTACATCATAGCAGATAGTTTAAAAATCGTTTGTCCCGCCAAACGGAAAACAGTCTGCATCTCAGAGACCATCCAGCTAGGCCTACCGCCACCCCAACCCCTGTGTGTACGTACACAACGTCGCATTCAGTTTCAGAGCTTCTTGGTGAACGTGTTGGGAGCACTTTCCACTGTTACGAGAAACTTTGGAGAGACAGTTTCTCGGAGTGATAATCCAGCACTTGGCTGTGCCATCATTTATTTAAAAATTTCCTGCTTTTTTTTCTTTTCTTTTCTTTTTGGCGTTTTCAGGAATTTTTGCTGTTGGCCTGAGGACTGGCCTTGTCAAAGGGAATGATGTGTAGCTAACGTCCGTTCAAAGCTCATTTCAAAGTGATCGTAAGTGGGTCTGGATCGGAAAAATGTCTCAGTGATGGGCTGAATTGCACGATCTCATTTGAAAGAGCTCACCAAGACTCCCCAATAAGAATGGGTCTGTGACCCTGTTTGTGGGCATGGGAAATGTGATTCTGTTTTTGTTTTAAAGTATTACCTTGTCCAAAAAAAAAAGGTATTTTTTTCCAATTTTCATTTCAGACTCAGATTTATTTTTTCTGCCAGATCTCTGGCTTTTAGGGAAGCATGGCTGTTTTTCACATTTACCTGATCAGATCTGTGGGGTTCCCCACAGGGGTGTGGCGTGCTCTGAAACGCGGCTTGTAGCCTGGGTATTCTCCACACCCGGAAATGAGTCCGGAACCGCTCCTTCCAGGGTGGACAACCTGTTGGGTCCCCGCCTCAGGTTCTCCTTTAGAAAGTGTGTTGGGTTGACAGGGCCGAGGTAAATGAGCCAGCTGCCTTCCTTGTTAAATAAAACTTGTCCTTCTCTTAGGGATAATGCGTCTTTCAGCATCGCACGTTGTGATTCAGCCTGCCAGCGGCCGAGCTGTGGTGGGGAATGACAACACACAGGCTCATTGAGCTGGGCCAGAGGTTGAGCTCCCAACCACCCTTAACAGGTGGCAGATTAGGGGGAACCAGGCTCCCCACTGGCCCTGCCGCTGGTTTGTGTGGCTTCCTCTTGAAGGCTTCGGAGAGGCACAGTGGCCCGGTCCTTACCCGCAGAGCTCTGCTCCGGTGAGGGCGCTTTGACAGAAGGCTTCAAGGCCCGAGCGCCAGCAAGGGGGGGACCTGAGAAGTTGGGGCGAGGGACCACTTAATCCCATGGCCCAGCGGCATTGCCGAGCATCTGTGCACAGCAGAGTGAGACGTGCTTCCCCCATGTCATCTCCCATCATGCTGTTGGTGATCCCATGATGCCATCCCTGAGGTCCCGAAAGGGTCGGAAACTTGCCCCAGAGAGTTGACCTGGGTTGGTGTGACCTCCGCTGGCTCCGTAGCGCCTTGTGAGTTGGAGATAGAGGTCCTGGTTCTTGATGGTTTCTGCGGGCTGTATGTGCAAACCGTCCCACGTCCGTGTTCCCTTCGCCCAAGGCGAGAAGGGTTTGAGATGCGGCATGTGGCTGCAAGTATTACGTTCTCTGCAGCCTTGCTTACCACGGCAGAACTTGTAAGAGTTGGTTTCCGTACAGAAGATTATTTAATCTGGTTGTTGCATATGTACGTGTTTGGGGAACAAATACCTTCTTCCTGCCTTGGATGAGTGTAATTTTTCTCTGCCAGTATGGACTGTATTCGAAATGTTTCAAGTTTAATCAAAGGGTGCAGGTATGGGGCCTTTTAGTTATTGATACAAATGTTGCAGTTTCTTCCTTAAAAATAGTTCTCCCTCCACGGGCTGGCGGTTCTGGCTTCCAGGTTAAATTTCATACCTTACCAGCATCTAAGTCCTCCCCAATCCAGGCATCCCTCCCAACCTGGCTCAGGGCAGTGTCTCCCCTACCTCTCCCAGGCAGAACTCAGGCCCCCTGCTTCGTGTCCCCGGCTTCCTTTGGCTCAGCTCCAGCCCGAAGGACTGGGAGCTTTTCGAGGGCAGAAATAAGGTCCTGTTCATTTTTTTTTTTTTTTAAATCTCCTCAGTGATTCAGGATGCCCAGGGGTTGCTTGCCAGAGGGGCTAACATTTTCTCTGGAGTTTGGGTCTTTTTGCCCATCACTGGTTGTATGAATGGCACTTATCCTCTGGCAGAAGTGGAAGGTGTTTTGAAACCTGCTGCAGGAGTACAGACGTTAGGGCCGGGCACCTTTTGGATCCGACGGGGTTTGGCTTGGGTGGAAATGAGTCCAGCTACATGTGGTGTCTGGGGTGGAAGTGAGCTTTCCTTAGTGTGTGGAGGGAAAGGGAAGGATCTGCTTGCTGAATCCTAACACCTTTTTCAGCCAGGCTCTCCAGAAAACGTTGGTGTTTCTTTACGTTGGGTGTAAGCGAAGGTCAGACGTAGGCAGCTGACATAACATAGCGTCTTCATTATAACACAGAGAGCCGCCCGGTTCTCCAAGCCGAACGTGTGAATTACATGGAGGGCTTGGGAAAGCAGATTGCTGGCCCCCAGCCCCTGAGTTTCTAATTCTCTAGGTCTGGCGTGGGGCCCAAGAATGTGTTTTTCGAACAAGTTTCCAGAGGCTGCCCGTGCTGCTGGTGCAGGGACCGCACTTTGAGAAGCGTCACTGTGGATGGAAAAGCTCCAGCAGAAGGGGCGTGTTCTTTGGGCCCTGCTCTCCAAGGCTCCTCTTGTGCAGGTTACAGGTGAGGGGAGGGCCAGCTGCCAGGGAGTTGCTCAGGGCCACAGAACTTAAACCTAGTGGAGGAGGGATTTAAAGCTGGTTCCGAATGAATTGACATCGATGTCCACACTACCGCCTCGATGAGGAGTGCCCTGTGAAGGGAGTAGTCGGATGGGGGGGGGGGGGGATGGGTGGGATGGACATCATCAAGGGGAGCCTGCAGGGAGTTAGGACCACTGATGTCCCATGTCCTTTAAGTCCTAGTCTGCTGTTCTGTGGACCTTCCTTCCTGTCTTCTCGGAGATTGTGGATATTTAGCGTGCATGCCCTCCGGTGTGTGATGTATTTAGATGGGGTTCCTCAGTATTCCCTTGTTCTGATAATTTGGCAGATGATGCGTTTTGGTATCGCTGGTTTGGAGCTACAAGAACATTTCAGGGAAAGAGGAGAGCTGTGTGTTATTAGCAGCTTGGGGAGGGGGGGGGGGCGCTGTCAGGGAGCCTGAAGGAAGTGACTCAGAAGCAAGGAGCAGCCACAGCGGCTGCAGGAACCTTTGCAACAGAACGTGTGGCCCTGTTACGACCACTGTGTTTTTTTGTCCCAAAGCAGGCTTTTTCTTTTCTTAAGACTAAAATCCCTTAGTTTGCATCCTTTTTTCCTGTGTCCCCCGCAGGTGTTTATAGTTTGTGAGTCTCGCTCTGGCTTGTTTTAACTACTGGTTTGATCTTGTCTCGTGTTTCTCAACATTCAAACAAACCCGCGTCCCCCAGCCCCCTTCTCCCGACACCACAGATCCTTTGAATCCTTTGCTTTAAGTGATTGAGTTTGGCAAAGCGGATCAGGCTTAGTTATTTTTAAAATCCAGGGTTCGGGGGTTCTGATCTGGTGCTTAGCTGCATAATTCCTTCCCTTTGTTAAGTACCTTTCTCTGAGATGCAAAATGCACTGTGCAGATATTAATCTCCAATCTCTGCAGCGTCTGTTATTTTTGTGCAGGGTATGGGGGCAAGGCTCTGCATGTGCAGTGGCGCTGGACCCCCTTCTTCTGGGAGCTCCGTGCCCCTGAGGGGCTGACGGGGAGTTTTGGTTCTTCTAACAGTGTGGGAAGCCTGCTTGCAGGGCTGTGTGTGGAGTGACTTACCCAAGATACAGCGATGACCCATCCAGAGACAGGGCAGTTTGGGCCCAGTCCCTCCACCTCCCTGGGCTCCTGCTCACAGCTGATCAAGGCCAGAAGGGGGTGTTTTGGTTGCCTCTGGGGCTTGTGCGGGAGGGAGAGCAAATACCACCCCCCACCAGAAGAGGTTGTTAATGGACCCTTTGAATAACCAGCCCAAGAGCTTGTCTGTGTGCGAGGTCGGAACGTTTTCCATGAAGAGCAGACTAAATATAGGCTCGAGGGTGGGGACCAGGGCCCAAGGGGGGCTGTCATTGCTTAGATATTGTTTCTTCCACTGGTAATCAGAACTTGCCACCAGCCCGGAACAGGTGGCCACCCTAAGCTGTCTGGGAACAGATTGGTGTTTTTGTTTAACCAGGGGCTCATTTGCAAATTTCACACTTCTCCCGCTGTTTGATGGGGATTGTCTTTTTTTGGGCTGCAGTGTTGGAGTATTTGTACAGTGTTTCTACACAAGCAACTGTCTCCTCTTTAAAACTGCTCATGCCGTCTGGTTGTCATTAGCATCGTGGTTAGAAGCTGCTTTTTATTTTTCATTTTTTAAGGGTGGGAAACACTTTTCATGGTTCTGGGAGAAGAATTCCAAATAATTACCGGCCATGTTCACAAGCGATTTATGTTTGGTCTTAGAAATGTCAACATTCAGCGGGCTTTCGCAAAGAGAACCATATTGATTTCCAGCTTAGGACACAGCCTCACCAAAGCTAGCGTTACCGTATTCTCAGATGATAGTCTTCAAGGGAGAGTAGCATCTTTAGGAAGTAAGTGTAGTTGAAATTCAGTGAGTTTCACTTGAAAAGGGACTTACCAACAGTATCGGGGAAAGGAAGAAGTTAGTTGGAAAGTTTTGTTTTGTTTTTTTAATCAGTGCCTTCAACCAAATAAGACCCAACTTAGTTCCCTAACGGGCTTTTTACTCCTGAAACACAAGCCCAGAAGCATGCTGTCTGTGTGAGGGTGGTCGGTGGTCCTCAGCAAGATTTGGTAATATAGGTAAGCTAATTACTTGCTAGCTTTTGTACTGAAAAATAAATTGATTTGGTGAGAGCCGATGGCCCTGAGGTTCAGCTGTTTGTGTTTCCAGTTGTCCTTTTCTGTGGGGGAGAGCTGGCATATTTTCCAGGGAGGGCACTTCCGTAAGCCTGCCTGCCCACCCTTTGTTGTTGTTTTTAAGGATCTGGGGTGCTGCTTTGAGCCGTGATTCCGTCTCCTGTTCTAACAAGGCCCCTGGTAGCTCAGGCTGGTGAACCTGATTTCAGACAAACAAACCAGAGCATTGTTTTAATTTCGGCATCAACAGGCAAGTCTGGGGCTCTGATTTCCCACGTGCTATTATTATTTCAAGTTTGGGATTGCCGGGATTGAGACCACTTCAAACTCCCTAATTTTTTTGAACTCTTTATTTTATTTTATTTTTTTACATAGCACATAAATACAGAAAGACGCCCGAGTCATAAGGGAGGAAGTTTTCACAAACCGACCATATGTGTGTAACCCGCATTCAGATCAAGAACCAGAAGGTGGTCGGCAAGGCAAGACCTATCTGTGTTGCATGTAGTTAAAGGTCGCCTTTGTTTTTTTAGTCTGTTCTACCATTGATAGGCATTTGCGTAGTTTCCTACTTTCTGCTGGTACAACAGCGCCTCTGTGCACATTCTCGTGCCTGACTTTTGGTTCCTGTCAGGTGCCTGGGAGTGGAGAGCTGTGTCGTGTTACCTGTTCTCTCTGGTTGGACACAACCAATCATGAAACCACTGTATCTGGTGGGCAGCCCCTATCTGGAGAGACCTTTCATTGCTGTTCAGAGTTCATTACATGACACTCAGGTGGCTTAGGTGCTGCATTCGTCCTTTGATTTTTGTTCTTTCCATTGTTTGTTCATAAACAAATGTTTAAGTGGCTAATAAATTTCCGGCACTGTCTTAGACTTCCGGATTTTCTACGAGCTGTTAAATCCTTGTGAGTTGAATAATTACAGCTCTGTAAATAGGGAGCTGCCTGAGTGAAATCCTTCACCAGGAAGTACTTTTCTTTAAAACGTGAATGGCACAACTCCCCTGAGACCAGAACGGGCCCCTTTCAGTTCTCCCTGGCTCTCGGCAAATTAGTAATCAGTTGGGGTACTCTATCCCGCCGATCCCAGATCCCAGCCTGGCCAGCATTGGTCTCCCCACATCCATCCTGGGTTTTAGATAACCCTTGGATCTGTGTTGGCGTTTGAAAGGAAACTCATTTTCTACTCTGGGCCTGAATTGTTCTGTGGCCTTATAGTTGGGTATTAGCACTACTCAGTTTCTGTTTGTAGCAATTACGTGCAAGGCAGGAAAGAAACAAAAGCTAAGTGTTGCCAACCGTGCTACTCTCAAGGGGTTATTTTCTTTGTTCGTTCCGCTGTGTCCCGGAACTGCCCATCTCCCTCCACAGAGGCCGCTGAGGCCATACCTGGTAGCTCATAAGGGTGGAAGTGTGTGAGCTTCTCCAGTGGCCTCACAGAGCAAATGTTTATTTTGAGGGATGGGGGTGGGAGGGCTCTGTTTATCTTCCCTGTTTAGCATGGGAAGTGGCTAGTGTGAGAAGCAGTAGGCACAGGATTTTATTGAGCACCTACAAGGTGGCAAAGGGGAACTTTTTAATTTCAGGTGTGCAGATGTGTGGGACCTGAGCCTTCTCCCGGCACACGCCGGATCTCGCTCAGGAGGCCACAGGGATGCAACCTGAGATCACGGGCAGCGTGGGGGGAGGGAGGGCTGCCTCCCAGGGGATGGGATTAAAGCCAACCTGGAAGCCGGGTAGGAATCAGGCACCGGAGGGCTTTCCGGCCGGTGGGTAAGAGGACCGAGACGTCTGCACTGAATCCTCAACCTCCAGAGAATCGAGGAGGCCAGGATGAGGGAGAAGAGCCTTACAAGCCCCAGAGAGCAGGTCGAGAGCACTTTGGGCAGCGGGAGACCACTGGTGATGGATTTCTGCGTGGGGAGGGCAGTGCTGTGACGCTCAGCGGCGGCCGTGCAGCCTGGAAGCTGTGTTGGCCGCTGCGGTCGCTGCAGTCGTGGCGAATGGCAGGGAGGGCTCGAGACTGGGAACCGCCTCCCGGCCCTTGTGGCGGAGGGTGGGGGTCTGGGCGGGAAGGTGGGGACACGGAGACCAGGTCCGTGGGATGCTTATGGAGGCGCAGGCCCGAAGCCGTGTGGGAGCCTCAGGATGGGGGGAGGGGGGGCGAGAGACTGGGATTCGATCCTGGGAACGCGAGAGTGGGGCCGCGTGGTGGGGATTCCATCTTTCGATGTCCTGAGGTTTGGGCGGGGGAGGTGCTTGGCCACGCGCGGCAGGTACCCAGGGTTTGTGGAAGAGGACCCTGTCCCTGTGGGGTTGGTCTGCATATGTCGGTCAGGAATCGCCCCGTCTGTGGGACGGGCCCAGAGGTGGGCATCCGGGGTGCATCGCGGCCCCTCCCCCCTCTGCAGACTCTTGGATGGGGGTCCGAGGCACCTGCACGTGAGCCCCCTGGGAGCGTGGCTGTTGTGCCTCTCTGTCCAGGAGCTGAACCGGTGCACACGGGGACTTCTGTGATCGAGCTGTGGCTCACAGAGCCTGGACTGTGGTGGCCCTTGAGGCCCTGCTCGTCCCGCCGGTGGCCTCCGGGCCGGCGGTGCCTTTCTCACAGTGGATACCACATGATGCTTGAGTGATGCGTCCGCCTGTAGCTACATCTAACTGTCTGTTCCTGTGCATACCGAGCGTATGTCTGTGTCTATCTGTTGGGTGTCGGTGAGTTTCACTCAATGGCTTGAATCCATAGACCCGTGGAGCCGGGTGCCAGGACTACAGAGGGGAATGGGCCGTTTGCCGTGCGTAGACCGGGCAGGCGTGTGCTTTGGCCCAGGTGCGTAGTGGGCTAGGCGACCTAGAGGGGGCGCCATGAAGAGGCCTAGGGGTTCCCAGAGGGTGCCCTGCTTGAGCCCCAGAAGGTGGTAAGCTGATGACATGGGGGAGGGGGTCGTTGACAGACGCGTCATCTCGTGTCAGCAGGAGGCCTTGGAAAACTCTCATCTTTGCCGGAGGGAATCTCACAGTCTTGCCACAGAAAAGTCAGGTTCCAATTTTTTCACTTAGGAAATTTCAGTTTTGAGGAGCCTGGGTGGCTTAGTCAACTTAAGCATCTGATTCTTGATTGCAGCCCAGAGATTCATGATCTCACGGTTCCTGGGTTTGAGCCCCACGTCGGGCTCCGTGCCGACAGTGTGGAGCCTACTTGGGATTCTCTCTCTCCCTCTTGCTCTCTGCCCCTTCCCTGCTCGCATGCTCGCTCTCTCCCTCTCCCCCCTCCCCCCACTTTCTCTCTCTAAATTTCAGTTTTACCAATGTTTCTCAATTTGTGTTTGTCCTCATGCTGGGGAGTAAAATGAAAAGGTTACTTAATCTCATTTTGCCCATCATCTAAATCTAGGGTTTTTTTTCCCTGCTTCAGACTCCCCAGGCCCCACACTGTTTCCCTAGACCCCCAGCTTGCCCAGAGAGGCTTGGGTGCTGCTGAAATCCTGGCCAGGGGTGTTTTGTGCCTCTCCCTACAAGTCTCTGCGGCCCCACCTGGAGGCCAGGTGAGGTCCGGATGTGCTGGCAGCGCAGCTCCTCTTGAAAGTGGTTCAGAATTCCAGACTCAGACGTGAGAGCCCGCGTTCTAGAATCCCACTGTCTGCTCCTGATGGCATGTCGGCTGTGGGGCACTCAGATTTTTCATTTCACAGACTGCGTGGTTGGAATGAAAGAATCCCAGAGTGCTGTGGTCTTCCTCGTCTGGGGAGATCGGCACCCCCCGACTTGTTGAGATGAATATCGGGGCTCTTTGTGTCGAGCTGCTCACGGAGTTGACGGACCATCACCCCAGGCGCACCCCCTTCTGGGGTCTGCTTAGGGAGGGGGATATGCCACTAGCCTAGGGTCTGGGATTCATACGAACAAGGCGTTTTGCTACTAAGAGTTGAAATTTGTGGCTTAACCACAGCCCTGGGAGGCGCTCTTTTCCCCACTGTTTTGTGATGAACAGTTGGAAACGCACAGAAGAGTTGAAGGAACATGTAGAGGGAGCTGCTCTGTTCTCACTGCCCTGCTTCTCTACTCTGAAGTGCTGTATCTCTCTCTATCCATCCAGAGGGTTGCTGTCTAGCTCTTTCTATAGAATGCAGAGTTTTCCAAGGCTGGGCCGACTAGGGCTAGGAATCCAAAGGATTTGTAGAAACAGTGCCAGGCAGGGTGTCGTGGTGTCAGGTTCCAGGCTTAGTGTCGGCACAGTGGGGTCAAGGCCCTTACTAAGTGTGGGTCCCACATGCGAGGGTCTCATTCTGCAGGGGAAGTCAGTTTCACTTGTGCTTTGGAAGGACAGCTTTTTGTTGTGTTAATCTTGATTCAGTTTAGTTCTTTACGGTTATGTGTGAGAGAGAGAAAGAGAGAGGAGGAGAGAGAGAATCCCAAGCAGGCTCCATGCTGTCAGCACGGAGCCTGATGTGGGGCTTGAACTCACGAACTGTGAGATCATGACCTGAGCCGAAACCAAGTCAGATACTTAGCCAACTGAGCCACCCGGGCACCCCAGTCTTGGTTCAGTTTAGATGTGAACCCAAAAGGAGACTTTGAATTGAACTCTGAGTTGAGTTCTGCGGCTCGATGTGTGTGTTCGGGAGGGCAGCCCCTCCTCCGGCCTCAGTGGTTTTGCGGGGGTGGGGGGGGGGGGTGGCTCAAAGGACTGTGGTTTTCGACGTGGCCGATGTATTGATGTGCAAGACAGGCGTTTTCTTGCTTAACTGGTTTATACTGCGGCCACTTCCCTGGAAATCGAATGATGTCATAGCGGATCACAGCCATGGTGACTGTGGCCTGTAAGGCCTGGGGATCTAAGGCCCCCACCTCAGTGACTGGCCATGGAATTCTTGGCAAATACGCGTCCCTTTGGGCCTCAGTTTCAGAATCCATACGATTGAACTTTGATCTCAGGCTTCCTCCTGTCTCTGGAGTGGCTGCTGCGGCCTCATCCGTGACTCATCGTCCCCCAAAATGACCGGGTCTGGTGGAGGTGGAGGGGGGAGGTGGGGATGAAGGGTGGGGAGGAGATGGTCCGATGAGGCCAGCCTGCCCTAGGGCCTTGTGTTGAATGGTCTCATCCGAGTATCCCTCCCAGCAAACTCCCGAGTGAGATACCACTCAGGAGAGTAATACCCAGCAAAGGGAAGGAGACACACTGGTGTGTGTGTGGAACCCATGGAGCACGTGGAGGGACAAGCACTAGTGTGCCTCGTGTAACAGGGGTACGTCTGCTGAAGGCTTCTGACACCTGGGCGCGTGCCGGGGTGAGCGGACGGAACCTCACGGGTACTGACCTCCAGTGTTCCGAGGTCCCCCGGTCCCCCATACTTAGGGTGGAAAGCAGGTGTGCGGCTGTCTGACCTGGTGATAGTGCGTCAAGGTCGTCACGAGCACATGGTAAATGTTGCCGGTGCGATTAATGAGTCTATTACGTGCCCGACTTACACGGCAGGTTTTCAGGCACATCCGAGAAGTCTAATTAAGCTCTCCATCACCTCCCTGGCTCGTGAGTTTTAGGGAGCAGCCTCCACAATTGGAGTCATCCTGGCCCTGAGTTGGGAGCTGAATTACAGTGTGATCCCTGTCTTTGCCCTGTTAATTGCAGTGTTAATTACAGAACCTGATTGGCCCCAAATTCCTGTTCTCCAGAGTGGATGCAAACGGGGCCTGTCTTCCTGAGTTGTCCGCGAGCCGTGACCTCACAGGGGCTGATAGTTGGCGGCTTCCACCTCATCTGCCCCCTGCAGTGCTGTCCACATCCTGCCCAGAGCTGGCCCAGACCCCGCGGCCTTGGACCGTGAGGCCGTGGACCCCGGCGGCCTTGGGGGTATTGAGTCAGCAGATTCCTTCCCAGATCCTCTTGCAAGGCTCCACCACAGCCCTCTGCTGCCGCGTGCGTGTCGCCGAGTCCCCTCGGGGCCGGCCCGGGTTCTGCCGGCCGGTCGGACTCCACTCTCCTCTTCTCAGGACTTCAGCATCCCTGCTCACAGCCCCTGCCTTGGTTTCCATGCCAGATTTCTGTTCGAATGGGCCCGTGCGTCCAAAATCTCTGGCCGGAGCCCCGGCTTCGGTTTCCATTTTTGTCACAGTCGTGTGTTTAGCGCGAGCAGGCTTTGAGCTGAGGGGGATTTATGGCAGACCGTGTCTAGGTTGTCACCTCTTTGTCACTCAAGGAGGGAAGGGTTGAGTTTCTGAAGAAAGGGTGGTGGCTCTGAGTGCCCCTCCCTCTCTCACAATTACCCTCCGGCCCCTGCAGTGGGAAAAGCTTGACTTTTGAACGCGTCCTCTGCTGTGAGACAGGGAAACTTGGGTTCTTCCGGTTCAGTGTGCGAAAGAACGTTCCAGTCTCGTTCGTGGGTTATCATGGTGGAAGACGTTTCCAGAAGACTTGCCTCGTACGTTTCATCGGGTAGTTTCCTAACGGGCAGCCCAGATTCTCCTTACTGCTTGCTCCCCTCCTGGTACCAAAAAGCCTCTTGTTTCTGGGGCTTTATCTTAAAGGCCACTTTGCAGGGGTGAAGGGACGTCTGCCTTTTCCACCCCTGTGTAGACGGACCCCCTGTTCATCCCTCCCTCTTCTCCTTTGTGTGGTGTGTGTGTGGGTGAATGCACGAGGGAGTCTTCCCCTGTTTTATCCTGAGAACAACCTTGGCCACCTCACCAGTGGCTTGTTCGCAGGAAGGGTGGGCAGTGGAGAAGTGTGTGGACGGTCTACACTGGGGTGTACATCTCCTCCCACTAGAGCACAGTTCCCCACCCTGCTGCAACCACACGTTCCTCCTGAAAACAGTCCCTGCCTGAGAATTCTTTAGGAAGATACCACGTAAAGCTAATTGCGGTGAACTTTTCCAGAAACTTGTGTTTGGAAGGTCCATTTTCCATGGTTACTGTTGCCTTGGCTCTTGTTACATAAGTCCTGTTAGATCCTGGGGTTTCTGGAGCTTGGGTTCCAATATTTAAAAAACATGACTTAAACCTTAGCGATCATGATACTGCCTTTTTGGGGCTTTCTGGACATAAAAACAGGAATCGTAATCAGAAACCTGAGTTTATTTGACCAAGAGTTTCTCTGTTGGTTTGAAAACGTGCCCCTGGGAACACTCCTCAGTGGAAGCCGTCAGGGGCTGCGTCCACGTGAGCAGGGCCACCGAGCCTCGAGGCCACCGACGCAAGCCGGGCACTTAGACTTGTTTTCCCCAACCCAGATCCACGCTGGCCGGTTCCCCCCCGCGCTCCACGGAGATGGGGAGCCAGGGGCCGGTGGGCAGGGGGCTGAATGGACAGGACGTTTGAGGCCCCAGCCGGCCGCCGACGGAATCTGCTAGAGTGTGTTTTCCTGGTATTTTCTCTACGAGCGTTGTGATCTCGGGGAGATTCTGTCTAGGCTTTTCCCTGAGCTCGAGGGAACCCTCGGCGGCAACAGCCTCTTGCTGATTCTTTGTCCCTAGAGCCCCAGGCAGCCAGGTCCTACTGGGCTGGGCCGACTCTTGGAGCCGAGCCCTTCCCCAGAACTTCCTGCTCTCTCGTCTGGGGATCAGCTGGCGGTCACTCGTGGCCAGTTTCCACGCCGAGCTTGCGTACCTGGGAGGCCCCAAGCGAAGCGAGCAGCTGCTGGGAATCGGGCAGGCGGTCGGTTCACGGCCACTCACGAGCCGTGCGCTGTGCCAGGCCGGCACCGGTGCCGACTGGCCGAGCAGCCTCCGCACCCTCCTCCCTGGCGGTTCCGTTCCAGACGTCAGCTCCCGTTCGTTTTTAGGAAGAGGAGACCTAAACGGCCGTTTACCGCTGGGGAGAGGCTCGCACGGCCGAGGCCGCTGCGGGGGTCCGGGTCTCCCCGCGACCTGGGCACAGCTCTGCGCCGGCAGTCAGGCGGGCGGCTCACGGGTTTGCCTTGTAAATGACACCGTTGCCTGGAGGCATCTCTGACAGCTGCTCCCGCTCCGGATTCCAGAAATTTCTACGAAGCATTTCACGACCGCTCTCCCAGCTCCTTCCTCTTCTTCACTTAATAAAACCCGTAATAATAGCTCCAGCTGTTCAGTGAACGTGAGCCGTGCCCGGGACCCCGTGATCAGGGCTTAAACCTGCTTTGTGTCATTTTATCCAGGTCCCCCGGGGACAGAGGTGGTAGAACCCCCATTTTACAGGTCAAGAGCCTGAGGCCTAGAGTTTAAAGCCAGGCCCAAATGCACCCGCGCCCAGGAGCTGGCCGACTCAGGATTTGAACTCGGGAGTCACGGTCGTGATGTGCTGCTGAAACAGGGCGGAAACCTCTCAGATCAGCCCCAGCCAGGTCTGCAGGGGCACAGGGGGCCTCCCCCTTCGTGGACCGTCTTGCAGGTTCCGGTTTGTGATTCGAAGCTCGCATTCCCACCTCGCCTTTTAATCACTACTGAGGTGGTGAAGAAGGGAGCAGGCGCTGGGTCACTTCTGCTCCCTTGCTGAGGTTTGGGGGTGCCCGGGCACTGGTTGGCCGTTTTGATTGCTGGAGGAGGAGAGACGATGGCAGAGCTGGCTGCCTGCAGTGACGGGTTCGCCGCCTGGGACAGGGACGGTTTCCAGTTGGTGTCCGCTGACACTTCACCCGAGCTCAGAAAATCTGCAGCACCTTTAATCTGGGTGGGTTGGAAATACGGCTCTTAAATTTAAGCCCCTCGAATTAGGTGACGTTTTAATAATGGAGATGCTAGCACGCAGTTAATTTTTAACATGTATAAATAGAAGCTGCTTTTCCTCTGGGCTATAATTAGCATAATAGGCAGAATTGATACCCTGAGAATCCAAGGGATCTGCCTGAGGTCACGCAGAGTTAGGTGGCTGAGCTGGCGGGACCGAACCCAGCCGGACCGAAAACAGCGATGCTGTTTTCACGGGGCAGCAGAGCTCGGCACGGGATTTGCTTTTCACCACAGGGGTGGGTCCGGCGGGTCAGACGGCCCCACCTCTCTTCCAGATCGGGCCCCGGGCTGCAGAGCGAGCAGGGACCCACCCGGGTCGTGCGGTGGGTGGTTGACTTTCCAGGATGGTGTCCTGCGATTGCCGTCCGGGGCTGGCGATGGTCTGGATTCTTGCCATGTTCCGGGCCTGACTCCCCGCACCGTCCGTGCAGGGAGCCGACCGCAGCGTCCTGCCCGGGCCGCGGGCTCCTGAGGGGCGGTGGGGCCTCGCGCCGGGTGATTGCGAAGTCCGGGGCCCCCCTGTCCTTTCCGGCCCAGCAGCAGTGCAGTTTCCTGAGGGTACCCCCCACCCCGGCTGGACGGTCCGCGCGAGCTGAGGCAGGACGCCTGCCCTCACATGATGGAACATTTCCCGCACTTTCTGTCAAAGCCGCAGCAGTGCTCTTTCTGCACACGTTTCCTTCAGCAATTTCAGAGAGTTAAGATTTACGTGAGAGACACTGCACGAATCTGAAGTTTACAGTTGTGATGAGTTTTGACAGACACGCCCGCGAAACCACCATCAGGATATTGAACACGTGCGTCTCCCCACATAATCGCCTGTTCCCCTTCGCGACCCGTCCCTTTCTCTGCCCCCGTCTGCTTGCACCGGAGTGCTTTCTGGCCCTCCGGGTCAGTTCGCGTTTTCTGGAATTTAAGAGACATGAAATCACGCGGTAACAGACCCCTTCTGTGCTGACTGCATTGACACACGGTGGTGATTTTGAGATTTGATCGGCTTGCTGGGAGCGTCACAAGTGTGTTCCTTTTCGTTGCTGACTAGGATTCCGTTATGTGGATTTGCAGCAACTCACCTTCTGATGGACGCTGATTGTGGTGGTTGCAGGGTTTGGCTTTTGCACATACAGCGCCGTGAACATCCGCGTTCAGTTCTTGTGCTCACATGCTTGCGTGTCCCTTGGTCAGTACCTGGGACTGGCGTGGTAGGTGTGTATGTAAATTCGTTCTTTATCAGGAAGAAAATTTTTAAGTTTGTTTTGAGTCAAGACGGCACGAGTGGGGGAGGGGCAGAGGGAGAGGGAGGGAGAGAGTCCCGAGCAGGCTCCGTGCTGCCAGCGCAGAGCCTGACTCCGGGCTTGAACTCACGAAACCTCCAGATCATGACCTGAGCTGAAACCGGGAATCATACGCTCAACCGACTGAGCGGCCCAGGTGCTCCGGGTGTATCTCTGACTTCTAAAGAACCAGCCGACTTTTCCAAATCTGTTGTTTAATCTCATGCTCCCACCCACGGGGTGGGGGTCCCCACTTAGGGTGTAGGCTCGGCAGGCTCCTGGCAGTGACTGCTTGGGGGTAGCACCTGTCCTTCAGGAAGAGGATGCGTTGTCTGCGTGTCGTGGGCGTGTCTTGTACTAACGCGAGATGTGGGGGTGAGGCCGAGGTGGGGAAGAGGCAGAGTGGGAAACGGGAGGACGCCCCAGGGAGAGGAGCTGTGACCATACTCGTTTCATGTCTGTAAAAATCAGACCCATCTGGGTGCTTATAGGAGATTAAAAATTAAAAGCATCTGGGCAGAGTCCACGAGCTGGCTTGTAGGTGCCTCCGTAGCACACACGAGGCGCAGGCGATAGGGTGAGGCGGGCAGAAGGCTCGGGCACACATCGACGGTCCGGTCTCCACCCTCTGCATCACGCTGAGAGCCCCCGGCCTCAATTTCCCTGCTTGGTTCCCGGTGCTTCTTAGGAAGGGGGCAACTTTGCAATGTTTGGGGAAGTTTTGAATTGTCACAACTTTGGAGAAGAGTGTTAGTGGCATCTGGTGGGTGGCAACCAGGGATGCAGCACAGTGCCCAGGGCGGCCCAGCCTCCCAGCCTCTCATCTGCATGCAGAGCTCTGAGCTGGCCCGGTCCCCCCACAGCACACACCACAGGTGTGTGGACCTGTGTGCTCCCTGCGACCCAGTACTTCTCCACGAGGAAGGAAGACGGGAGGGCGAGGTGAGGGGCTGTGCAAGCCTCTGTCTGCTCTTTGTCCCCAACGTTTTCTAGGAAACCGTACCCCCCCCGTGGGGATGTGACTTTCTCTCCCCTCCTGAAAATGCCACCCAGCTCTTTATGACTAACTGCCTGGCAGCCTGAGCTCAGGGTCAGGACAAGTTAACGAACTTCTTTGTTGATTAACCTTTGCTTGGCTCAGGGAAATTACTCACTTGTTCTCTGGCCAAAGAGTAAACCTGGAAACTTCTGTCTGTCAGTCTTTTTCGACAGCTCCACATATTCTGGAGAGTTTCTTCCTTTTATTTATAGGGAGGGGAGAGAACCCTGTGTGACTTCCTCCTGTAGTGTAGATTTTGCTCCTACAGAGGTTTTTTTTCACCAAAGTGCTCGTGGTGGGGTTCGGTGTAGGGGTGGGAGACGACGGTCAGTGTCCCTGTCGCTTCCTGCCCTGATGCCACATCAGCAGGACACTGGAGAGCCACCTTTTATCTTGGTGTGTGGGGAGTTTGGGCATGTTTACCTTTTCGGGGGAGGATATACCAAGGATGAGGGGTGATTTCCTGGATGTGGCAAGGAGAAAACAGCACGTGCAGGCCAGACCTCTGGGCCGGACATACGCCCTGGCTCACCGCGGCCCCGCGTGCTCAGCAGCTCCCGCGTCCCCTGAGAGCTGTGGACTTCGGTGCCAGCCGGGGAACCTGCCCTTTGCCTCCGCTTCCAGGACGTAAGATACCTGAGTGCAGATGTCATTCTCTCAGGTGCCTCTGGAGGCTACGAGGAAAGCGTGCCGTCCTGGCTGGCCAGGGCCCCCGTGCTGGCTTGTGGGTGGTCGAGGTGGGCGTGCCTGGGCCTGCACGGGGCGCTCCTCGGGGTGAACTTCACTTCTCTCCGGGTCTCGTCTGTAGTTGATGGGCCTCGCGGTGCTTCTCTGGCTCAGGTGTGGCTTCCCTACGGGCTTCTCTCGACACCACACTGTCTTAAAGGTTCGAGATCGCGAGTTTGGAAGACGTGTTCACGTCCCCGCGTTCCCTTCGGTGCGTCCGAGGGCGCCATGTGCTGCCGCCTGCCAGCTCGTGAGGCTGGCCCCGCGTCCCCCCCCCCCCCCCCCCCCCCCCGCACACCCCCCCGCACACCCGTGCCGCCAGGGAGGCCGTTTTTTTTTTTTTTTTTTTTTAATTTTTTTTTTTTTTTTTCAACTTTTTTTTAAATTTATTTTTGGTACAGAGAGAGACAGAGCATGAACGGGGGAGGGGCAGAGAGAGGGAGACACAGAATCGGAAACAGGCTCCAGGCTCCGAGCCGTCAGCCCAGAGCCTGACGCGGGGCTCGAACTCACAGACCGGGAGATCGTGACCTGGCTGAAGTCGGACGCTTAACCGACTGCGCCACCCAGGCGCCCCCAGGGAGGCCGTTTTTAGTTAAAAAGCCAGAAGGTGTCACCACATACAGCCCTCTCCCGCCCCGCACGTCAGACCTTCTAGAGAACTGTTGAGCTCTTCCAAATAAATATTGATTTTCTAGGGGCGCCTGGGTGGCTGAGTCGGTTAAGCGTCCGACTTCGGCTCAGGTCGTGATCTCAGGTTCGTGAGTTCGAGCCCCTGTGTCGGGCTCTGTGCCGAAAGCTCAAAGCCTGGAGCCTGCTTCAGATTCTGTGTCTCCCTGTCTTTCTCTCTGCCCCTCCCTGCTCACGCTCTGTTTCTCTTAAACATTAAAAGAAAACAATCACTTTAAATAAAACAACGATTCTGTAGCCTTTCAGGGTTTAACAGTGTGATAACCCTCAGGATTCTCTCGAGACGCTTTATGCTCAGCCTTACATGTTGTGCGTGGTCCCCCGCATTGTGTGTGCGTGTGTGTGCATGCGTGAGATGAGCACGTGTTTGTATTTACAGGATCCAGCACAGGCCATCCCGTCAGGTCACGGGGTCCGGCACAGGCCATCCCATCAGGTCACGGGGTCCAGCACAGGCCATCCCGTCAGGTCACGGGGTCCGGCACAGGCCATCCCGTCAGGTCACGGGGTCCAGCACAGGCCATCCCGTCGGGACATGGGTTCCGGCACAGGCGATCCTCTTGGGACACGGGGTCCGGCACAGGCCATCCCGTCAGGTCTCACCTCCTGTGCCAGCACGTCTGCTCAGCGGGCTCAGATGTCCCAGGATGTTGATGGGTAATTCGTGTTGCATAGCTTGGCTCTCCCGTAAATAGATTCCAAAACAGATCCGGCCAGGCCTTGCCCTGCTCAAAGCCTCTAATGGCTCAAGGAAGTCGGAATTCCTTGACCTCACCCCTCACCCTCTGAGAACAAGTCATGGGGTAAATAAAGACAATGGAGTTACTTTGTTTAGCACCCGGGGCCCTTTGCCTGGGCCTGCCTGGTCTTGCCCGTCCCTGGGGGCACGTCACTTCCAGCTGTCCCTCAGAGGGCCCCCTCGTCCACCTCGGGTTCCAGATGATCCACATCCTGGCTCCGGGCATTCTTCTCTTCCTCTGACCCAGCTGACACCTGCACTGCTCAGGTCAAGTGCCACTGCTCCCCGAGGTCATTCAGGAGGCTCCCGACACCAGTGCCAGGCGTGTGGCCTGTGCCCCTGGTCTAATCGTGGGGTGACCCGTCCTTCCCCAGCAAGGGCTCAGAGAGCTCTGGGACTGTGGTCTTGGGACTGGGCCCCAGGGTCTCATCCAGGGCCTGCGGTGCGGGTGGTGAGAGCTCCTTGGAGCCTGACCGCCTGAGAGCGGAAGGACCGCGAAGGCCTTGTCCCTTGGCTGAGTCCACGGGTGGCAACGAGGAGCGTGCCTGATGTGTGGCGCACATATTCTCGTACTCAGATGTCCCAGAGGAGGGGCCGCCCACGGTTATAGTGATGACTCGGCGAGCCTGTTTGCCCGTAGCTGCCATTTTGGGAATTGTCTTCAGATTGAAGGCGCTAAAAAAAGTTCCTAAATGTAGGCAGTGTTTGCCCTAAGCGGATAGTCTTTGCTGTTTAAGAACGGAATTTGCTTCCTCTTTATGCTGGAGGGCACGGCAAGTTGGTCTGTTTGGGTCCTTGGTTGAAAACATCAGAACCCCATTCTGGCTAATGCAAGCCGATGTGGAATTTACCAGAAGAGTGTGGGGGTGAGCCAGCATGGGAGGCCAGCCTGGGAAGCAGGCCTGGGGATGGACTGGGCCCGGATCCACTGGCGGGGTCCAGGGAGCGGGCACAAGTCGCTGCGTCTGGGACGCCACACTTGTCTTCCTGTTCCTGGACAGAATCAGCCACCTCTTGGCCACCTTGATTGACAGCCCCACCGGGATGGCAGCAGAGGGGCCGGGCAGGCCCACAGACCTGTTGGAGAAGCTGTGTCCAGAAGCCGGCGTGGATCCTGAGCAGGCGGGGACCGCGCCCACGCCGTCCTGTCAGCAGGGAGATGCTCGCCGGGGGTCGCCGGCGTGATTTCAGGCATCTGCTCAAGTCCACCACTTCCTCGTGATTCCGTGTGGAAAATTCCGGGGAGCCGAACACTTTGTGCTTTTCAAAGAGAATGTGAGGGGCTCCTGGGTGGCTTTTGACACGGATGCTGGTCTTTAACATGCACGCACATCACAAGCAAACTCATTGGTGGCCTCAAACATTTTGAATGCTCGCAAATAGGACAGAAATTAAACCTACAGGGAGCTGGGACAATGCCGGAGGACAGGGTGGCCTTTTAAGCCTTCGTACAAGAGAGGTACTTCGTAGAGCGGGGGTGGCTTGGTGATACCAGGTGTGGGGAGACATGTGGACCGGTCGTCCTGTGGGCCGTGACAGGTGGCTGGGGCCGCTGCTCACGCCGACCTGGCGGCTCCCGCGGGCGCGCCCTTGGCCACGCTTCCTTCCTCTCCAGACCTCGTGGCTCTAGCCTCCGGTCTTCCCCGCCCTCGGGGACACCCACTTACGTGCACGCTGCGCTGGGCTGGGTGCCCTGTGGAAGGAGCGCCTTTCCTGAGTGTTCTCTGCTCCCGGATCTGGATATAAAAGAGGGATGCCGTGTGCTTTTCATCTCTCAACCTCGGGAATCTTCTGTTTGAACCTTCCCTGTGGCAGCTCTGCCTCTCCACCGTAGATACTACTGGTCGAGGGACAGCGCAGGTCTCCTGGTGCTGCTTTCTAGCTGTGTGCCTCAGGGAGGTCTCTGGACTTCGGAGCCTCAGTGTCGTCCTGCTTTCCTCGGGGGACATGAGCGTACGTGCGTGGCACCCGGGGTGTCCGGTCCGTGCTGCCACTCTTCCTGGCTGACCTCCCTCCACCTGGCCTCTCCTCACACCCGCGGACACTCGGACAGTTGTCTGCCTGGTGGGTGTACATTCGTTTGGCTCCCCCGGGAGACTTGAGGTCATGTCCCTAGCATGGGGGTCAGTGGTGTGGATGCCTGGCTTGGGGATGCGTGCCGTGTAGGGCTGTCCTCCTCCCACGGGGTCGCCACGGTGGGATCCACCCTCCATCATGTGATTGACCCAGAAGTTAGCCATGCGACTGCTGTCGATGGACAGGATCCTGCAGAGTCAGATCTGAGTGTCTGGGGACGCTGTGGGGGATGGGAAGGGCTCAGTGTCTGTGTCAGTCTGCAGGGCTTTCCTGACAAACTGTCACAGACTGGCAGGCTTATGCAGCAGACGTTTACTGTCTCAGAGTTTAGAGGCTGGAAGGCTGAGTTCAAGCTGTCCCCTGGTTTGGTTTCTCCTGAGGCCTCTCTCCTTGGCTGATGGATGGACACCTTCTCCCTGTGTCCTCACGTGGCCTTCTCTGCGTGTGTGCGTCCCCCGTGTCTCTGTCCTCTTAGAAGGGCACCAGTCTTCTCGGACGAGAGCCTCACCCTTATGATCTCATTTAACCTGAGTCGCCTCCTTAAAGGCCGTGCGTGCAGGTACGGCCACATGGGCAGTTTGGGCTTCAACATGGAATTGGGGGAGCGTAGTTTAGTCCCTAACAGTGTCTGCCCCTGCCCCTGCCTTTCCTGTATCACTTGGTGACACAGCGTGACGGGTGCTTCATTATTCACTCTGATCGGGGCTTTGATTTCAGCCCTGTCGGATCCTGTCAGTGCGGGTGTAGGTCAGCCATGGGCTTCCAAAGTGAACAGAAGCAAGGAGCAGCGAATTTCCACACGCAAACGGAACTATTTACTTCCTGTCTTTATTATAATTTATTCTTATAATATTTATACTTATTTTATTATTTATTTACTTATAAATGTTTATTTTTGAGAGAGAGCACGAGAGAGGGAGAGACAGAGAATCCCAAGCAGGTTCCCAGCTGTCAGCACGGAGCCCACCTTGGGCCTCGAACTCCCGAACTGTGAGATCGTGACCTGAGCCGAAATTAAGAGTCCGACACTTAACCGACTGAGCCACCCGGGTGCCCCAGTAATATCTTTACTTATTTTATATATTTAATTGTATTTATGTGATGTCTATATTTTGATATCTTTGTTATTTTAATTGAGGTTGTTTTTACTGGGAAAATGTAAGAGCCATTAGGTTATTATGTTTTGCACATTTGAAAGAATGTGTGTTTAGATCTGAGCAATGTTTAAAGGTATAAAACAGATTGTGAAAAAAATTATAAAATGTGGCTAATGACACATGGGGTGAGGCCTCAGTTAGGACTGCCTCTTGCTGTGCCCACAGAGCCTCCTTGCCCCTGCAGGGAGAGGAGGAGTGGCCGACTCAGTCAGGGCTCTAACCCTGCAGTCCCCTGGCCTTGAGCTTGGCCCAGAAGGAATGTCCAGACAGAGGGAAGGGGGTGGACCATCTTCCTCTCCCCTGAAGACCGCAGTGTGGCCACACTCTGTTTTGCAGCTGTGTTCTGTAATCCAAGTAGGAGCTGGGGAATGTGTTTTAGCAGTTGACTGATGAACTGATCCCATCACGAGTCTCTACAGCTTTGGGCAGAGGGGCGTTGAGTCGTCTTCCTCTGCTGACAGGATCTTTGAGTGCTTTTCAGAAAGGGGTTTTGATGAAGAACTTTAAAGATGACAGAAATAAAACTGGCTACAAGCCTGGATCCCAAGCCCCTTCAGTTAACCTTCTGAAGACTTCCTGTGATCATGGCCTCCCCGCCCCCCTCCAGCTCCCTAGCGTGGACTTTGATCTCCTTGTTTTAGGGTCAGCCTGTGTCAGCTGCAGATCAGCCTTTGAGGGGGGTTGGGGGGGGGGCGCGAAGCTTCCAGAACGGCTCTTAGGCTGGCGTTTTCTGCTGTTGTGCAAAGAGAAGAACGACACGTAAACTTTTGAGTGTTGACTAGGAATACAACCTTCAACCCACACCACGCCAAGAAAAAGAGGAGTGATCTTTCTCACCCTCTTAAAAAAGTGAGTGATGATTCACTTTTGAAATCGTCAAAATAATACCACTTCTGTATCCTGATGGACAGTGGCATAGCTGTCGGTGACCATCATCCTGAAGTTAACTTTGTTTCCAGGCTGCTGCCTCTGATAGCCCTTCTTTGTGCCTGTTGGTCCTGTAGCTGAAGGGTCCTCTTGGGTCTTGTCCTGGCGGCCGGCCATGGCAACAGGGGCTAAGAGGGGACCGTGGCCGGGGGGCCCCGCCCTGTTCAGGGCAGTAGAATTGTCAGAGCCAAAAACCTTGACGCTTGTGAAACTGGCACTGGTAATGATAATAATTTGCAGATTATGTGACATGAATCATGTTAATCAGCTTACACGTATTAATTGGCTTAATCCTCTAGCAACTCAAAGACATAGATTTAATTGCCAATTTATAGGTGTGGAAACTTGAGACCAAGGATATTGAATGATAATTCATCCCTCCCCTTCCCCAAAGGTGTAATGATATGCATAGAAAATACAGAATTCTGTGTATCTGTGTGTATGTGTGTTCGTGTGTATGTATGTTGTAAACTTAAAAAAAAAATATTTATTTTGAGAGAGAGCGTGTGTACAAGCAGAGGAGGGGCAGACAGAGAGGAGAGAGAGAGAATCCCAAGCAGGCTCCATGCTGTCAGAGCAGAGCCTGACATGGGACTCAATCCCACGACCCTGGGATCATGACCTGGGCTGAAGTCGGACGCTTCGCCGACTGAGCTACCCAGGTGCCCCGTTAAAACCTGCCTCCTTTGAAACTTGAGATATCAACGTGATCGTAAGCAAATAGCAGGACGGAGAAGGCTGGTTTATGAAGTGGGGGACCGAGTGAGGGCTGCATCCAGATTTCTGTGTTTCGGATGAATCCAGGCACATTTGGGCTCTTGCAGCTGATATACCACCTGCGGGCCGGCCACGACAAGCATCCCCAGGGCAGCCGTGCGGAAGATGCTTGGTGTAGCTCCGATGCCAGGGCCTGCCTCCTTCCAGGGAAGGCTTGGACCTGGCTGCCGCCTTTGCTGAGAATTCATCTCTGCTTCCTCGGAGACTGTGAATTAGATTTTTATTTTTGCAGCCAGAAAATCATTCGAAAATATAGAAGATCTGTCTTGTAATCCTGTTACATAAAAAGGTTTACATTAAAAAAAAAAAATCTCTTGTGGATGAGTGAGGGTAACAAACAATGAATTATTTAGAGAAAAAACGCCCCCCCCCACCAAAAAAAAAAAAAAAAAAAAGACTCAGAGGCAGTAGGAGCCTTATGAGATCGTTGTGCATAAATTAAAATGGGAAGAAGGTGCTGGTGAGGATGTGCACGCTCAGAGTGATGTGTAAAAGGCCATCGCCACCACGAGATTGGAAATCTGAGGCACGTGTTGCTTCTCTAGGTTGAGAATAGTTTGGATGCGTCACGAGCCTGAAAGTTAAAGGAGTCCTGTTTTCCTCTCGCATCCTAAGTGTTTGTGGGTGAGGTTTGGTAGCGTTCGTCCACAAAATAAATAAATACACAGGCAAACTTCCACCGAGACGCCATAGCAGCTCCTCTCGGGAGGCATTTCTCTACACGCTTTGGGGAGGGGGACGGTCCGGTCTTGTTTTTCTCCTGGAATGGAAGTATCGTCACGTTTGGAGCCTTCCCGAAACCGTATCCAGCGAAAGTGAAACGGCGATCCTTCTGCGTCAGCTTTGTATTTTGTTCCGCATGCCACAGACGAGCAGGGACAGGTAGGAGCCGAGAGGTTGCACAATCCCCGAGAAGCAGCACGCGGTGGGTAGCTTGTGGCCACCGGAGGGGGGACCCAGGCTGCCTAGCGAGCCACTGGCCAGGTAGCAGTGGAGCTGTGGTTTGAAGGGACCTCCGTTAAGACATTAATAAGTGGGAAAATGCCTGACAAGTAGCCATCCTGTTATTTTTGTTACTTTGAACATTTATGATTCGTGTTCATTGTAGAATTATTCAAAGTAGAGACGGGAAAAAAAACAAAAAACAACCACAACCCCAGACCTAGCATTTCGAGATGCCGTGTGTGGGTCTGGCCCATGTTACGCGCCGTTTGGTCCCGTCTGCCCACATCTCGGGACAGAGGCTCTTGGGAGGTTTTCACACGCAGCGGGTTCGAGTGGAGCCTCTTCGCTGAATTCCACCTGTCGTCTTTTCCGGTGTGTGGATGTTTCGTAGTTGGCCGCTTTGTTCAGTATCCTAAACCGTGTCCTAAAGTGTGCGGCCGAGGACGTTTTCATCGTAACTGCGCTGACCTCTCGGTGACGTTGTCCTAGATGGGTATCGTTGTGCCAAGATTTTCTTCAGTATAAATGGTGTGTTGTTGCATTGACTCCAGAAAGTTTGTACCGATTTACCCTCCGCTGAGGAGAAGGCCCTCCCCCCACCAGGCATTGGGTCGGAAGAGGGGTGGTGGTTTCAGGAGGAGTTAATGCTTCCACCCTGCAAGCCCCATGGCGCGGGCAGGGGCAGGGGCAGGTGGCCCCACACACTCAGGTTCCCCCCTCCACCTGAGCCTTCTGTTTCTTGGGTTTCATTAGAATGTTGATTATGGACTTCGGGCTGACTTCAGGTCTGGAATTTGAGAGTGACACAGGGACGAGCCCCGGGGAAGGTCAGAGCCAGGTGTTGGGGGGGGAGGCAGAGGGGAGAAGCTGGAGACGGTTGGTTCAGCTGGTCTGAGAAAGAAGATGGGCTTCTCAGCAAATCCCGCCTGCCCAGCTTCCTCTACGCGGGAACTTGGGAAAGATGCGTGCCTCCCGCCTTCCCTCGTGAGCCTGGGTGTGTGCAGGCACCCTCGGGTTCCTTCTCGTTCCTTCCTTGTCTGCAGGGCCGATTGTAGCCAAGGGCTGCACACCACCTCGTTCTCTTGCTTCGGAATCTTAACTCCGCGTGCGGGGAGAGGGGAGTTCCAGCTGCGCTGCGAGAAAGCCTGCGTGTCGCCCTGTCACAGAGCACTGAGCCTTTGTTGTGGGAAGTGGTTAAGTCCTCTCCAGGGAACGAGCATTTCTGCAGCGGGTGCCAGGGGCTGCTCTGTGCCGCTGATCGCAGCGGCTGCGATTCAGCGGGCACCTACCGTGCGCCAAGAATTCGGCGTACGTTGGCCGCCTCTTCTGATGATCCACCAGATCCGTGTCATCGTGTCATGGTGGGGATTCAGAAGCTCAGGGGATGTGAGCCTCACGGGAGGTTCTCCAGGTGGGGATTGGAGAAACCAGGTCTGGTATCCAGGCTGCCCGACCCCAGAGCCCGTGGGCGGAGATAGAACTGGCAAGAGCTTGCAGGTGGCTTGTGTCAGGTGCCCCCGAGACCAGGGAGGGCGGTGCACAGCCAGCTTTAGGCTGCACAGCTCCGGGGAGAGAAGACGGGGGGGGGGGGGGGGGGCGCTCAGGCCAGGAGAGTTCAGCTCCCGTGCTGCAGAGTCCGGGAGCTGGAGGGACAGTGGGCACCTGGTTGTTTCTGATCCTGTGTTAACCTGTCCCCAGCCAGCTGATCCCCTAAGTGAGGTGCACACATTCGCATGAGAGCCTTTGGGACCATCGTGCATTTCACCCCCCGCAGGCTGACCTGTGACTCAGGGCTGTTGGCAGCATCTGGAGCAGAGGTGGAGAGGAAGAAGCAGGACAGGCACAGATCCCGCCTGGGCCTGCCCGGCCTCGAGCCTCAGCCTCGGGGTGGGGTGGGGGGAGGGCGGCACGCAGCTGTGACAGCACCGCCTCTGGGGAGAGGCTGTGCGCGCCTCCCTGGGCGATGGGGACGGCTGGAGAATCCTTGCCCTCCGGGGCTTGGAAAGTGGCGGTAAGGCACATCAGTGTGGCTTTGGGATCCTAGGGCCGGGGAGGCAGGGATCAGCACCCGGGCTTCGGGGAAGCCCAGGGCAGCCCGCCGCCCCACGCCTCTCCTCCGGGTGGAGACGTTTAAAACAGAAGCCGACATGCCCGGGGTCGGAAGTTTCCGTGGAAGAAGGGGCGGTAGGTAGAAGTGAGTTATAAAGTACCCGGGAAGGTAAACCGCGCACCATAGTGCTGGATGGGGCCTGCGGGTCGGGGCAGGGGGGGGGGCACCTGGGTGGCTCAGTCGGTCGGGCTTCCGACTTCAGCTTGGATCACGATCTCACGGTCTGTGGGTTCGAGCCCCATCTCGGGCTCTGTACCGACTGCGCGGAGCCTGGAACCCGCTTCGGGTTCTGTGTCTCCCTCTCTCTCTGCCCCTCCCCTGCTCATGCTCTTTCTCTCTCTCTCTCTCTCTCTCTCTCTCAAAAAAATAAAAACATTAAAAAAAATTTGAAAAACAACAACAAAAAACACGGGTCAGATTATTGCCGGGTCGCTGAGCTGGCTGAGCCACTGCTGCCCATTCGAGGTCTTGGTGGGTCAGAGTCGCCGAGCGAGGGTGTCTGCACACTGCTGGTCCAGCCCCTGCCGAGTGTGGTGTCCCGTTAGACGGTGCTTGTACCTCCTTAGCGAGGGGCTACACGGTCGTGCTCGGGGTCCCTAGTGATCTTGCTGTTAGTTTCCTGTTATCCCAGCTTCGTGGTGCATACTTGTCCTCTTGTGGTTCTGGAGAGAGCACGTCGTAAAGTTAAGGTGTTGCCAGCAGACCTGTGCTCCTTCAGAGGCACCACGGGGGGTGGGGGTGGGGTCATCCCCTTGCCTTTTCCTCCCGTCTCTGGCGGTCTCTGGCACACGGCTCTTCTCTGTCCGCAAGGGCAGCGGGGGTAGCTTCCTCCAGGCCCTGCCTGGCCTCTGCTTCGCTCCTCACATTCCCCTCTCTCTCCCGCTTCCCCTTCCCAAACTCTCAGGACCCTCACGGTTACATGGGCCCATGTGGACAATCCAGAACGAGACCCTTAACCTCTTCACACCTGCAAAGCCCCCTTGTCGTGTAAGGTAAGGTCACAGGATCTGGGGGTTCGGTGTGTGCACATCGGGTGTGGGGGGC